>NC_138778.1:181526316-181678816 GCF_965119305.1 Pelophylax lessonae
GTCATCATGGGATTATATATCCCATGGTGTCATTGTATACACCAGATGAGACAGGTCCTCTTTGGGGAAATATCTTGGGACAAAAATAATTCCTGAAGTTTTCCATAGAAGGTGCAGAAAGACATTGGAGGACACAAAGGTCCAATCTCCTTCATGGATGCCACTCGGCACTACATTGAACTCAGAAATGCTTAGTGGCAAGCACTTCAAGTTCATTCAAAAACTAGGGATCAGTAAATATGTAAGTTAAATGCAAAACTAATTGTGGAATCTATCATTGGGAGACTGAATCTCCTCTATAGCTCTGTTAAAGGGGGAGAAAAGTCCTGTCACTGGCGTCTCAGAGATTTGAAAAGCTGACAAATTCACCCCACTGGTGGCAAACCTAAACTAAAATATCCGAGGTGGAATGTGCTTTTACTAGGTCATTGTGCAGGAGCCTAAACCAGCTGACAAAGTCATGTTCACAAAAACATGGTCCCTGTTAGTCTTTACTGGAAAGAAACTCTGTTGCCACCACCATTTAGCAATAGGTACAAGATATTTTTTCCTTCAACAACAAAGTGATTTTAGATGGGCTTCAAGACAAAAAAAATGTTGTAGTTATTACCACTGTGATGCTATTTCTAAGCCACAGATGTTAAAGAATAACTCCAAAAAAAGGAGGAATCAGTTGGTAAACCCCTTCCCCTTATGGAAAGCAAAGGGATTGCGTAATTTTCTCTCACAACTTTGGAACAAATCTCAGACCTACAAGGCATCTATTTCCTGTGCTATACAGGAAACGGGTAATAAGATACTGGTGGTGGCATGGCGGTAGAAGGTCCCCAACAGATTACATAAAATGTTTCCCCAATGTGTTGAAGATGTCAAAAAGAGATAGGCACCAAGCTTCATGTCTTTTAGTCTTGGGTATTAATCACAGGCTTTTGGAAACAGGTTTTCAATTATTACTATTATTTAATAGTCCAATACAGCATTCTCAAGAGGACACATGTAAAGATACCAGATCGACTTGGCGGCATTTCTTCCTCATTTGACCCCAATGTCAGTGAAACGCTACAAATTATGTCTTTAATACACATGCTGAATGTAGCCAAACCCAGTATATCACTCTATTGGAAACAAACGAAACCTCCACCAATTAGCCCATGGTTGTCTAAGGTTAATGAACATCAAACTATGGAGGAACTCATGGTGGCAGCTAATCTGATGGTGGTGGCTAACTCCAAAGAGTTTTGCAAAACTAGGTTCTAATAGAGCATGTTCACATATTCCATGGAATACCATGCCCCTAATGCATGAAACCTAGCATGGGCCTCACAAACAGGACATTTTAATAGTCCAATACATGATTCTCATGGGATCTCATGTGCAGTCTCTTCCCATCTTCCTTTCTTCATATACTAATCTTCGCCCTCACTCACCCCCTTACTTTTTTTATGCTTTTGATTTTTGCTTCATTCTTTTTGTTCCTGTACCCGTTTTTTGAAGCAGTCATCCAGACTTTCTATATTTAGTCAGAACAGGCTTTGCTTACTGTAGGTTTAGAACTCCCTTAACCAGGCTATAAGTTTTAAATGTGGTAACCCACAATTCATTGGAGTACAATTATTGCTACAGTGATGTCCACACATTGACTGTATTTGCAGTAGTCTATTGTGAACATAGATGGTTCAATATGTTTTTTTTCTGTGATTGCATACATTGAACTTCCACAGTGCTGTATGACTGTATTTTCTTTGAAGATAAAAAATTAAAAATAAAATTCATTGCACTGCTTGTGTTATCTAGTAAGCATTTTTCTTGTAGTTATTTTGGTCCAGAAAAACTAAAACAACTATTCACTAATCAGTGCAAATTATTTCAGTTTCTCCTAATTCAATTTGTATGAAGTGCAGTTCTGTACGAGTTGCCATTTATTGCAAATGTGGAGCCTCTTATCACATGATTCTGAGTAACTTCCTTCTTTCTCTCGGACGATGCTAATGGTAGACACCCTTGCCATGTATATACCCATGCTTAAGAATTGGTGTTCCCACAAGTTCACTACCCCAGTGCTACAAAAAAAAAAAAAAATTGACTTCAGCATTGCCTTCATTTTATTAACATAATAGTATCTTTAAAGTATATCTGCCTACAGATCCATGTGTGATTAAAGAAGAACAGTATAAATTATCAGTCAGGATTTCATTCAATGAAATACCACAAATCCATATCACCACTGTAAATTTCAGAGACACAAAAAAGGAAAAATATTTTGCAAGGAATATGGGAGGAATGAAATCTAAAAGATGATGTCTTCACACTTCCAATACTAAGACGCAATGCAGACAGATGGTGTCCCTGTCTCCTCGTCAAAGCAGTGCTAATGTGCTTTAATTTTGTATCTATGTAAAAGCAGGTAATTTTCCACGATGGCAAATATAGTCAAATATACGTAGTTACTGAACACATAGTTTGCCTCCAGTCCCAGCCAACCAGCATTTTCCACAGAGCTCGGAGCACGAGTAACCTCTTTGATCTTGAAAAGGACATTCCAATCCAGCCCTTGTGTGACCAATGCAAGTATATATAGAACTTGTTGACTAACAAAAGAGTAGGACAAATGGAAATCGGATGCTTGACTGTGCCAAGAGAGCTGTCATCACTTCAATCAACACGAAGGGGACAGTGGAATGATTTTCTGTCAATCATGCCTAGTATATATCTCATAAGAATACACAAACAATCCTACATTCTAAGAGAAAGAATGGATAAGGAAACTGACAGAGTCAAATCACTATGTATTTTATTGATGGAAGTATCTGTGTTCAGTTACAACCTCCGATTCACACTATCCTGTTTGTAATACATAAAAGGTAGAATCTGATTGGCTACATTTAAAGGATTGAAAGAAGTCTTATTTTTGGCATCCCCCCAACCAAAATCCATTAAAGCGGAGTTCCGGGCACAGAAACATTTTTTCAATGAACAAACCCCCGGGACAGTCAGGGCTAGTACATTCCATAATGGCTAGCCTCTGATCTGTCCCGGTTCGCACTTACCTGCAAGAAGAAATACTCACTTATAAAATTTCTTTCACAGCGTTGCCATCTCTGTTGTGGGCAGCTGAAGCCAGCGCGATCCTCTTCTGCGTCCTCTTCAGCGTCTTCTTCTCCCAGAATGCGCCTTCACCGGCCCCTCTCGTCACTTCCGGTGTGGCGCCGCATTCCTACACAGCTTCTGGGCATGCCCAGAAGCTGTTTAGCAGGGAATGCGGCGTCGCACCGGAAGTGACGAGCAGGGCCGTCGCCGTCGCATTGATTCCTGGGAGCGATGACGTTCAGCTCCCAGGAATCATTGCAAACCGGAAGTGACGGCGCGGGCCGCTGCCACAGAGGGAGGAAGTGAAAAACGTGAGTATTTCTTTCTACAATTACGAGGTAAGTAAAAAAAAAAAATAATCCTAACTATCCAATTCCTTTTCAGGTGAAGCAAAGCAAGCGGATGGGCACAAAATCGATTAGGTTGATTTTGTGCCGGAACTCCGCTTTAACAAGCAAACTGAAAGGTGAAGGGATTCATGCACATGCCTGACTCTTCCAATAGATTGTGCTTAAAAAAAAGATGCAAACAGATGACAAAAACATTTTTTTTTTCTTCGTTATCTACAAATGATTTTATTTTTTTTCTAAAACAACATTAACTTGAAATAATTTCTAATTCAGCCTAATCAATAATTACTGGTACAAAGGTGCCTATAGATCCTGGGGACAAAGAAGCTTTGCCGACAACTACAGATAAGTAGAGGCATCTTTAATATCCTTTTAGAGACTTAGTTCAAGACAAAGTCCCTTTAATGCCCACTTTCCAAAATGTCACTGATTGCTAAAAAGTGGCCTTCAAAGGATGACACATTCCTCATTCAACTTTACAACTCAGTCGAATTAAAAAGAATGCGGACATTCAAAATCATTCAGACAGCAGATCTGGTTGTGGTACTTACTAAACCCAGGAGCCTGCAATATCTGGTCTCCCACAGTACACAGAACAAGGAAATGCAATCATTTTAGTAAATATAAACTGATAAATACCTTTTCTCATCAGCAGTATATAGCAGTCTTGTGACTTCTATCAGTGTCTGGATAAAGCTTGTAGGAGGAGTTTTCATACTGCACTGGCTACTCTGACAGCCAGCAGGACCCCTGACCCTCTGTCTGGACAGTGCTGATTGACCCTCCCAAGAAAAAAAAAAACTCTAGCAATGCACACTAAACTGAGCATGTGCAGCCTGACTCCAGTAACTCTGTCTTATACGGACATGTTATGGGGACAATGCAGGAAGAGGAGGATCAGAGAAGCCAGGTTCAAAGAGCCTTTTTACACAATGTAGAGGATTAAACCCTTAGGTTCCACAGTAAGTATAACAAGCATGCTTTACTACATACACACACTGATTTTACTGTTGTGGGTTTAGTAACACAATAATGTATATCAAAACCCAAAAGCAAAAATGTAATTTATTGCTCGGCTGCAATAATTTTTTTATTTTTCTTCTTTACTTTCACCCTGTGATCTAGGTCTAAGACTCTAACAGTGCAGCGCAACCCAAAACCACCATAAAATTATAATTATTATATTAGAATATAATTTGTGCCATTAATCAAATCCCTTTTATAAACAACAAGAAAAGTTCATTATAAAATTCTCCCAAAAAACAAAGTCCGTAAAAAGTGATCCACCGCAGTGTTCTTCAATCACCCTTCACTTAGTGACACCAAAATGTGCACACCACCACCGGCTGGAAAACCTGCTCACCTCAAAGATCAATCAGCTTTGTAAACATCCATAGGAGGGAGGAGCGGAGCCCGTGATGTCAGACAGCCATGGCGATCCACGCGGATTGGTGGGCAGATAGACGTGATAGACATTCAAAGTGCTTTTTTTTATCTTATATTTTGTAAGTGTGTTTTTATATGGGGGCATTTTAATAAACATTTTTTAAATGGAAAGCACTATGTAGTCTGCCTTTGTGATTACATAAGGTTCACTGATCAGTAAGAGGAGCTTACAGAGCCCGATGCCTGGAGGGGAGATCACAGCAGGATATTACAGGAGTGATTGTATACAAAGCTGATTGATCTCATCTTTGAGGTGAGCAGGTTTTCCAGCCGGTGGTGGTGTGCACTTTTTGGTGTCACCAAGTAAAGGGTTATTGAAGATCACTGTGGTGGATCACTTATTTATGGACTTTGTTTTTTAGGATAATTTTTTTAATTAACTTTTCTTGTTGCTTATAAAATGGATTTGATTAATGGCACAAATGATATTATAATATTATAATTCATATAATTTTATGGTGGTTTTGGGTTGCGCTGAACTGTAAAAGGATGTTTATGGTATTAGGAGTGTGGTGGAATCACTAGGAGTGCACAGCAGCAACTTAAAATATATTTTAATAATATACTTTGACACAGGATTGGGTGGTAAAAGTGAAAGGTAGCGCTGATTGTATCTCATTCACTAGCTTTAAGACTGTTATTTTCCAAACTTCTTTAACAGTGCAAGTGGTCGAACAAAAGTGGAAGTTCGCAGGTTGAGACAAACCACTAGTTGACAAGGGAGCTTACAAATGGTCAGCTTTTATTCTTTTAGGTAAACCTTTTATCCCAAAAGGAAGAAAAACTGTATCTGTAACTACTTAAAACATTTAAACTGGAGTTAGGCTTTACTTAGTTGGACCCTCGTGTGAAGTCCTTCTAAACCTACTAGTCTGACACTACCATCTCCAGACAGCACTGCTGTCCAAGGGGGTCACTGTTGCTACTTCGAGGAAGAGAAGCCACTCAGCCTAATATACACTATTCGTTTTTTTCTGTTCAACCCAGTGGGTTAAACGAAAAAAAAACCTTTCAGCTCTGGTATTAACAATCCGACATAAGTAAAGCGATCTCCTCTGCTGAGCTGTCGTTTTATGACAAGGGGTAACTCCGGTCAGCACTCTTAGCCGTTGGCTGAGAGCGCTGATCAGGACCTGGTTGGCTCCTGGTTTTCCAGCATGCACGTCCAACAGAAGGCGGCCAAACAGCTGGGTTCTGTCGGACCAGCTGGCATACACTCGGGCTTAATCTCCGTCATTTATTTTTTTAACCAGCCGATGTCGGCCAGCATTTGGCCCATGTATACAGGGCTGAAGACAGGAAAGTGTGTTAAAGGCCAGACCAACTGATGAAAATAAAGGATAAAGGCCTGAAAATAGAAAACTAAGCCACCACATCTACAGTGGGGATTGAAAGTTTGGGCACCCCAGGTAAAAATTTGTATTAATGTGCATAAAGAAGCCAAGGAAAGATGGAAAAATCTCCAAAAGGCATCAAATTTCAGATTAGACATTCTTATAATATGTCAACAAAAGTTAGATTTTATTTCCATCATTGACACTTTCAAAATTACAGAAAACAAAAAAATGGCGTCTGCAAAAGTTTGGGCACCCTGCAGAATTTATAGCATGCACTGCCCCCTTTGCAAGGCTGAGACCTGCCAGTGTCATGGATTGTTCTCAATCATAATCTGGGAAGACCAAGTGATGTCAATCTCAAAGGTTTTAAATGCCCAGACTCATCTGACCTTGCCCCAACAATCAACACCATGGGATCTTCTAAGCAGTTGTCTAGAAAACTGAAACTGAAAATAGTTGACGCTCACAAAGCAGGAGAAGGCTATAAGAAGATAGCAAAGCGTTTTCAGATGTCAATATCCTCTGTTCGGAATGTAATTAAGAAATGGCAGTCATCAGGAACAGTGGAAGTTAAAGCAAGATCTGGAAGACCAAGAAAAATATCAGACAGAACAGCTCGAGAAAAAGAAAAAATCAAATGAGAAAAACAATTCAAAACCCACGTTTGACTGAACGATCCCTCCAGAAAGATCTGGCAGACACTGGAGTTGTGGTACACTATTCCACTATAAAGAGATATTTGTACAAATATGGTCTTCATGGAAAAGTCATCAGAAGAAAACCTCTTCTACGTCCTCACCACAAAAATCAGTGTTTGAACTTTGCAAATGAACATATAGACAAGCCTGATGCATTTTGGAAACAAGTTCTGTGGACCGATGAGGTTAAAATTTAACTTTTTGGCCGGAATGAGCAAAGGTACGTTTGGAGAAGGGGCACAGAATTTAATGAAAAGAACCTCTGTCCAACTGTTAAGCATGGGGGTGGATCAATCATGCTTTGGGGTTGTATTGCAGCCAGTGGCACAGGGAACATCTCACAAGTAGAAGGAAAAATGGATTCAATCAAATTTTAGCAAATTTTGGATGGTAACTTGATGCCATCTGTGAAAAAGCTGAAGTTAAAGAGGATGGCTTCTACAAATGGATAATGATCCTAAACACATCTCGAAATCCATGGGGGATTACATCAAGAGGCGTAAACTGAAGGTTTTGCCATGGCCTTCACAATCTCCTGACCTCAACATAATTGAAAATTCTTGGATAGACCTTAAAAGAGCAGTGCGTGACAGACAGCCCAGAAATCTCAAAGAACTGGAAGACTTTTGTAAGGAAAAATGGGCTAAGATACCTCAAACAAGAATTGAAAGACTCTTGGCTGGCTACAAAAAGCGTTTACAAGCTGTGATACTTGTCAAAGGGGGCAGTACAAGATATTAACTCTGCAGGGTGCCCAAACCTTTGCAGACGCCATTTTTTTGTTTTCTGTTATTTTGAAAGTGTAAATGATGGAAATAAAATCTAACTTTTGTTGACATGTCATAAGAATGTCTAATCTGTAATTTGATGCCTTTTGGAGATTTTTCCATCTTTCCTTGGCTTCTTTTTGCACATTGATACAAATTTTTACCTGGGTTGCCCAAACTTTCGATCCCCACTGTAGGAATCTGCAAACTGCAGTGTATAAAATGTTAGTTTTTAGGTTTAAATACACTTTAAGACATGATCTATTACAGCTCATCCCAAGCTGAAAGGCTTAGTTGTTCGTTAGCTAGCTTGTGCCTCTGCTTTAGGTACCTAGTAGCACCACTCCCCCTTCTGGAAAATGTCTGCCTTGCTAGATTAGAAGCTCAGATATACAATAACACAGAAACCAAGTTGAAAAGTAAAAAACAGCTGCATAATACGGTTCTAGGGGGACATTCACACTTAAGCGTTCTGGCACATTGTAAGGCATTGCCCCTGGTCTATTTGCAGTGCATTGTGGTGCCATTCATTGTGAATTGCACTTCAACACATTGTACAGTACAGTGCAACACATGATGCAACACTGAAGCACATATATTCTGCATTGTGGTGTGTTGTATTGATAAACAAAGGTCATGTATATTTTTTTAACCGCTTAAGGACAACCCCAGAGACATTTACTGCGGCAGGGTGGCCCTTAACCACTTGCCGACCGCCGCACGACTATCTACGTCGGCGGTCAGCCCCTCACAGGCAAAGTGACGTAGGGCTACGTCACTAGCTTGTGAGGGTCTAGGGAGCGAGCGCGCGCCGCCGGAGGCGCGCTCCCGCTCCCGCGTGGTCACGGACCCCCCCGCGCGTGTGACCGGCAGACCCGATGTCCGCCAGTCACTCTGCGATCGGCGGGGGAGAGGGAGAAAGTCAGGCGGCTTGTGTAAACAAGCTGCCTGTCATTCTCCCCTGTGTATGAAGGATGATCATACGGTTCTACTATGTAGAACCGTTGATCACTCTTCATACATCTGAAGCCACAGCCAATCACAGTAGAAAGCACGCCCCTAGGGACACACATAGCCCCTCCCTTTCAAAAAAAAGTTAACCCCTTCACTGCCAGTGTATTTTTACAGTAACAGTGTATATGTATAGCAATGATTACTGTAGAAATGTCACTGGTAACCCCAAAAGTGGCAAAAATGTCAGTCAAGGGTCCGATCTGTCAGCCGCAATGTCGCAGTACCGCAAAATAAAATCGCAGATCGCCGCCATTACGCGTTAAAAAAAACAACAAAAATGACAAAAATCTTTCCCTTTGTTAGTAAACGCGATAACTTTTGCGCAAACCAATCAAAATACGCTTTTTGCGATTTTTTTTACCAAACATATGTAGCATAAAACAAATTGGCTGAAAATTTTAAAAAATTTTGATTTTTACATTTTTTTGGGGGGGAATTTCATATAAAAAAATGTGAAAAATATTGCTATTTTTGCAAAATTTACGCTCTTTTTTTGTTTATAGCGTGTGATCAAAAAAATCGCACAGGTGATCAAATACCACCAAAAGAAAGCTCTGTTTGTGGGAAAAAAAGGACGCCAAATTCGTTTAGATACAGCGTCGCACGACCGTGCAATTGTCCGTTAAAGTCACGCAGTGCCGAATCTCAAAATACCCCCTGGTCTTCTAGCAGCCAAATCCTCCGGGGCTTAAGTGGTTAAGCGCAAAATCACATACCTGTACGTCATGTCCATTTTTGGCACTGGGGGCACATGTTCTGCCACTCTCCCGCTATGACTGGACACAGTGAGAGCCAATCAGCAGGTCCGACGACCGCCGGGACCCACAGTTTGTTCGTAAGGAGAGACAGAACGGAGGTCTGCCTATGTAAACAAGGCAGACCGCTGTTCTGTCACAGAGGGAAAGATCTTGTGTTCTTGCTAATCACGAACACAGATTTCTCTCTTCCTCCAGTCAGTCCATCCCCCACACAGTTAGAAAGCACACCTAGAGAACACAGGTAACCCCTTTGATCGCCCCTGATGTTAACCCCTTCCCTGCCAGTGGCATTTATACAGCGCTAGTGCATTTTCTTTTAGCACTGATCACTGTATTGGTGTCACTGGTCCCCAAAAAGTGTCAGATTCGTCCGCCGCAATGACGCAGTTCCAATAAAAATGACTGATCGCCGCCATTACTAGTAAAAACAATTTTAAAAAGTCCATAAATCTATCCCATAGTTTGTAGACGCTATAACTTTTGTTCAAACCAATCAATATATGCTTTTTGGGAATTTTTTTGCCAAAAAATATATAGCAGAATTTGGCCTAAATTGATGAAGAAATTTGATTTACATTTTTTTTTATTGGATATGGGTTATAGCAGAAATTAAAAAATATTGTTTTTTTTTCAAAATTGTCAGTCTTTTTTTTTTTTGTTTATAGTGCAAAAAAAAAGAAAAAAATACACGCTACTTGTGGGAAAAAAAAGGACATCAATTTTTTTTGGGTACCTCGTCGCACAACTGCACAATTTTCAGTTAAAGCAATGCAGTGCTGTATAGCAAAAAATTACCTGGTCGTTAAGGGGGTAAAACCTTCCGGAGCTGAAGTAGTTAATACATTTTGGGGATGTGGCAGCCCAATCATAACGAGTGTGCAGTCTAATGCAATGCATGTTAATGCACATGTGTTAATGTACCACAACGGATGGCTCATGTGTGAGTTGACCCTTAAGGCCAGGTCATTTCCTTGCTTAGCATATGCATGCTTATTTAATACAAATTTGTAGTACAGCCATGGCAAATAAGGAAAGGCAGGGAAGGTATTTATGAACAGTTGTTTTCAATTTATAGGGTCTTATCAACAAGAAAGCGGTTTGTGGCCAGAGTCAAGCTGGATTCTGGAGAAAATACACAAATGAGATATGATGGGAACAGGCCTGATTAGAAACCAGCAGATGTATTTCTACAATAAAGGAAATTAGGCAATTATTTGCAAAGCCTCAAGCTAGTAATAAATTTACATTTTCTCCAATATAGGCTGTTGTTTTTAGACTTTACCAATGGCATGGGATTTTGGGTAGAAGCAAAGCTGCTAAGATCAGAAACAGCACGTAACTGCCGTTCTTCATAATTAGGCTTATTTATTACAGGAAAAATATATCAATGCTCTCCAGTTCCATGAGTGTAATTAATAATAGTATTTGTCAGTCTTTGATTTACAAACACAAAGCTTTTTACTATTTAAGCATTCAAAAAATTAAAGCCGAAACCCAGGACAAACAAATATTGTCTAAACACAAAAGCCATGTGTATTTGTACGTTAATATTGGTGCCTTTTGTGTATTTCTTCCAGATCCATGCAGTAATACAGTATGAAACAACTTCTGCACTTTGCCTCTGCGTAGGAGCTTGCTGTAATAAAGACCGGTCACTGCGGCTCCCTCACCTTTGTGCAGGGTGACTGGTCTTGTCTCCGCCCCCTCCTGTGGTTTTTTGTAAGCAGCCTGTAGTAAGTGGGTTCTGCTGGGCCCCTCCCACAGCTCTGGATTCTGCACAGGCTAGCTACATCCCTGTGATGGCAGCATCACTACTTTTACAACCCAGATAATACCTGGGTTTGCCAAGACATTTGGTGCAAACTGAGTGGATTTACAGTCCAGCTTTAATGATTTCTGGGGGGATTGGTGCTAAATTCATTGTTCATGCTTTTCCAGTCAAATGTGCAGTCAGAACACATCATTTATATGAGAGATACTCATATTTTAAGCAGAAATGTTCTCAACTAAAAAGACCTCTTCCCGAGCTGAAATTAATAGTAAAAAATCAAAAAGAACTAATTATCTCTGGGTAATAATGTCATGGGAGAATAGTAGTTCCTTTGTGAGTATCGCTGAAGTAATACTGCCGAAGTACAATCCAAGCATCTGTATTATGTGACTAATATTGTACTAGAACTATCCAACTGTTTTAATCATATTCCAAACTGTATTCCAAATATTCACGTCTATGTTCTCTACTTTTCCAGTTCAAAAGGTCTTTAGACGCAGCAGTCTTCCAATTTATTTTTTTTAGTAGAATTTTTTTTTTTTCAGAGATTTTTAGTTGATTTTTAGAAAATGTTAAAGCTATGCAATACACAACATTTTATTGCCTGTCTTACCTTAAGGAAGTCAACACTTTTGCAGCTAAATTGGGATAACACCCACTGTGCAGTCAGATCTCAATTGTAAATTGGATTTGAACATTCCTAACAAAAAGTTAAAGATTTTGAAACTGGGCTTCTCCATTGTATGGTAATGAAAGGAAACTCAAACAGTCCCTAGCCTTTCTATTGGGACACAATGAACTTGTTCAGAGATGCTTGCAGTCAGCCAAAAGACCTAAAGTCTAGTACACACGGACCGAATGTCGGGTGGCATCAGCCAGTTCAATAGAAACCATCCAACATTTAGGCCGTGTGTACTGGAGGCGGTCCGAAGGAGCATGACCAAAAAAAGGCCTGTCGATCGGCTCCCGAGCAGCTCTCTTAGCCAATGTCTGAGAGCGCTGAACGGAGTGTTCTGGTGGGGGGGGGGGGTCCCCCTTTCAGAGTACAATAGAACAGCAGGGGACCTCGTTGTACTAACATCGGACATTTAGTATGGTGGCTCCTCCTGAGCTGTCAGGTTTTTTTCGCTCAGCCCTGCTAGGTTGAAAGAATAAAAACTACTAGTGTGTATGAGGCTTAAGACCCGTACACACAGGTTGAATGCTGGCCGACATCAGTGGGTTCAATAAAAAACAGCCTGTGTGTTCCTGTGTGTATGCTGGCTGGTCTGACAGAAGCCGGCCGAGTATGCTGGAAAACCAGCAGCCGACCGGCTCCCGATCAGTGCCCTCAGCCAACATTTAAAAGGTAAGAAATACAAAAAAAAAAAAAACCTAAGGTATGTTGTGTGAATAGATGTGAGTTTTAGGTTTAGTGACCGCCACAGACACCATCAACATGGAATTTATTTTATTTTTATGTGGATTTCAGTTTTATTTTCTTCTACAATTCAGTAACTTAGTAGGTAGGTCATCTTCCATAACAAGCTGGCCGTAGGCCTTGCTCTGTATGAAAACTGTAGATCTATTACATATTAGCTCCTTAGAGGGTTGGAAGTTAAGTGAGTTCTTTTATTAGCTCAATATAGTGCTGCAGCATACAGTAGGTGAACATTACATAATGAAATGTATGAAATAAATATAAGAATGTTTTTCAAGGTGTTGTTTGGATCTTTTGATTCTTGATCTTAGCTGGATATTGTAGTCATTTTCTTTCCTGACAGATTGCATGAGGGAAGGACCTGGACGTTGATCAGAAATAGCCATTATTTTTTAGCATGACATGATGTTCCTGCCAGCTGCTAGATAAGAAGGTGGTTCCAGTCCTATGTCTAAGCTAATTCAGCAGACAGCATTACAAAGTGCATTCTCCTTGCAGATAAGTGTTTTAAGTGCTGCAGTGCCATTGATCCTGCATATTATGAAACAGATAGCTGCATTAAAACCTGGTTCCTTGCTAATAATTGTGTAGTGGTCAATTACCTATCAAAGCAAATACAAGTCTTGCAGGTTAACACTTGTGATTACCATGCAATTTCTTGCTAATTTACCTACCAAAAAAAAAAAAAAAAAGGTTTAGCAGCTGACAATGCGAAAAGATTCTATAAACCTAGATCCCTAAATAAAAGATACAGATTCGTTAGGTGTACACTAGCATCTGTAGAATCTAACTGCATCAATTTCAAGACATACTCAAAAAGGTAGATAACCTAAAACTCATAATTTTCTATTAATGTCAATGGACAAATCAGGGCAGAATTGCCCAGAGATTTTTCTCGTCACTGTGCAATGATGAGATCCCCTTATTGAACTCCACTCCATCCCCAACACAAAGTGTATTGCAATGTGCAAAGAATATAAAATCCAGGAGAAGGCTGACACTTCCTCAGGTTTATAATAAGTGTAGCACTATGGTGGACTGCCTCAAGGGCCGGTGAATGACTTAAAGCGGAGTTCCGCCCCCCTCCAAAAATTAAAAGTCAGCAGCTACACATACTGTAGCTGCTGACTTTTAAAATTAGGACACACACCTGTCCTGGAGTCCAGTGATGTCAGCACCGTAGTCAATGTTTCCATTGGCTGTCAGGTGCTGCTGCCGCCATCTCCAGTAAGGGAACCCGGTAGTGAAGCCTTGCGGCTTCACAGGCGGGTCCCTATTGCACATGCGCGAAGCACGCTGCACATTCGGATTGGCTCGGCGGTGGGGGGTAGGAGGAGGGGGACAAACTTTGCCGCGGCTGTTTCCAGGAAGTGGGGAAGGGAACCTGTCAAAAACAGGTACCCCCTCCCCCCCCTGAAAGGTGCCAAATGTGGCACCGGAGGGGGGGAGGAAGCAAATGGGCAGAAGTTCCACATTTGGGTGGAACTCCACTTCACTTTAACTCATGCCCGTGGTTTTTGGCTATTTTAAAGGGATTAGCCTTAAACTGGATACACACTACACAACTTTTATACAATTTTCTAGTACAACTTTCCTTTAGATTTACCAAAACCATATATTATGAGGTCAAACCTAAACACATTATTTGTATGCAATCAGGCAGACCCTTGCACTACATAGTTTATTATTATTTTTATTTCAGGTACTTATATAGCGCTGTCAATTTACAAAGCGCTTTACATATACATTACACATTCACATCAGTCCCTGCCCTCAAGGAGCATACAATCTAAGGTCCCCAACTCCCATTTATACATACATAGTAGGGCCAATTTTATACAGGATCCAATTAACCTACCAGCATGTCTTTGGAGTGTGGGAGGAAACCGGAGTACCCGGAGTTGAAGGTAAATCTGAAGGAAATCGAACAAAAGTTGTATGTGTATCCAGCTTAAGTCTCATATAGTATACTTACCCTGCCTGCTTCCATTATAAAAACTATCCAACTGTCCCCTGCTCTCTATGCCTACTTACCTAAACCTGACAACCTCAACGTTGCACAACATGTAGATCCTTTGGCCAAAATCTTGCTCAGGCAAAGAGTATAACAAGTGTCTCTAGCCTCAGTTCCAACTAAATTTTCAATCAGAAAGTGCAAACATGAAGACAGACACACACACACACACACACACAGATCAGCCATAACATTATGACCACTGACTGGTAAAGTGAATAACGTGAATTATCTTGTTACAATGGCACCTGAAAGTTGGTGGGATAGATTAGGCAGCAAGTAAAAAGGATGTCCCTGAAGTTGATGTGTTAAAGCCATAAATAAATGGACAAGCACAAGGATTTGAGAGACTTTGGCAAGGGCCAAATTGTAATGTAATTCAACTGGGTTAGAGCAGCTTCAAAACAGCAGCTTTTGTGGGAAGCTCGCAGTCTGCAGTGGTCAGGACTGACCAAAATTGGTCCAAAGAGGAAAAAAACAGCAAATCAGTGACAGGGTTCATGGGTGGCCAAGGCTCACTAATGCACGTGGAGAGCGAAGGTTGGTCCATGTAGTCTGATCTAATATAAGAGCTACTGTAGCTCAAGTTGCAGAAAAAGTTAATGCTGGTTCTGAGAGAAATGGGTCAGAACACACAGTGCATTGCAGTTTGTTGCGCATGGCCCTGCATAGACAAAGACTAACTAGGGTGTCCATGTTAACCGATGTTGACAGCCAAAAGCCAGGCACATGAGCATCAGAACCAGATCATGGAGCAAAGGAAGGTGATGATCTGGTCTGATGAATTTAAGAAAAGTTTGAGGAACACAACAAGTTTTGAGTTATCCCCATTGCAAGACCGATGTGTGCCCCAATACCTGTTTTGGATTTGTATGGATTTAGTTGAGGCTAAGCACCTGGGCATTTACCTCACACAGAGGGGGACTACTGTGTGTGTGTGTTTGTATATGTGTATATATATATATATATATATATATATATATATATATATATATATATATATGAGAGAGCGAGACCCAAAACTAGTGTTAGGAGTGGAGTTTTTTTTTCCAAGCGCATAACGTTCATTTTTTGTAAATCTATAAAAGACAACTATTACCTGTCATTATGGAAGAACCGTCCACTTATCCAAAATTGCAGTCAACAAACTGCTAAGCCGATGTCAAATATCTTGTCTTCCAGGAACGCAGGATTATCAATATAACCCCTTTGTAATAAAATAAATAAAATCACTGTAACATACAGTATATTGCTACACAACCCCTTCGGTCATTTCTTCTAAACTAAAAAATATTTTCTATATTAATCTACTGCAAGGAACATTTTTCTAAAACTTGCAACACAAGATTCCAGCATGGCTTTCTTGTAACCATGGTAAAAAATAGGGACATTCGGTACAAAACATATGTACAGAACTGCCCCAGAAATGTCATTTTCTTCTCATGTGATTGGCTGACTGCTTTTCCCAGCAGATTTTCTTCTTATTACAACACTGGAACGGATCATGTGATTTTCTAGCAGGCATACCCTCCAACTGAGCACTTAGGCAGTAGGAAGTGAGCAAAATCTATGTGGCAGTTTAAACTGGAAAAACAGAAGGTAGAATTCTGCAACGCAGATTGCTTAAATACTTGTACTTTATAAATTACTGACCTGGAGAGGAGTATTCTCAACAAAATTGGAGAGACATCTTAAGATGTTAAACTCTATAGGTGGTGTAAAGAATACAATCGGTATACAGTCACATTCTTCTGGATAAACATCCCAGGGAACAATATGCAAACTCCCCTACTTAACATTCTAAATATCCCGATTTGTATTCTTTGGAGTATTGCTACATCTGTGCCTTCAGACAAGAGGAAAGAAATAAAGATGCTTGTTACAAGGATAAAAAAGCACCCAGTTTGTAAGCTCAGTTTATTTCCCCCAAGTGGCTGGTAAAATACACGGGCATAGTTTAATGTGCACTAAAAACAAAATTGATTAAAACGTCTCATTGAGCCAATGCACGGATAACCAACTGGAGGCTGCTACGTTTGGATAACTGTCAAGGTGATACACAAGTAAGTAGTGTGACATGTACCCAGAATGCATGCAGATGTACACAACTATAGGACTGACTAATGAGCTACTCCACCAGCCATTCCCTATTCCAATTAATGGTAGGAGAATTATGGGTATAGCACAGACCTAGTCTAGAGCTGAAGAGACAATCAGTTTACAGCTGTCAGCTTATGTCTCCATTCTCATCTGTTGTCATGAGCTAAGTGTAATGACCAATAGAACAAGGTTGCAGATAGGAGAGACAGAAAGGCTGTTTCTCTGTAGAATTGCAGAGCTTATTCTCAAGAGAGATGCCATTTGAGGTAGCTTGGGCATCTTGCAAAGATAGGAGCTCCTATGGGAAATACATCAGGCACACGCAAATGGGAGGAGGCCATGGGGTACAGCCAGAGCACTCAAAATTATATCTCCCAGGTGAACAGATAATTCTTTGATATAATACAATAGAGGTTGGAGACTAAACTGGCCACAAATAATTGAGTTTCTTTAGATTTGATCTATTGGACCAAAAATTATAATATTTTAAATAATCAAAATATTAGCACCTTTTCCTTTTCCTAAGCCAAGTGATCTAACCTAAAGAAAATCTAACTGTGGTGCAGTGCAGTATGGATAGCCTAAAATGTATCTCAACCCAAAAACAAAAATGTAATTAAATGCACATGGTGACCATGCAAACACCACACTTCTTGTCCTTTCCTATCTTCACTGTATCTATGGAGGGAACCATTGTTGTCACCCAGGGTGGACTTCAAACATATCTACCTTCATACAACTCCATTACATGGTGGATTATTGGAAAAAGTAGTTTGCAGAATAAAGAGAAGGTTCTTTGTGTTCTCTTTTCAGGTCACATGGAGTGACAAGGACACTGCAAATGTTGTACTTGATGAAAATGCTCTTAGTAGAAAAAGTAAAAACTATTTCAGCCACCACATCCACTGACTAGTAAGCTGCAATATACTTAATTTTTTGGGGGTTTAGGTACCCTTTAAAGTTAGTTCAGAAAGTAAGAATGACGACATAGAAAGCAATTCTAACTACATTTAAAGCGTTTGTTACACTAAGAAAAAAAAAAAAATATATATATATATATATATATACATATATATATATATACATACTTAAAGCATGTTATACAGCACAGTGTGTGTAATGTGTATTTTGGCCCCCTGTAACACTCAAAAAACCTGGCTTATCCTGCCAGTTTCTGCCCTCCCTTCTGTACACTGACCACAGTGTATCATGGCTGCTGAGCTCTGACACCGTAGTCAGTGTATGTGACTCTGTCATCGGCAGCCCTGCGCTGTCTCCTGTGGCCTCCTCCCCCCTCCCCTTCCTGCAGCTCCGTGTCATGGCCCCTGCTGCTGAAATAATGGTTAATGTATTCTATAATCATATTAGTCTCCTAAGCCTGTGTTCCTCTGTGTATGTTTTTTTTAAAAATGCTGTTAATACTCGATTTCAGTGTGATGCTCTGCGATCACATGACCGGCCGGCTCTCTCTCACTTGCCTCCTCTCCTCCTGAGTGAAGTTAGCAGGGGAATCTCGGCCCTGCCCCCTGCAGCTGTCAAACGGGGAGAGGAGAGAGCTGACCGATCACGTGATCATCAAGCAGCACACTGAAATCAGGAATTCACAGCATTTTTTAAAATAAAACACAGAGACAAATGCAAACCGGCTTAGGAGACAAAGAGGATTATACAAAGTCATTCAAGTGGCTTAACAACGCCTTTAACACATAATTTATGCTGCAAACAGAATTTTACATTGAGAGACACCTTGAGAGACTGATAGTATTAGCCTTTGCACCTCAATTTGTCCAGCTATCTTCTTCAGTTACAGAGAAAATAATCTCTCATACAATTGGGTATGTCCTAAGTCCCTAAAGTCATACTTGTTTTCTAAAGCTTGCATGGTTCCTGGGAACTATGACTGTGATAAAATTGTGCACTTTTACATTTGCGCACAATTCCTTTTACAATTTACATATGTCATTATAGGTATGCTGATTGAATCAAAATAACACCAGGAAAGAGACCGAAAATTGTAACTAATTTTGCCCTCTAGCTTTAGTAAATAAACCCCATTGAGGGTTTAATTTCTGACTTTAGGTCTGCATTATTGTCCAGACATGAACTTATGGCTTTTATTGATGGACCTCAACAGAAAAATCAGTTTTGGAGACACAGGAAGAAAAGAGTAGGGAATATGAACACGGGCCCTAATGTAAAATGCGGTGTAGACACCAGAAGACAACTGCCCTAATAATCCATGTGGAAAAAAAAATGTAGTTCAAGAGAGGCCCTGTGCTCAAAACATATTCCCCGGTTGCAGGAGTTGTGCCACCCCTGGGACGACTGTAAATAGGCCAGGAACAACAATGGCTTTTTTTTTTTCTTTAGCATTCAATATTCCTATACTATCTCCAAATTATTGAATTGTTCTTTGATGGTTGCTAGGTTTGTAATTTTTATGGAATCTTCTGTAATAATTGACCATTTCTTAGCCTCCGTGTGGGTGACTTATATGCTTGAATTGGATCTTTTAGACTAAATAGTAAAACCAATAAATGCATTGAAATAGAAATAGCTACTGTGAAAAAGAAGAGAGAAAAAATGGATTCCCCTACCAATACTGCAAAGTACATGATATCTTTGTCCATATTCTACCTTTTTCCCAGGATGCTTATACAGCTCAGTTTTCCAAAATGTTTTTGCCCTTTGCCAAAAAAGAAAAAGCTTTTTTAAGATACACGACACAAAAAGCCTAGAGAATAGATAAGCTGTATTCATGAAATGGCTGACTACTTGGAATGTACAGAACGTCTACACTTTTCACGTGGTTCATCTTTATTAGCTCTTACATCTTCTATATATTTGAGTCTCTTCTTGCAGCAAGCACCTGTCAGGGATTCGGTTGTTCCGAGCTGTGTAGGAGAAGAGAATGTTCATGTTCACACTACAGATGGCTGCTGGGATTGGAAAACATGCTGATGAAGTTTGCCTGACGGAGCATAGGGCTGGATATAGAAACACACAGGGGATTCCTGATGCTTTCATGAGTGTAAGCTGCAGCTACATAGAGCAGAGGCTAACTCCTGGGCACTGAGACAAATGCAATCTTAAAGTGCCTCTGTGGAGGCCAAATGTGAGGTCAACAATCACAGACAGCAAAAAGAAGAAAGGGTTGGGACTTTAAATGAGAGACATGACAAGGCTGTCAGGGAAAGTAACACATTTATTGTACATACAGATCTAAAACATGACAGATGGAAATGTACATCATCAAATAATACAGAAGCTAGTAAAATAGTCCCCAATTCCAAATTCATAAGACCAGCAAGGCAAAATATCTGGTAGTGGTACAGTAATTAGATGTACTCACAACATCAATAAATTCAATAATCAAATAGTAGAGGAATAATTGGCTATATTAAAACATTGCAGACTCAACGCGTTTCGTGGACCCAAATCGCCACTTCATTGGGACTGGATGTATAATATAAATCTATTAAAAATAGATAAGGAAATTGGCACAATGATGATGAATACAAAAATGAAAAAGGGGGGGAGGGAGGTGGGGAAAAGGGGGAGACCAGACCCCTAAATCCCAAACTTACATAGCAGCCAGGTGGTGCATGGCATTGGAAATGAGGATGACCCTATGTGTCCCACCCGGGAGCTGAGGGCACACAGGCAGGCAGGCAAGGCGGAACACGCCGCACACATGATGGGTGTGGGCTTGAAAGGGATAGGGTAAAGAACGATAGGTGTAGCAGCATGAGAGGATCTCTATACAAGGGGTATACAAAATAAATAGTAGTAAATAAGTGTATTCATAATAGGAGTGCCATAGTGCTACATATCAGATGTGGATGAAAAAAAGGTAAAGAAAATGGACATATGGAACAGAGTAGCATAAATCAATTGGAAAAGTGTGACAAGCCAAATGTAGAAAAAGATGGGTGGGAATAAGACGTGACCTGCTGCCTGACGGAGCAGAGGGCTGGATATAGAAACACACAGGAGATTCCTGATGCTTTTACGAGTGTAAGCTGCAGCTACATAGAGCACAGACCAACTCCTGGGCACTGAGACAAATGCAATCTTAAAGTTCCTCTGTGGAGGCTAACTGTGAGGTCAACAATCACAGGCAGGACCTTTAAAGTCATATTTAGAGATCATGTTGCCCAAGGCACACTTCTATGACATATTTTCATAAACACTTCACCCCTTTTAAATATGACTAAATTAAAACCAGAATGCATTACTAGGGGCACCTGTCTGCTCTTCTGGGCCATAAAAAATGCCTTAGGATTAAGAAGAGATAGTTGTGCATTATGTGAATTAAAGAGATCCTTGTGACTCCTGACAGCGGCACCCCCACCCTCTTCTCTGTTTGCGGTTATTCTAATTTTACAAATAGTTTCCAGACAAATTTAAATAAAAAGTAAACAAGGATTGCATATGAAATGCCTTTGTATTGCTCCCACTTACTATAATGTCCTACTCACAGACCTACAGTCCTTAATAGCAATGACGTCTGGGTTCGCTGTGAAACCCCAGGGTTCACAAATTAAAAACTTACGACAGAAAACTTTGCAGATTCACCGACAGGCATAAGGAACAACCCATAATGAAGTGCATAGTCTTTGTTTCGGGTCAGCTGAGTCAAAAGAGCAAAAAGTTTGAAAGGATGGATACTCCAGCCCACCCGATATAAAAGAGCAGCCATATTGTCAGTGTATGTTGGAATTAGGGAGAGCAGACAATTCTGTATTGTGGAAAATGCTGGAATATTATTTTTTTTTTTTTGCACCATGAAAATGCATTGCTATTATTTGACAACAATGCGCATTTAGGGCCTAAAATTGACAGAACTGAACAACAAGATCCCCCCCCCCTCTATATATATTTCAATGGGGTTCACTTCAACGTTTGGACATATGGGAAGATTCACTCATCCCTACTCCATAAAGTGGTTGTAAACCTCAGCCATGAAATATGAGCAAAGTATATTCCTCTATAGTGTGTACTTGTCTCAAGTAAAAGCTCTAAGTGTAATTTCTGTCTTCTGCTTCGTTTCTCTGCTGTCAGCATGAATCACTTCCGACAAGTTTTTCTGACAAAGACGAGCGGGGGCATGCCAGCCTAGTGCATTATCCCATAAAACATTTATTTGAGATCCACAAATGTATCTGTAGCACCCTCCTAGGTAGGTGCTAGATAGGAGAGTGTCGTTTTGGCTCTGTCTGCCTATTAGAGGAACAGCAGGTAAATTCTATATTGCTCTGTGCTTAACAGAGAGCAGGATCTGTGAGTTAGGTCTGCTCAATGTGCTCAGTGTGTGATTCATCTGGTCTAGGGGAGTGTTTCACACTGGTCCAATAGGGAGGCATATTGGACAGTGGCGAAAACCTGACCAATGGGTACACAGGCTTTGATACAGCCTCAGTGACTGGCACAGACTGCTATCTCGGTGCATTGTGGGGTGTGGTATAAAAACCAGGGTCTTTGGCTGGTGAGCAGAGTCCCAGAAGGAGGGTGGCGGCTGCCTCCTCTTCTGCAGCGGTTGGCGTACGGTCACAGGCAGTCGGCCTGGTGAGCCAGAAGGAAGGAGCTGAACCCAGAGGTCCAGGAGATCTGACTAGAGGGGTTGAGACACTGGAGAACCTGGAAAAACAGTATTGCGAGTACAGGGGATTGTGTCTAAGAGCCTGGCCATGAAGGTAGTCACCCCGGAGTAGAGTCGTCAGAAGACGGGGGTCAGCTGGTGGAGTGAAAAGGGGTGCTAGGCGAGTACCCTGAAGATAAGTGCTAAGCAAGTGTCTGAACTTTACCTCAGATTCATCTAGTGGCAAGTTGAAACTGCGGCCTACCCGCATCCTCAGATAGAAGTCCTCAGCATTGTGAATAGTTCAAGTTTGGTAGTATCCCACTCATCCCTTCTCCCATCCCCATATAAAATAAAACAACAAAAACAACAACCCCTAGACTGTTCATTGACTGAGCAAGAAAGTAAAGTGTTAAGTTTCTGCATGCAGTTGCTACCGGTAACCCAGAGGGACCCGAAAAGGTGGGAAACCCAGCAGCTCTCAAGGGGGCAGTGCTGCATATCTACTCACAAACAGTGTAATAGATAAAGTGTATAAAAGTGTCCGTTTCAAGGTTGCTCGATCCTCCTACTGTACTCCAGAACATGGAAGACCACCACCTGTATCTTGACTAGCTTACATGTTTTGAGGGTAGAACCCTCTTCCTCAGAGCCAAACCCCCAATGGGTTGTGTTCTTCCACGTTCTAGAGTACGTTGGGTGGCTTTAGCAACCTTGAAACGTTTTACATATCACATTGTTTGTGAGTAGATAACATTTGCAGATCTCTAATTTTTTTTTTTTTTTTTTTATGGATTAATGCACTAGGCTAGTGCATCCTCTATTCTTTGTATTTTCATAGTATGCTACCGGGATCCCCCAGTCCTGGAAGAGCAGCAAGGCATGGTGCGTTCAATATCTGTGCTGAGAAGCAGATGTACATGAACATTTGGCACTATCACACTCGTGCGCAGGAGGGGTTTCTTTATTGCCTAAGTTTTCCTGACACCAAGAGAAAAAAGGTGACAGGGGAGGGAGTTCCAGCTGATTGACAGCCTCAGCTCTGTTCCTGTGTGTTGTGGGAAGGGTGGTGTATCCCTTCCCTCCAATTAGCTCTCAGAGCTTTCCCTCACTGAGCTCTGCAGAGTGTAACTTCAGCTTCCTGCCCCCTTTTTTCTGACAGGTCAGACAAGCCCTATACATTTTGGACTTTGAATGGGTGTATAGAAGCAAAGACTGCAGCTAAACGAGTACAACTTATGTAAAATGATTTGTTTCATCTCTGTGTATCACTGGAGAACAGTCACTTCACTGAGTAGATGTAAGGGTTTACAACTACTGTGTTCTATCCCTAATTAAAATAAATCTACAATCCACAGCATTAAAAGTAGAACTATAGGAAAAACTTTTTTTTTTCATTTTGGATAGAGCAAGGGAGGGTTATAACATGGGTCAAAGGTTTTTTTCACCATTTGTGTTCCATTGCAGAGATTTCCATTCACTTCCTGTCCCATAGCCAAACAGGAAGTCCCTGCAAATTAAGGGAATTTCTTGGTGACCTCTAAGTCACCAGAACTTGTGTCCCCATTAGAAGATATCCCCCTATTACTTTTCTGGGGACAACCCAAAATTTGGGATTTTCTTTTACTTTCACTTTCAATGATAATGGTAAACAGGACAAATAAAGAAGGTGAATCGGCGCGGGCGCACAGATAGCAATAAAAACCTGACAGGTGTTCTAACTCTTCTTTACTCCATCCAAAACTAAAACAAAAATCCTGCCTTTGGTTATACTTTAAATGGCAGTCAAGATGACAAGTTGAAAAAATTCTTCTAAATAAAGATATCTCAAAATTCCATTTTTGCCATGTGCATTCAGTAATTTGTAATGGGATTGGCTGATAAGGGTTACAGCATTACACACAATATCATTTCTCTTTAATAACACTACTAAATAAGAAAGTGTGATTTCTAAAACACATTGGCCCAGAGACTTCATTGGGACAGAGACGGATTAAAAAAGGGTGGGAACTACTGCCAAAAGGGATCATGGGATTGAAAAAATATGTTAAAAACAGAAACCTAATAAAAATGGCTATGCTGCTAAACCTATCGAAAATTCAGCAAGTGTTAAAAAGCCAAATTTATTAAAGCCATGTAAAATTATTTTGACTTGAGTAAGGAAGCGATGTTCTTCTCATCCATGCCTATCCACCAACTACTCAAGAGTTCAGACCTCTATGAGAAAGTAGTGATTAATCAGAGTGATGTACAACTGCATAGGCGGGCGACACATATCCAAGTGCGTTAGGGCAGCACAAAAGTGCAGAACCATTAATCTACCTGCCAAGGACTGTGGCGGGCAGTTACCGTCACCGCTCCCGGAGTTATGTGCAGGACTCAAATAGCTCCCTGTATATGGATGTCCAAGGTGCCCCCCACAATCTTCTGAAGAGAGCAGACAGTACAGGGAAATGATAGATGTGCTGCTCTTGCAATCATACCACAAGGACACTGCTGGAAATGAGGCCATAAACGGTTACCTGTCCACTTCTGGTCACACGGAAACATCAGAATTCCTATTCCAGAAAAAGAATTGAGACGGCAAATGGCAAAAAACCTTTGTGGATGTGCTTATTACTTAACACCCAGAAACCTTTAGGGTTCATTCACATTAGCACTCATACAGCAATGTGTACTGCAGCAATACATTATGTCATGTGTTTTGACGTGTGTTGCAACGCAGATTTTAAGGACCCCATTCAAATGGTATGAATGTGACCGTGCAAGGAAACGCAGAAAATGCTGAACTTTTGTACATGAGATAGAGGAAAAGAGTCCTATAGAAACAATATAACATTATTTTTTTTTTGCCTGCATTGCTAAATGCATTTAAAGCATTAAAACCAAAAATGTATCATATTGCAGCTCATTAGATGTGGTGGCTGCATTCATTTTCTTTTTTTGACTTTTTTCCCTGTGTTTTCACCTGGTGATCTGGCCAGTAACGTACCGCCTGTATTAGAGTGCCCCCACTCTGGATAAAAGAGAACAGGAGGCACAGTAGACAGCAGCATGGTCAGTCTAGGGGAAGGGGAGTGTTAGATGCAGGGCTGATGGGGGGGGACCACCAGCCCTCTTGTAGGGGGCCCGAGCACACAGGGGGGCCCACACAGAAGGGGAATTAGTGATGGACAACAAATACAGAAATCTTCCTCCAACACCTGAATCTGATCTGTCCCTCTCCCTATCAGCTTTTATCTGCTGAGAAAGACAGTTGTCCCTCACTAATCCCCTCCCTTGTGTGGGCCCCCCTCCCAGCACTTATCTCTGCTCAGGAGTTTATTTGTAAATTGTAACTTTGTTTCTCTCTCTGTTTCTCTGATCACTGAGCTCCAACTGCCCAGCCTGTATATTTTTCTCATCTCATCTTCTTTTTTATTGAACATAGTTTTTTTTTTTTTTTTGATTTAGCAGGAATTATGCGAGTTATGTTATATTTGTGTCTGCTAATAGTGATTTTGTTGTAATTTTAGCTAAATATATCTTTAATATTTTCTTAGGGGGGCCCTGCCAGGTAGTCTGTATGGGGCCCCGCGATTTCTAACAGCAGCCCTGGTTAGATGTACAAGCAGATTTAATTACACTAACACATTGAAGCCAAACTTCAGCTCACACTTTATAATCAGTTACAGCAGTTTTTTTTTCTTTCTAGGATAAAAGTTCTATATTTATAAAAGCTGATCATTGTAAGCATCCCTGACAGTTTTAAATGATTTTTCTCATTCATGTAAACTGATATATTCTGCAGGAGAGGCTTGTGCTTTTGAAAAATAACAGTGGCTCTAACGATGAATAGCCTACTTGGCCTCAATGCCTAGGTATAATTGAGGGTCCCAATTTGTAATATCTATTACAGTTCTTAAAAACTCATGCAAGAGAAATATGATGATGTATACTGAAAGATGACTTCTCTTTTATCTTTGTATGTGGTAGAATACTGTGATGTAACCTGTTTTGAGTACAATTGTGTATGGATATGTACTGCTGCCAATGTATTGATGATACAACTTAAAAAACACTTTGTTTGGATAAAAAAAAAACAAAAAAAAAACTAAAGCTGGATACACCCTATCAAACTTTTGTGGTTAGATTTCCTTTAGATTTACCTTTTCTATGTAGTGCAAGGACCTGCCTGATTGCATACAAATTGAAAGTGTTTAGGTTTGACCTCATATTATCTGGTCTTGGGAAGTCTAAAGGAAAAAGTCTTCAGAAAATCTTATAGTGTGTATGGTCCATAAGGCCCCTTTCACACATACGGTCCGGTCCGTTTTTCATCCATCTGTTGACGGATGAAAAACGGACATCAATGCATCTCTATATAAAAACGGATGACAACGGATGATCATCCGTTAACATCAGTTTTCGTCAATGTCCATTTTTTGGAACGGATGAATGCCCTATTTTTCATCTGTCTAAAAAACAGGTCTGAAGAAAAACGGATGTAAACGGACAAACGGTCCGTTTATCATTTGCTTTTGCATTGGTAGTGGATGTAAAAAAAACAGATTTTTCATCCGTTTTTGCATTGGTAGTGAATGTAAAACGGATAAAAAAAAAAGGATGAAAATACTATACATTTTGACGTGACTGAACTGACCGGACCGTATGTGTGAAAGGGGTCTTACTGGCTAGACCACCAGGTGAAAATAGAAGAAAGAAAGCTTAAAAAAAGAACACAGCCATCACATCTTAGAATTAGTAAGCTGCAATATAATAAATGTTTGCTTTTGGGTTTAATACTGCTTTGAACACAAAAAGCGCAGAGTAGATGACCCTGATAGCCAAAGCTGAGATACCAGTAACAAGAATGTTAAAAATCAGACTATATGTAATATAGTCAAAGAAGCAGAACATTAATAATATATGCAAGCCAACGGGTAATTTGTATTTTTACGAATAAATACACTTTACAGTCTGAGCAACAATGTGTTTTTAAGTGCATATGTGTAGAAACAGGTTTTCCTGCTACTATCACAACTTCAAGAGAATAAAGCTGGCTATATAGTAGATTTTCAAATAAACACCCATACAAATGTTTGATTAGGCAAATGTTGTTTGAAAAGTACGAATGTTGATTTGACCCCCAACACAACCATTACAAACATACTTTCTTAAAACTAAAATTTCAGCACAAAAATTATATTAGTATATTGCTATAACTTTGTTCAGAAAAATAGAAAGAATTAGGCAAGTTTGTCACATTTTAAACCTGAACAACATTTTTAAAAAAAGGTTAATCTAGATAGCTGTACATGAGTAAAGGCAACAACATCCAAGGATTGTCGATTTTACTGGGAAGGATCTAAAAATGCAAGTCACCTATGCATACATATTTAGTGAATGGAGGAGCAAGGATAAACACAAGCTCCAGGCACAGCTTGTCTCAGTGTGGGACAATAACGATCAGTCACTATCCCCTGAAAGTGGTCAGCTGGTGGGTGCCTGCTGCTGTCATTGTCACAAGACTAATCTCATGTCCAAGGCCAGTTTAGGAATTTGGGGACTTCTAGGTCTTTTCAGTCTTCCTTCTAAACCTACAGGGTAATTCCACTTACATGGGAAAAAAATAGCAAATAAAAAAAATAATATAGCGTATACAATTGTGACAGAAATCATATTGTAATTGAAGGTTATTAAAAACGACCTTTCCTTTTCAATCTGCAGTCTGTCTTTTCTGTAAAGCGCAATGCAATATGGCTACCTGTATTTGTTCTGTACAGAATGTGTACTGAACACTCCCTCAGAAACATCAATTCCTGCTTGTGTGTTTGGCTCACCACCATTTTTACAAGGGTCACTGTGACTTAGACTTACAGGGGTCACTGTGACTTGCAGGGGCCACTGTGACTTAAGACTTTCAGGGGCCACTGTCATAGTTGCCAACATTTAAAAAAAATTCCAGGGACACTTTGCAGCACAGCTATCAATTACCACACCCACTTCCCCAAAGCTCCGCCCACTCTGCATAATTAATCTCCCCTACTCATCAGATTATAGAGTCTACTCAATATAGAGAGAATTACAGGAAATGAAAAAGGGAATTTCAAACTTAAGGCCACAGTAGCAGAGTTGGAATAAGTCTCCCATTCAGCTGCACTACTTCTGCAAAACATTTATGGGCAGCCTGATTAATAGGTGCTCCCTGGGACAGGCTCCTATTTGCAGGGACTGTCCCAGGAAAAAAGGGACAGTTGGCAAGTAGCCACTGTGACTTGCAGGGGCCACTGTGACTTGCAGGGGCCACTGTAACTTACAGGGGGCCACTGTAACTTGCAGAGCTCTTGCTGTAGGCTCTTTACTGCAACTTTGCTCTTGCTAGAGACTTGCCACACAAATTTGCTACAAATTGGAAAACTGTAAATTAGAACTAGTGCTCTGCAAGTCTTGCCAGTAAAAATGTGCAGCAAGGTAACAGGACATACAATTCAACACTGCCACAAGTCTGCGGCAAGTTACCCTTGCTATCTGGGATGCACATGCAATAACAAACCCCTGAAAAGCAATTTGACAATATCTTTAGTACACAAGGGAGGAACCGCTGGCAAAGGGATAACATATTCTTAAGTCACTTTGCTTTATAATAAAAAGGTGAGAAAGCCTCCTTTAATGATGTTAACCTACCTGGAATTAGGACCACTGCTCAGCTGTTTCATTCTCATTCATCATAATAAAACAATCCGCAAATTCCAAAATCCTCAAGTTATTAGAAGCAGAAACACATGCCAGGACAATCTTGTAAGATCATCATCATGGCTTTGTCTGGAAATCTTCCCATCAATCTTGGATACTAGAAATAAGCAGCTAATGCTGTGTCATCACATGATTATCCTTCTGTAGGATAAACCTACTGAGCCATCATGGCTGTTCCTTCTGCAAACGCACCCATAATTTCCATCAACAAAACAAAAATCCAGTAGATAGTCGTACAGCCTTTGTGACTAACATTTATTGACTATTTCCCACTATCTGTTGAAATTTTTACCTGTTTATCTATCCCCACCTGTCTCTCAATTGGAACCAAACCCATGATGGCTGTATTAGATTTGTCTGGAAGTTTAATTGGAAGGAAAGCAAACAATATTTAGCAATATTTGGTTTGTAAGTTATTGGCACGCTCGTTTGCTACTACTGACAGGGCTGCTGTTAGTAATCACAGGGCCCAGTAGAGCCTACCAAGCGCTCGAACACAGCCAAGCGCTTGGTTCTCACATCTCACAGCTCCCTGAGCAGAGAGCTGGTGACTGACAGTCTGCTCTGCATCCCCCTCCCCCCCCACACACACACACTCACTGGAGTGCTGGGCTGTAAAGGGTGCAGGAGCAGACGGGTCAGGCTCTCAGCGGTGTGCTGTTAGCCTGAGCAAGGTGCCAGTTCAGGACATGTGGGTGGATCCCCACCATATGGTTGTAATTTTGACTGAGCCTGGACCGACTCTATGAGGTCAGCCGACAGCAGGCTGCAGCCTGCTGTCTGCTGAAAATGGGTCACAGGAGTGCAGAACTAACTGCACTCCTGCGATTCACAGGAGAAGTACAGCCAAACAAGCTTTGGCTGTACTTCTCCTTTAATATAAAAAGCAATCCCTGCCAGGAGCTGCTGGCAATCGTATTTAAAAATATGGCATGCTGATTTTACCGAAGTCGATTGATGGATCGACTTGGATACAATCAGGTTGCCCATACATTGCTCAAATCTCGGCCGGGTCCTGCTGAACTGGCCAAGATTCGAACCGTCAATGGCTGCCTTTAGTTAATGTTGTTTACTAGTTACTATAAAACCCAGTATCACTAACTGTTTTAACCCATGCTATCAAACTGACTAATCTTAGCTTTGTATTTTTCTATTGGCTAAATGTTGTGGCCACCCTCATTGTATTCTCATAATTTAAAAAAAAAAATGCTGCGTTTTGATCTTCTTTGCATGTCCCACTGAGCTTTATATGTCTGATTCTCTTCATGTTTATGCGTTCTAATGTTGGAAATCTTTTCAATAAAAATCTATTGAAATGGGAAAAAAGCCATTTTGATACATTGAAAACAGGTATTCAAAAAATAAATGCACCTAATGCAAGAACTAGATCCTATGAATGGTAAACAGGAGCATACTAATTTCATTAATATATCCACTTTGACGCAATTATGCTATGCCCATTGACAAAGCAACCAAAAAGGTATGTACTAATATATCCTCATAATGCCCTTCAAACTGAAGACAACTCACTGTGTCCAGTACATGGTAGATGCACACTCCTTTATTAAACTAGAGATATTAGATATTCTCTCCATGAACTGGAAATCCAATATTCATTCTCTTCAGAATCTACCTCTGGCTGTTAAGTCTCAAGAGAGATTGGCTGGCAAAAACATACTGCATTTTCTTTATTTCATATTATGCAAAACAAAAAAAAAAAAAAAACACAAAAAAACAAGAAATATACAAGATGCTGATTATTGGACTGCTTCTGAGAACAGAAAATCCGGACAGGTCCCTTCTCTGCTAGGAGTTAGGGAGGCGATATGTCCTTCTCTGTGAATGTGATCTCCTGTTAATCAGGGCTATTCACAACACAGCAGTAAAATAGGATGAATAAAACCTTGTGTATTATCCTGTTTATGAAATCAGTTTAGGCAATCACCTAAATAGAATCCATATGGGAGAGGACAGTATTGTGTATGGCGAGTAGCAGATACCAAAGTTGGATGCTCTCTTGAGAATACCCAATCAGCCACTAATTCTAGAAAGGTGGAGTGCCTGCACCCTCTCTTCCATAACATGGACATCAAAGTGGTATTAAATGCAAAACCAAAAATGTAACATATTGCAGCTTTCCAATCATTGGATTTTGTGGTTGCATAACGTCTTTTCTGGCCAGCAACACAACTCCTATATTAGAGTCCCCAATCTGGAGCACAGAGCCACATTTGGACAGTAGCATGTTGAGTCTAGGGGGAGGAGAGTGTTAGATGGACTAGCAGATTTGGAAACACTAACACTATCAAACTGTAGCCAAACTCCAGCTAACATTGCAGTTACAGCAAACCCTTTTTAATTTTTGGATAAAGGTTTTACATAAAGCTGATCATTGTAAGAACCTCTGTCAGTGGTTAATGGTTTTGTCTCATAACGCTTGTATGATACATTTACAGGAGTTTGGTCTTTCTAAAAACAACAGACTTCCTGGCCCAATCACTAGGTGAAAATACAAAGCCTAAAAACATATGCATCACATCTAAGAATTGGTAATCTGCAATATAACAAATGTTTGCTTTTGTGTTTTTTACCACTCTAAGGGTTTTTTTTTTTCACATCCCAATACATGCAGCTATGCATATTAGGTTAATGTGCAATGTCTAATGCTGTCGGATGTACAAAATATCTCCATCATTTGACTTGACTTGGATCTGCAGGGCAATGCATCGAACAATGCAGCAGATTGCATTTTTTAAGTTTTGAATTATTTCCTACTACATAAAACATGAATCACAGCTTAATAAGGGCTGTGATAAAAATGGGCTTTTAATTGTACATGTCATGATGAGAGGCTTAAAAAATTGTCCTGTAATAGAGTTCTTTTGCTATGGTTACCTGGCAGCTGCGTATAAGTAAGGGGAGTGAGTGGCTGCTGCATGGAGGGTAAAAAGCCTATTTTTTTTTCAATTTATGTCATCCCCATAATGAACAGACAAAGGTAATTGGTTGATTTATGTTTATTTTTTGTGCTGTGTAATGACATACATGCTGTCCATTCAAAAACACTGATAAGCCATCAAATCCATACATTTTCCCTGCCTTTAGAGCACATAACCACAATGAGACAAGAACGATCCTAGTCTATTTTTTATAGGCCTCTAAAGAGAAGGTCAGTCATATCCCTGACCTCAGCTGAGCAGCCTGTATCTCCCCTCTCAGATGTACAGAAACTCTATGTGACCAAAGACAACCCAGAGATAACATGGCCATAAAAATCCACTATTGATGCATGCTGTTCAGTGGGTGCTGGAGACTGAGTCACAATAATGATTTTAGCTATGCGTTCCCCTCTCCGGAAGTACAATATTAGAAAAAAGCCAACGTGCATGTAAAAAAAAATGTGTCTCCATGGGGATTCTAGGTAAAGATAAGAGACGGCCAATAGGACTTTTCTAAATGTATCCAGTATTTAATAAAAAAGAGGTTCATCATCAATGATCTCTTCCCTTGCACACAACTTGATCAATAGTTAATGAAAAGATAAATTAACTCCTCTAAATGATCAAAAGCAGCAATTTACCAGTATATACGAAAAGCTGGGTAAAGCACATTTATAAAAGCAAGAAGAAATGGTAAGACTGCCCTCTTTTCTGCAAGCAAATGATTTGCACAATGCATTGAGAGAAGGCGATGGCAAAGTGTGGAGTTCTCCACAATGTGTAGTCCTATGTGTGCACAATGTGCAAACTAGAAATGTATTATATTCCTATCTGGTTTAATAATGAGAGCACTAGTGTTCTATGCTTCTAGAGCAACCTCTCTTTTAAAATTCCTAATTTTAAAGGGTATTCATCATAACAGACAGAAACATTGAAATCCACATCTGATAAAGTCAAAAGCCATAATGGATAATATGGGCCAAAATGCACACAAACATCTCAAAAAAATAGAGAACAATCAGTATAGAGAGTGATTGAATAGGTTAAATATCAGGTCATATACAATACTATGATGCTACCCAGCTTTTTCCAACTTTAAGATACAGAGAGAGGGCAAGCATAGGGTGTCTGAGGGGATACCCTCAAAGCTGAGGGAAATAGGAGCCAAATTGAGAGGAAGAAAGAGAGGTACACAGCCTTCTTCGAGGAAAACTTAATAATGGGGAGAGGGGGAGAGAGAAGAAAAAAGAAGAAAAAAAAAAGGAGAAGGGAAAGGGCAAGAAGGGCTAAATGGAGAATCAACATGGAACATTCCTTAGACGAACAGTCCAACCTAATCTTGATTTGTGGCAAGGCCAGTGACCCAATGTCACTCTCTACCTGAATTTAGGCAAGTAATTGTTGGTAACTAGGTCCTCCATCTATTCAATATCATTAACTCTGACAAACCGATGTCTCAGCGTTGGTGGGGATGAACTCATCCAAGAGCTAGGAATACATGCTCTTGCTGCGTGTCACTTACAGGACATTGGGGTTAAATGGAGAAGTATTGCCGTCGGGTTATCAGCTAAGGTATATCCCATAACATGATGGATGATGTCCAGAACTGGGTCCAAGAAAGACTTAAAAGCTAGACAATTCCAGAATACGTGTAGCAGAGTTCCTCTGTGAGTGGCCTCCAACAAAGATCACTCTGCCCTGGGAATAGTCCACCAAGAACAAGCCAGTTGATCATCTGAAAAAGCCTTGCCCAAGTCCTTTTCTCATTTGTAAAGAAAATCTGGATCCAGTTGAGTGTAGGCATAGAGCAATATTTGTTATGCGAAAGACAGCATGTGGCATGAGAGACACGTGTTCTCGTATGGAGTAAGTTCCTCAGAAAAATGTCTTGAGGAAGGGAGAGAATGCAAGAAGTACAACAATTGCATCAGGTGCCAAGAGTCTAGAGCTGGGACTTCAGCATTGGTGGAAAGGGAATAAAACTCATTCCAACTGAATCCATGAAGGAAATCTCAAGCTCTATACAACCCATTGGTAGCCCAGACTAGGAAAAGTCTGTCTGATGAACTAGGAACGAAGGCCGGGTTTTCTAGAGCAGCTTTTCTCAACCCTTTTAACATAGAGGAGCACTTGAAATATCTTTATGGTCTCAGGGGACCCCTGCTACTAATTACTATATCTATAGCTCACAGTATATTAATGTGATGGTTGAAAAGGAAGAATGCTCCATACATTAAGGGTCAGTATGAAGAATGCCCCCCCCCCCCCTACAGATAGCTAAAAAGATCATTGCTGGCAGAAGTTACTTATCCGAGAGGCAGGAACTGCTCATAGCTCAAGAAACCCCTAGCAACCTTCAGTCATGCTGGATATATTGATTTCTATGTCCGTAAATATTGCTACCAAGTGATGCTGTGGGCAACGTGTCTATTGACTGTATAGTGTAACAGAAACAAATTATGTACTGTACTCAATACAAATGGAAAACACCGCTTTATACTGAAAACTCCGAAGAGTTCCCAGAGCCCATTTGTGATTTTCTGTTTTGGTTTTGCATCTTGTGCTGTCCTATTTTGTGTATACAGTTCTTTGGATTTCCATTAAGGATATTTTAGTATGGAGTTTCTTTCAGGGTGCTCCATTTCCTTCCATGATTCAAAGTCATTCTGGTGGGCTAATTTGTGCCCATCCAACAATGGCCCAGAGCAGGGAAGCATGCGGAAAAATACCACAGTCATGATGGTTTTGGTGATTTTCGGCAGAGACCCCATATTAGTATGGGCAAGCTATGTAAGTAGTCTGTCAGAAACCATACAGTCAAGCAGAGACCTAACCTCTCAGAAAACAAAAAAGTCTTAAATCAATTCCAGGACATCAAGGCTGCCTTCCCAATGATTAAAAACATGATTTAAATATTTTATCTACAATTTCAAAATGCTTGAAAAACTGCAGGGTACAATTTGCAAATTCCTCTTCAGGTAGGCAGAATGGAAAGTCATTGGGTAGTCATTGTTGTGCTGGTTAATGCCAAGTTAGCGATCTATTGCTAAGAATAAACTTACACCTCAACTTAAAAATGTACCTCTAATTTACACAATCTGGAGGCATTAAGTGGACTGTGCCAATATTAACATGATCACATTTCCCTTGCTTCAGAAAATCAATATTAAATTGTAATTGGTAGGCTACTTTTTTATGATTTTCAGTTCAAACATAAAATCAGAGTATGATTTATGGATCCTTGTTAACAAGGAAATAGAGTTTAAATTTCAATTGAGCCTGTCAGCATATAACACATTTACGAATCCAACCTGAGAGCAGGTACCAGAATGTGCCCATTATTATCTTTGGTAGCCGGAAAATCTTCTCAGGCTGCCTCTCCTCTGCTCTCTCCAGAATTTTCTTTTTACATGGTTAGGATAAGGGCCCATGTACACTACAGATTTGGCTAAACGTGAGTTTAGGAGCTTTTGGCATTTTTTTTGCCAAAGCTCCTAACAACTCCATAAAAGCCTATGTGTCCTTGTACATATAGGATTTTACAAGCGCTTAGAAGCTGCTGCAGATAGGGGAAGTTCAACCTCCCCTAACCTACCTCTCCTGAATACGAAAGAATCATGTTAAGGACAGGAACATTTTGACTGCCAGCAGCAAAATCGTGGCGCAATTTTTCTACGATTTTTTTGCATTTTGTTTTCCCGCAGACGGAGGTCAACCCAATCTGTGTGTACACAAAGCCTAAAAGAGTTTTTAGGTGGGGTCATACAGGGCTTATTATTATGGAGATGGACAACATTATGGAAACAATATCTAGCCAAGGCAAGCATTATTGCAAAATAGCAGAAGCTGCATTTATTTACAGCCACTTCACTACTTTGAGTCCCAACCACTTGGCATGTATCAATCCACCACCAGCAATCACAGAATATCCAAATGGCAGAATGTATTTAATCTCTGTCTCAGCTGGCTGCTGCACCAACCACTTTGCCTCAGGGTACTCAGGCAACTATTTAGAAACATAGAAACATAGAATGTGTCAGTAGATAAGAACCATTTGGCCCATCTAGTCTGCCCAATATATCTGAATCCTATGAATAGTCCCTGCCCCTATCTTATATGAAGGATAGCCTTATGCCTATCCCATGCATGCTTAAACTCCTTCACTGTGTTTGCAGCTACCACTTCTGCAGGAAGGTTATTCCATGCATCCACTACTCTCTCAGTAAAGTAATACTTCCTCATATTACTTTTAAACCTTTGCCCCTCTAATTTAAAACTGTGTCCTCTTGTGGTAGTTTTTCTTCTTTTAAATATGCTCTCCTTTATTTAAAGTGAAACTAGTTTCAAATATACCTAATATGAGGGGTTTTCTGGCTAACAATGGTAACAGAAGACACATAGTGATAACTAATTCTAGGCAGGACTTTCATTTTTAATCTTTATAAATTTACAACAGGGTCTGTTTAAAGGTCTTTATATTATAAACATATTACCCTTCATTCAGACAACTTGCAGCTAATCATCTTCCAAATATTTTCTGCAGTGACTAATGAGCGCTCATCCTACTCTTCCCCACCAACTCACGTTACCAAAGAACAGCAGAATGAAACTCTGGCAGCCAGGAACTGTGATGGGATGCATCACTGGAGCCTCCAAAACCAGCCCACAGTGTACTTCATGTGACCACCAGACTGCCTATTCCAATCGTGAGCCATGACGGGATGTATCATTTTAGATCACAACAGCAGCCCCATAATTTTATTTGTGACAACCAGAATGTGTGTGAATAAAGCCTATTTTAGCCGGGAGCTATGACTAAATGCATCACTTGAATTTTATGTGACCACCAGGCTGTCCCTGAATAAAGTGCTTCTCTTACTTTTTAATTCAAAACATCGAATGTGTATTGGCTATCCACAAAAATATACATTTTGTCCCCAAAGAAATGCTTTACTAGGAAAAACCCATCTCCCCAATACATTAGATCAGTTGGGCTCTCATATATGCAAGATCGACATCTGTTGCGTTCTATTGATAATCAATTAATAAAGTATATCCAAGGCCTAAACATTTTATATGTTTTAGATAAAATAGGGGGTTTATTTTTGCTATCTCTTTTCCATTGAGAAGATTTACCACTTTCAGTCCCAAAAATACAACAAGAATTGCGTGGAAATCTCTCAAAAGTCTGGAGAGACTCCCCTTTTAGGCCTAGTTCACACTGTCTGTATTCCAGGCCGTGCACATGCTCCTGCATTGATGTCGGATTGGGAGCAATGCTTGTGTCTGTGCAGCTGCTGCACCCCACTTATTTGTCTGCAAGGCAGGAGATCACTTGGCCCAACAAGTAAGGCACTGGCAGCGTGTTAGCACTTTTATTTTGGTGATGGCAGCAGAGGCCCAGGCGATGCATAGGATTAAAGAAAATCTAATATGGAATGGCCATCAGTCAGCACGTTTCAGACATAAGTTTCCACATAACGGTTCTCTACTAATGGCCCGTATAGTATATGTATTTAGTAAGGTTCTCCGTTAATTTATCCTGTTATGTGGAAACCTCTGTTTAGGTTTTTTTTTATCCAGTAAGACGAATACTAACTGTATAGGTAGATGTAGTTCTTGTACTATTCATGTTACCTTATTGTAGGCCTGATGAGTAATGAAACACCACCCCTCTGCATTCAAAACTGAGTGAAAATAAATGGATTTTTGTAAGATCTTACCGTAAAATCCTTTTCTCTTAAGCTCATTGACAGACGTAGTCTTCTTGATTCTCAAGAGCTGGGTTATGTTGTCTCCGCAGGAGTAGGACTAGGCAGAAAGACAAAACGTTCAGGCTCCACCTTAGGGGCAGTCCCTGAGGGTATATCCTCCCTCTCTCTGCTACAGGGAATCAGTTCTGTTTAAAGCAGTACAGAGAATTTAACCCAACCCAACTCAATGATAGAGGGGCGGGTACTACGTCTGTCAATGAGCTTAAGAGAAAAGGATTTTACGGTAAGATCTTACAAAAATCCATTTTTCTCTATCGCTCATTGACAGACGTAGTCTTCTTGATTCTCAAGAGCTGGGACATCCAGAAGCAGTGCCACAAATGAGGGGTGGGATTGACAAAATCAAATCCAATCTAGAAGGCCCAACCGGTGCCAAACTAGAAGTTTTAAAGGCTCATTATAAACAAAGAATGAGACTAAAGAAAAAATTTTCCAACGGAAAAAAACCCTCGAGGTAGACCACTGGTCTCCTCAAATTGCGGCCTGCAAAACCTTGCGGCCAAACGAGGCATCAGACGATGCCATTACATCAACTTTATAATGTTTAGAAAAGGTATGCACCGACGACCAGGTAGCCGCCTTGCACACCTGGACCACTGACGCCTGATGGCGAAAGGCCCATGACGCACTAAGTGCCCGAGTGGAGTGCGCCTTAACAGGGAACGGGGGCTCCCGACCCTTAATAGAATAAGCCTGCACTACCGTCTGTCTGATCCATCTGGAAATGGTCGCGGCAGATGCAGGCAACCCCTTTTTGGGTCCATTTGGGATCACAAAAAGTGAATCCGTCTTGCGAAACGAGTCTGTCGTTTTCAAGTATACCCTGATCGCCCGGACCACATTCAAGGAGTGTAAAGCAAACTCCCGAGGATGACTGGGCTTAGGACACAGGGAAGGTAATACAATTTCTTCATTCAGATGAAATTCTGAAACCACTTTTGGTAGGAAGGATGGATTCGGACGAAGAACCACCTTATCTCTATGAACCACCAGATATGGTGAACGACAAGATAATGCGGCCAGTTCTGACACCCTGCGTGCAGAAGTAATAGCCACCAAGAAGGCCACCTTCTGGGACAACGTGGGTAGAGGAATCTCCCTAATATCTTCAAAGGGAGGTTTCTGAAGAACCGACAACACTAAATTAAGATCCCAGGGGGGTAACGGCGCGTGCACTGGCGGAGCCAGATGTCGCACCCCCTGGATGAAGTTCCGCACCAAGGAATGAGTAGCCAAAGGCTTCTGAAAGAAGATGGCTAATGCTGAGACCTGACCCTTGATAGTACTCAAGGCCAGTTTCTGCTCAACCCCTTGTTGCAGAAAAGCCAATATTCGACTAATCGAATAAGACCGAGGACGGAACCCCAAAGGTTCACACCATGCAATGTAGGACTTCCATGTGCGATGATAAATCTTTCTGGAAGTCGCTTTCCTTGCTTCAACTAGAGTAGGAATAACTGAAGCTGACAAACCTTTGTCCTTCAGCACCTGGGTCTCAATAGCCAGGCCGTTAAAGCCAGCGATCGTAAAGCAGGATGGAAGATCGGTCCCTGAGACAGTAGATCCTCCCTGAGAGGAAGTCTCCACGGGACGTCCGCCACCAGTCTGACCATGTCGGCGTACCAAGCTCGACGAGGCCAGTCCGGAGCTACCAGGATTACTGGGATTCCTTCCTCCTCTATCCTGCGAAGAAGTCTTGGCAGTAACGCGAGAGGAGGGAAGGCATATATTAGCTGGTATTGCCCCCACGGGGCGATCAGTGCGTCTGCGGTTTCTGCTAGAGGATCGCGGGAGCGAGCCACGAATCTCTGAACTTTCCTGTTGAATCGTGATGCCAACAGATCCACATCCGGGGTGCCCCACCGTAGGCACAACTGGTGGAAAACGTCTGGATGGAGGGACCATTCCCCCTGATCCAGGGTCTGACGGCTGAGATAATCTGCCTGCCAATTCTCCACCCCCGGAATGAACACCGCAGAGATTGCTGGAACAAATCGTTCCGCCCAGCGAAGAATGCAAGCCACTTCTTTGGCCGCTCGGACACTCTTGGTGCCCCCCTGGTGATTGACATAAGCCACGGCCGTGGCATTGTCCGACTGGATCCGAACCGGGCTGCCCTGGAGCTGCTCGGTCCAATGAATCAGACAAAGTCTGATCGCTCTCAGTTCCAATACATTTATCGGTAACCTGGATTCTTCCGGGGACCAAAGTCCCTGGACAGATAACTGACCGAGAATTCCTCCCCATCCGGATAGACTGGCATCCGTGGTCACTATCGTCCAATATATTGGCAGAAATGACTTTCCCTGGCTGAGCATCGGAGACCGAAGCCACCAAACCAGAGACTCTCTGGTCTGTTTGCTCAATCGTATCTGATTGTCCAGGGATTCCGGATTCCGATTCCATCTGAGAAGAATCTCTTGCTGAAGAATTCGGGTATGGGACTGGGCAAATGGGACTGCTTCGAATGAAGCCACCATCAACCCCAGAACCCTCATGCAAGTCCGAAGGGAAGACCAGTTGTTGGACAGTAACAACTGGACTGCTGATTGAATCTTTCGGAGTTTCCCTACCGGAAGAAAAACTCTTGTCCTGACTGTGTCTAGGATTAGACCCAGATATTCGAGCCTCTGGGTGGGAACCAGAAATGACTTTTGCTGGTTCACCAGCCACCCGAATTCCTGTAAAGAAATCATAGTAATTTCTATGTTTTGTAGCAAGGTCTGAGGAGACTCTGCATGAAGCAGAAGATCGTCTAGGTAACCAAGAATCGATATACCTCTTTGGCGCAGAAGTGCCAACATTGGGGCCAACACCTTTGTGAAGACCCGCGGAGCCGTGGCGAGACCGAAAGGTAACGCCACAAACTGATAGTGGTTCTCCTCTATGGAAAAGCGTAGAAACCGCTGATGTCCTGCGAAAATGGGAATGTGAAGATAGGCGTCTTTGATGTCTATGGACGCTAGGACATCCCCTGGATGCAGGAAGGCTGCTACCGTGCGAATGGACTCCATTCTGAATCTTCTTATGTTGACGAAAGAATTGAGTGCTCTTAAGTCCAGAATTGGACGTACTTTGCCCTCTTTCCTGGGTATTGTAAACAGGTTTGAATAAAACCCTTGAAACCGTTCTGTCCAAGGAACGTGGACTACCACTCCTTGTTGTAGTAGATCTGTGACTGCTCTCCGCAGATCTTCTAAACGATCTGAGGATAGTCGGATATTGGAAGGGAAGAATCGCGCCGGTGGGAGAGATCGAAACTCGATCTTGTACCCTGACCTTATGACTTCGCAAACCCATTTGTCTGGGATTCTGGAAAGCCATGGATCCGGGAACCGGCGAAGACGTCCCCCCACCCCAGTTATGGGTGGGGGCGCACCTTCAGGCTTTGGATGGTTTATCTTCAGGTCTGGAGGGGGCGGGCTTTTGCTTGCCCGACCAACGACCCCTGACGCCTCCTGCAGGAGCTTTGGAGGACTTAGTTTTTTCACCCGCTGGACGAAAAAACCTCTTGTGAGCAGAAAAAGAAGGCCCTCGTCTTTGACGAGTTCCTCTACCTTTAAAATTTTGCGGTAAAAAGGTGCTCTTTCCACCGGTGAGATCCTTAATGATCTCATCTAAGTTGGCTCCAAATAGACGCTCTCCTGAAAAGGGGATATTAGCCAAAGCTTTTTTGGAACCTTGGTCGGCTAACCAACCTTTTAGCCACAGTGTACGCCTGAGAACCACTGCTGAGACTGATGCTCGCGCCATTAATGGAGTGGCGTCTAACGCCGCATCACACACAAACTGTAACCCCTGTATCATTTGTTCCAACAAATCTGATACCGCCTGAGGGACCTCTTCTAAGTCCCGGCGTAACCACTTGGTCCATTCAGTTACAGCCTGCGAAACCAGACCAATAGCTATTATAGGTCTGAAAGCTGATCCAATCAAGGAAAACATGGTGCGAGACATAGCTTCTATCTTGCGATCCACTGGATCTTTAAAAGACGGAGCGTCTTCTAAAGGAATAACCGTGGCTTTATTCAATCTAGCAATTGGTGAATCCACCACAGGTGGTTCTGTCCATTTCTTAATAAGGGTTTCCTCAAACGGATAACGCCTGTCAATGCGTTTAGAAATAGTAAAAGTGCGTTTTGGCAGACGCCATTCTTCTTCGATTGGATTGCCAAAACATTTGGGCAATGGAAAAACCTTTGCCACTTTGCTGCGTTTTTTAGTCCCAAAAGGGATTTCAGTTTCAGCTATTTCCGATGGAATACCCTGTAACCTTAAGGTCTCTTGAACAGATACAATGAGTGCGTTTACCAACGCTTCCTCTCGGGCTATGGCGGATGCCGAAACATCCTCCTCACTGTCTGAAGAGACAGGACCCGAGACACCAATCCCAGATGAAGTACCTGCAACTGCAGAAATAGGCTCAGAGCCTGAATCCGAGGTTTCAGATAATAAGGGGTTAGGCGGGGGTCGCTTTCTTGCGCCCTGTCCCTGACAAGCCACTTCCACCCGGGACACAAAAGTTTCCATAATAGCTGACAATGATTCAATTGTCAATGGGGTGCTGGAGGATCCCGCAGACCCCTCGAGGGGATCCGGAGGAGATACATGAGTGGCAGGGTCCATGTTAATACAGGACACCTTTGCCAGCAAAACAAAAAAACTTTTTCTTTTTTTTATTTTTTTTTCTATGTGTCTCCCCCTAGCGCAATAGCGCCCCTCAGAGTACCTGCTTCTCGATCCCAGAGAGAGAGAGAGGGACCCCCAAGGCTCACCAACCGATGCAGTGCAGTTTCCAACCAACTGCAGTCAGCGTCTGTCTTACACAGACTGGAAGGAGCTGTTTGCTTTTTTCCCGGGTAGAAGGCGTGGCTCCGCCCCCTGTGTACGCCTTCCGGCGTTCCCAGCCCTCCACGAGGTAGCTGGGCTCACAAAACATGGCCGCCCCCATAGAAGAGACATAAGACTCCAAAAACATGGCGGCCGGCGTGACCTGAGGACATACATGCATTCGGTCTACGGCAAAATGGCGGCGGACCGCCGATATCGTCTTCCCAGCACATCCACCTGCACTCTGCTAAGAGGTGATATATGGATCTACAGAGATACACTACACATAAGGTAGGATTATACCTCCTATGTCTGCTGTAATGTTACAGTCTGCTGGGTAGAGTGTTAGCTCTTGAACCAAGTCCACTTCCCACAAACACATGCTGTATTACAAGGGGGACTTGTAAGTATCAGATATATACTGACCATATATGGAGGGGCCCATAATACATACTGCCTCATAATGAGGAAAAAAGGGAACGTTTACTCACCATACCGAACCGACAGGCACCCTCTCTTCACAATACCCTCTCCACCGGGGTGGGGGTTTGTGGACGCCTCGACTCTCTGGTACCTGGCGTCCAAGCGAGACTTTTAACTCGCAAAGTTAGTCCCTTCACTGGGACTCCGTCGCGGCCGACCCAGCGCGGAGCTCTGGTCTGCACGCGCTCGTAGGCAGAAACCGGGGTGACCACTGGATCTCAACATCCAGCCCGTCGCCCGGCCCCGCATACTTACTTGAATATGTCGCGGCCGACCAAGCGCAATGCCATGGTCTGCGCGCGCTCGTAGGCCGGCTGGGGTGACCACAAGTGTCGCCCAGTCCGGCATTTTTGCTTGAAGATCTCACAGGAAAAAAACACTGGAGAAAACTACCTAAAAAATGTCTTTTTCTTAAAGAAAAAAAGTCTTGCCAGGACCAAAAGATCCCAGCAAGGAACTTAGGTCCTTACTCCTGACTAGACAGAAAAAAACTGATTCCCTGTAGCAGAGAGAGGGAGGATATACCCTCAGGGACTGCCCCTAAGGTGGAGCCAGAACGTTTTGTCTTTCTGCCTAGTCCTACTCCTGCGGAGACAACATAACCCAGCTCTTGAGAATCAAGAAGACTACGTCTGTCAATGAGCGATAGAGAAATTTTGGTTTTAGATACACTTTAAACACAGCCCTTAATAACAGATGGAAAAAACAAAGACATGTTTGGTAGCCTGTTAATGCACGAAGAATGAACATACAATTATAGACACCTCATGGTGAGAAGAAAGAGATCCGATCACATCAGAGCTTGTGCAAAAATCTAAAAATGGATTTGAGTCTGAAAGCCCAACTCCAGAAATTTAAAAAAAAAATGCCTTGCAGTGGGACCCCACTGCAAAAGTTAAATACCCATTAGCTCTATAGCTCTAGGGTATGAGGAATAAGATGTGACACCTATGCTGAGTACATATTAGTTTTTTTTTTCCATTTAACCCAGCAGGCTGAACGAAAAAACCTTACAGATCACCATACTAACACATCCGATGTTAGCGCAGCAATCGCCCCACTATCCTATTGTGTCCTAACAGGGGAACTGTGCTGCTCCCCCCCCCCCTTCCCCAAACACGCTGGCTACTGATTTCAGGCATTGATCAGATGCTGGTTTTCCAGCATGCTTGTTTGACTGAAACCAGCTGCACAGGGGAGCTGTACACACGGCTGATTGTCGGACAGGGGAGCTGTACACACGGGCTGATTGTCGGACAGGGGAGCTGTACACACGGGCTGATTGTCCGGCAGGGGAGCTGTACACACGGGCTGATAGTCAGGCAGGGGAGCTGTTCACACGGGCTGATAGTCAGGCAGGGGAGCTGTTCACACGGGCTGATAGTCAGGCAGGGGAGCTGTTCACACGGGCTGATAGTCAGGCAGGGGAGCTGTTCACACGGGCTGATAGTCAGGCAGGGGAGCTGTACACACGGGCTGATTGTCAGGCAGGGGAGCTGTACACACGGGCTGATTGTCAGACAGGGGAGCTGTACACACGGGCTGATTGTCAGACAGGGGAGCTGTACACACGGGCTGATTGTCGGACAGGGGAGCTGTATACACGGGCTGATTGTCAGGCAGGGGAGCTGTACACACGGACTGATTGTCAGGCAGGGAAGTTGCACACACGGGCTGATTGTCGGACAGGGGAGCTGTACACACGGGCTGATTGTCGGACAGGGGAGCTGTACACACGGGCTGATTGTCAGGCAGGGGAGCTGTACACACGGGCTGATTGTCGGACAGGGGAGCTGTACACACGGGCTGATTGTCGGACAAGGGAGTTGCACACACGGGCTGATTGGCAGACAGGGGAGCTGCACACATGGGCTGATTGGCAGACAGGGGAGCTGCACACATGGGCTGATTGGCAGACAGGGGAGCTGCACACATGCACTGACAATAGCCTTTCTTCGTTGCTCTGGCTTGTGGACAAGCACACATCTTCATGTGCAATGCCTGATGACATTAATGTGTGACTTCGGCACAGGGCACCTTAAAGAAGAGGCTAGAGATAGCAACTTTTTAACCCTTGCAGTACGAGAAGGGAGAGGGAGTTGGCACTGCAAATATAGTTATTTTCCCCAGAATTGGGCTTTAAAATCCACATCACAAAACAATTATAGAGACTGAAACTGCTCACTTTCTTCTGACCGGTGATAGTGTTGGCTGGACAACAGGGGCGATTGCCCTAGCCGTAAAATTCTTAGGGGCGCAACATTTGTAAGGATCCGGGGTGAGAAGAGGTAGGAGATCAGTCTGGTTGTGTTCCTGTCCTGATCTTTTTAGAGGTGCACTTCCTCTTCTCTCTTGCTCTTAACTTGTGTGGGCAAGTCAACTTGGGCAGTTGTAGGTCAGAGTGGGCGAAGTCGGGGAGAGCAAGTGGCATGCTCCCAGTAAGTGTGTGGCAGTGCGCTGCCATACAGCATTCCTTACTGGTCTCCATACTGGTTCCAGTTGTTGATTTGGTAAGTACTAAAGCCAAACATTGTATACTACCCAATGTTGACAGTTGTGATGTTGGCCTAGAGAAAACTTCATATTAAAATTAATTATTGTGCCTCCCAGCTGGCTCCTAGAATTGCATGGAGGGAGAACAGTAAAGACACAATCACTGTGCTAGAATACTAGACATGAAACAGAGCATATATATATATATATATATATATATATATATATATATATATATAAAATGAGAATAAACATCTTCCTTTATGTATATAATTATAATTTCTTCAAGGCAACTCTAAAATTGTAATGTGCTGTCAGTCTTGAGGTTTAATAAATTATTAATTTGTTGTTGTTCAGTCGTTTAGTCTTGTCTGACTCTTCGTGACCTCACGGACCATAGCACGCCAGGCTTTTCGGCCCTCCACCAAAACTGCCTTGAAATAAATGAACTTGCATTTTAAATTATTATTCAGCACTTCCACCTAGCACCACCAGGGTAGTCTGTTTGAATCCCAGCCACAGTACTACCTGCCTGGCATTTGCATGTTCTCCCTGTGCCTGCGTGGGTTTCCTATGGATTCTCAGATTTCCTCCCACACTCGATAAACATGTTGGTAGGTTAATTGGCTCCTGTCTAAATTGCCTGTAGTATGTGTATGAATGAATGTGAGTTAGGAACCTTAGATTGTAAGCTTCTTGAGGGCAAGGACTAAGGTGAACGCCGAATATATATGTAAAGCGCTGCGTAACTTGACCTGTAATAAATAAATAAATAATTTGCCAGTAAAGGCATATAGGTAAACAGCAAGCCTGGATAGCACCTCCTGCAATAGTGAGCTCTGACACTCCTTGCCTGTGAATGGATGTAGAGAATGACTGAATGAAGATTGTCAGAGGTGTGATAGTTGTCTTGGGTGGTGGGAAGCTGGCTGCAGTGAACACAGACACCACAGCTGTGAAGGGGTGAGCAATAACATGGAGAGGTTCCAGTGCCAAGCTGATAAGGGAAAGGAAAGGAGGGGGTCCTTTAACACAAATCTCAGCTTGTTGCTATGGAAAGGTCGCGGAAGGACAGGAGCTTCTTTCTGTGAGCTGCCAATTTCTCCAGTGTGCCAGTACAGCACTGACTCACCCCCAGCACCACTCGGCAATAATAGCTGGCTCTTCACAGTCCATCAGCCTCTTCTGTGTCTAGGAGCCACACTCCTCTGTGTAAGCGAGCCGACGCATGACAGCCGCCCCTGCCAGGCCCTCACACAGACCAGTGTTCCCTAGATCTGCTTCGCCAACCCTATCGGGCGCGATGAATGGAGGATTGAGACATTTGCTGTGCTGCAGTTTAATGATGCTTGTCACACATCATGTACAGGACACAGATATGTCACCCTGTCATCTGTAAACTGTGCAGGCGGCTGGATTTACTAACCTTCATTGGGAGACATGATTTCCGAGCCACACCGAGCTCATGTAAAACCGCTGTATGACAGTCCGACATGAAATAAAAAAGGTCAGCCTATCTAAGGGCACATCTATAGAAACCATGCTGTAATTTGGTTTTCTGGCCTTTCAAAGATCCACTGCACACGAGAAACTCAGGCTGGCTATACACGCCTGACTACCTGTAAGCAACATGACTACATCAAGCCACAACAGGGGTGTACAGTGGGTAACTACTGACCAATAAAATGTGTTACAATTTTTCAATATCGCACAAAAGAATTCAGCAACATGTAAGAAAAAAAAAAATCTATGCACAGAAACTGCATACGTTGGCTACACTACAGAGATGGTTTAGAACAGGGATTCGCAAACTACGGCCCTCCAGCTGTTGCGGAACTACACATCCCATGAGACATTGTAAAACTCTTCACAGACAGGACTAGGCATGATGGAAATCGTAGTTCCCAAACAACTGGAGGGCCATAGTTTGAAGAACCCTGCTTTAGAAGGTAGGTAAACCCGAACAATATAAAACCAAAACAAAAAATGTCTGGCGCTAAGGAACCAACGCCAACGCTCCCTCCAGGATGATGAGAAGGATCAGCCAGGTATGTGGAAAATCTGCACCAGAAGTGGTGCTGAAGAGCAAACAAACACACCAACAAAACCACAAAAAAGCACTGAATGGACCCACTGATGTGAATTATGGATGGCAACTATGTGCAGAGTAGTCAATGTTGATGACACCAGGGTAAATGATGAAACAATGAAAAGTTTATGTGTCAATGATAAAAAATACAAGGGTAAAAAGTACAGAGCTCCCCTCAACCACACTGGTGAACCAATACAAGGCAAAGACTCACAGGATGGATCTCCTCTGGCTGTGCTGTCAGTGGCAACTCAACCAACCAGGGTGGTGTTGTGGTGAAGACTGCTGTGATATTCTCCAACGTGTGATAATGGCCGAATGGAAAAAGCCCAGATGGAACAGAGGGGGAGAACATCACCATACTAGGCTGGGGAAATGGAGGATGAGGCCAGAAGCAGTCACGCTGCGGAGGACAATGGAGCCTACAAGCAACTTTGTGAACAGCGGAGAACTAGCCCGGGGGTGACATCACACTCGGGGAGTCTGATTCGAGGTTTGATCCACAGGTGGAATGCAGGTGGGAGGGAGAGATGCCAGGGAGGGTAGCTGTTGTCCTGACAACGTGTTTCGGGCACGGTCCTTTGTCACGTAAACCCGAACAATGAACTTCTACTATTTTTTAGGCTTTTAGGCTGGCCAACGACTGGCAGATTTTCGCAATGAGCAAACATTTGTATGAAAATTCTCAGTACATTCAATGACTTGATGAATGTCGTACAAAAGTACATTAAACATTTGTTTGCTTTTAACATTTGATTTTGGATTGAATGGCTTTTACTGAATGAAACCTAGGAAAATACACCTTTGTAACAACAATGGGAAAGAGGTTGCAAAAAGATGCCAACTTTAGTTGTTTTTTCTTCCAGGAATACTGGCTACTTGGAATTTATCAGCCTAGCAAAATCTATAGTAGACAGGACATGAATTTAATTCATTAAACCATTCTGAACTACACCCATACCTATACTGTAATACGAAGTATAGCTACAATGATGATCTTATACTTCAAGTGTCACTAAACCCACATCATTAAAAACTATCAAAAATTGGTGTATTACATGCTGTTTATACTCAACCACTATGGTTTTCATTTTCTGTATTCTGCAAAAAAAAAAAAAAAAAAACTGGTTGATCCTGCTGATCTCTATCTCCATCCTCTGTCTAAGTCCCCAACGCAGCTAGGGATTTTGCAGCTGTAGTGACAACTTGGCACATGCTCAGTTTTCAGTGAGTTTCTATGTTCAGCATTTCCTCCCTATCACATCTGAGAAGCCCTTGTGACTATAGAGTCACACATGTTTCTTCTCCTGGCAGAAAAAAAGCAGCGTTAAAAATGCATCTAAAGCCACATTTTGCAAACGCATTTAGGCGCATTCATGCTCGCCAGGCCTTTGGGTATTCATTCATTTCAATGGTCAAAATATTAAGGTGATGGTAAAGTTTTTTAAAACTTGCACTTTACAGTGAATATCCCCTAAACTTGCATAGTTTAGTAGATATTAACAATGCATGCAGCCAGTGACATCACTGGCGCATGCACTCTAAAGGGACGGTATACCCGTGCCATCCCTTCAGAACTCTGTACCGTGGCCATAACTTCCACAGGCATGAGTGATGTCATCGCGGCTCAGCCAGACAGCTGTAGCACGCAAAACCCGGAAGAAAGACCGGGTGAAAACGTAAGCCCTGTCAGCTGTGACAGCACGCCACTGGAGTAAGCTAAGCATTTCATAATGTGCTAGTATGTGATGCATACTAGCACATGATGCCATTGTCCTGCACTTTTTTTTTTTTTAAAGGCTGCAGTTTTCTACCGCTTTAATTTATTCTGAATTCATTTCAGAATTATAATTTAATGTAAAATTAAAATCATTTATTCTGAATTTATTCTAAATTAATAATCAGACAAGCTCTAAATGAGCCTAGCGCTTTGGCATGTTTAGCCAGGTTTATGTGCATTTAGGGGTTTTGTTTCTGCTGAAACACACCTCTCCTGAACACACAAGTGATGATCTTTTTCTTTTTCGGTTTCTAAACACATATGTGTGCAAGGACACGCAGGCTAATATGGAGGGGCGTTTTGAGGAAGAAAAAAAAAAAGTGTCAAACACCCTCAAAAGTGCTATTTTTGAAGCCCAGTGTGTATAAGGCCTTAAAATGTTACTAAACCCAGAACAGTAAAATCAGTCTGTATGTTGGGGAGAAGCTAGCCTACTATTTTAGCAATATGCGCCTTATTTTTGGAGAGGCATACTGATTGCTCAGGTGTGGGTTGGGTTCATAATAGACATGGGGTTAGAGCTCAAAGCTCCACCCGACAGACAGGAGGTCTCTGTATGGGAGTCAGGTGGACTCCCATCCTCTCTAGGAGTCAGAAAGGCTGCAGGGGGCGCAACCGACATATACCTACATCGGATCGTGCAGGAGGGGGCTGCCTGCCGCAGTGTAACTGCGGCGGGCGGTCCTTAAGTGGTTAAAAATGCATTTCTGGACTGGCGCAACTTCATGAAATGCATGCACCATCTGAGTCTAATCACCCTGATTAGGGATGCACCGAAATGAAAATTTTGGGCCGAAACCGAAAATGCAGGATCCCCTTGGCCGAAAACCGAAACCGAAACTGAAAATGACTTTTTCCCCCAAATAATTTTAAAATAGATAGAAGAGGGGCATACACCAAAAACAGGCAGCGACGTACACCTGTCGCAGCCACCCTGTCACTGTATATGTACTGTGATGGGTTGGCAAGAGGTTAATTTAATTACTAATGGTATTTGTATTATGCAGCATGAGGGGGTTAATGTATTGCCACTGCTGGTCACTCATCTATTAGTGATTGACCAGTGGCAGTTAATTAATCCCTTTGTGCTGCATGATTGCAACCAGTATCAGTGTTAATTAACTGGTTGCACTGATACTGGTTGCACTAATGCAGCACAAAGGGGTTAATTAACTGCCACTTGTCGGTCACTAATGCATCAGTGACCAGCAGTGGCAATACATTAACCCCCTCATGCTCCATAATACTAATACCATTGGTAAGCTGCCTCAGCTAACCCCCCCCCCCCCCCACTGCCTCAGCGTCCCCCTCTGCCTCAGCGTTCCTCCCCACCCCAACGATTCAATCTCCATACTTCTCACTCTGCTGAGTGCTCCTCGGGTGTCCTTCATTCAAAAGAAGCGCCTCTGGCCACCGCCCACCTCCCGGTGATGTCACTACTACTACGATCTGTGCATGAATGAAGTGACACACCGGGCGGGCGAGCGGCCGCTAATACGGTAGCTGTAACTATGTGAGCTTCACTTCACTTCACTTCCCTGTCACCGGGACGATGAGCATGAATGAACGGACACACCGGGCAGGAGGGCGGGGGGAGCGGCCGCTAATAGCTGTAACTATGTGAGAACTTCACTTCCCTGTCACCGGGACGATGAGCATGAATGAACGGACACACCGGGCGGGAGGGCAGGGGGAGTGGCCGCTAATAGCTATAACTATGTGAGAACTTCACTTCCCTGTCAGAGGAGATACCCGCATGACAGGGAAGTGAAACTCACATAGCTATTAGCGGCCACTCCCCCCACCCGGTGTGTCACTTCATTCATACACAGATCATAGTAGTAGGGACATCATTCAGAGGCGGGACTTTTTAAATCTGCGCTGCGCCCTCCTCCTTTCTCACGGCGGCCATTAATTTCGGCATGTTTAACCCATTATCGGCCAAAATGGGATAAGCCCATTTTTGGCCGATAATTTCGGTGGCCGAGATTTCGGTGCATCCCTAACCCGGATCTTTACTAAATGCAGTAAAGCATACTTGTTATACTCACTGTGGAACCTAAGGCTGTTTGATCCTGTATGCACAGATCCTCCTCTTCCTGCATTGTCTCCATAACATGCTCAGTCTGGTGTGTATTGCTAGAGAGTTTTTTTTTTTTCTCTTAGAAGAGTGCATGTGATCAGTATAGGGCCAATCAGCACTGTCCAGACAGAGGGTCAGGGGTGCTGCATCCTGATAGGACAGTCAAAATGCATTATGAAAACTCATCCTACAAGCTTTAATCAGATGAGAAAAGGTATTTAGCAGTTTATATTTATTAAAATAATTGCATTTCCATGTTCTGTGGACTGTGGGAGACCAGATATAGTGAATGCAGGCTCCTGGGTTTAGGAACACTTTAAACTCACACGTGTATTCTGGGTTATGCACTAACGAAACGGAATGCACTAACAGAATGGTTAGTTGGAGTCACACGTCATCATGCTATAGATAGGCTCCAGCTTCTTGTACCCTACGCTTTATGATACATGTTTTCATCACCCAAAAACAGCAATAACAGACACCTGTAACTTACTTTTCACTTAGCATATTTCAAAGAAAGTAATTGGATCTTATCCTTATTGGAGACATCTAAAACCGGTATTTTGTGATGTGCTGTATTTCTTTGAGTAGTTTTTCAGTGGTGATGATTATTACAGTGTACAGCAAGTGCCTTAGTTTTCCTGAACACGTTAACTGAAGAAAATGCATGCCTCTAATGTTTACAGTCATAAAGAAGAGCGACTTTAACAGTGGCAGAAATCTATCAGTGTAAGAAATCCAGCCGACAGCCCAGAGAGGATCTACAAACAATATTAGCTCAATTGTGCCTTTATTGTCACCCCCCCGGGGAGGATAATTACTGTAATTACCATATTGGGTTTCAGTTGCACCTGTCCACTTCCCTTACCTGCTGTACAAATAACACCGATATACACAAGGTGGCAGGTGCAGCAAAGCTTCACATCTTGTTCTATTACAGGTTAACACAACATATTGCCCCTCCACAATGCAACTGCAGTCTGCAGCTCTTATTATACTAATCTCTGCCCACTCACTTCTTTCACTGCAGCAATAATTCCACCTACATTTCACTCCCGGCTTTCTCTATACATTCTCCTCCTCCTCCTCACACTTAGGGCCTCCATCCTGCCCTGACCTAGATGAGGACCCCTCAAGGGCAAGAGTGCAGAGATGCCGGTGTAAAGTAGGCTGCACACAGAGAATATGTGATGTCTGGTTACTTTGCTATATATACTTTTTAGAGCCGCACCACCAACCTTAATGGGCACTCTCATCCCAATTAGGTTTCATATATTGAGCCCCTTTCTGAAGAAACAACGTACTTATTAGGGTTTATTCCATAAGAACACGCATGCATAATTGGACCTATATGTGCTACATATAGCCAAGTCTCAATTCCATGGTCTGTATAGGTTTTGGGATATTGTTAGGACATATCGAGCATTTATTTGCACTTAACTCTGCACTTTATTATGTATTCTTTGATTAGCCATTATACTTGTGTATCACCCTCCTAGGTAGGTGCTAAGAAAGAGCATATTATGGCCCTGTCTGCTTATTAGGGGGGTCTGATCATTCAGTTAGGCTGTCATGTGCTTCCAAGTGTGTCTGTTGAGCTTGGGGAGTCTCCCCACTGGTATCCAATGAGGGCACTTGTTGGGCAGTGGAGGAAACCTGACCAATAGCACACCAGGGCTTATATTAGTCTCAGTGGGCGGAACCTGCCGCAATCCACCTTGGGATGGGGTATAAGTCTGAGGGGAGCACACAGAGTCTTTGGCGGGAAGCAGAGTCCCAGGAGGAGGGTGACGGCTGTCTCTCCTCCTGTCGGTGCTAGTGAGGGTGTCCTGGGCAGTCGGCCTACAGGACGAAGGTTGAGCTGAGCTGCAGAGAGGGATCCACTGTGCTGTGGACCGAGTGGAGCTGCTGGGCAGAAGTTTCCAGGAAAAACAGTATTGTGAGTACTCGAATCTGCCCATGGGTCTGCCTAGGAGATGGGACCACTCCAGAAGGTCAGAGGGATCAAGGAGCCAGCTAACCAGTAGAGGAAGGCTTAGAAAAGTGGGTGCCAGAGTCTAAGCCCTGAAGATAAGCGAGTGAAAGGGGTCGCCGGTGTGGGCCCTGAAGTGTTCAGCAGTGCAGCAGAAGTACAAGTAGCTACCTCAGCAAGGAGTGCTTAAGAGAGCTCAAAGAGGACTTCTTTATTCAAGAAAGCAGTCCAAAGTCAGTTTGGAGTTAACAGGCAGCAAGCCAGCGTTAACCAGCGTCAACTGGCGTTGACCGGCATTTAGCCAGCATCAAGTCAGCGCCACTCAGCCTTTTTCATTTGTCCCTAGCAATTTGTGCATTGTTGAGCCAAAGGAGTTTCCCACTCATTCCCTTCTCCCATTCAAGTTCTCAATAAATACAAAACCCCAAAGATACTGGACTGGTCATTGTCTCAGTGCTCACACTTGAAGAACATGCTTAAATGTGCTGTTGTTGCTACCGGTAACCCAGACGGACCCATATCCAGCAAAACGGCTGGGAATCCTGCTACACTTGATCTCATGTGATCTCCTACTGCTGGGCTAACTGGTTGTCATTTGTCCCAGGAGCTGCGATGCACGCCAGGCACCCCCCCCCCGCCTTGGCCTGGGGGGATTAGGTGGGTGTCACCCGACGTGCATCGGCACCACGCCCCGCACACCTGACGTCCCAGTGGGCATAGTGGCGCAGTCGTGCTCTCCATCTTGGATGGTCCACGAGGGAGGTAGCTGGACGCCAGTAGCCCGAATTTTAGTATAATCTCTAACTATCTAAAGAGTTGTGAGGAGTAAAGGCCCCTGGCAGGTATTATGGTTGTGCCTGTGTTGATGGGGCATTGCTCACTTCTGTTGGGTTTTACATTCTTACACAAGTCTATGGGGATACAAAACAGGCTTGAAGCAAATTAAATGCAGGTCAGAAGGAGGTCAGCTGCAGGTCAAATACACCTGCCAATGAAGTCTGACTGATCTTAGAAGGGGCTCAAACTGATGTGATTAACAAAAGTTCAAAGTTCCCCCACACAGGCCTGATAACTACTGACACTGGGATTAACAGCAAAGGAAAATCTTAAACTCTGGGTTATAACTAGATATGAATAGTGGGGAAATATTTAAATTGTGACACATTTCCCTCACTTTGGAAAGAATATCTTTCACTTTCTGTTGTGTCCGTAGCACAGATAGTGAAGGGAAATCTCCTAAATGGACCATAGATGGCAACAAAAGTCTTACAGGGGAACTGCTCTAGCCTTAATCTGGAAAAAATAGCTTTAGACATACTTGTGTAGGTTGCTTAGTCCTATGGATGGCTCTACTCTTATATGCATAGTTACAAGGCTATGCGTGCTTCTTTGCTGACCTAAATCCGAACTGAGCATTGTAAATCTGCATCAAACAGCTCAGCCTGAAACTGCTGATGTTGCTTCAACATCAGCAGGCCATTCCGCTTTAGAAGGGTGTGGTGGAGAGGGGCAGTACAGGTCCCGAGAGATACCGTCCATGGAGGCTTCGATACAGATGAAGAGTTTGCTATGACCCTATAAATGCTTCCAATAGCAAAACTTGAGTTCTGCTTGTAGAAACAGAAAAGATTTATTTTCTTTGTGAAAAGGAAAAGTAGATTAAATTCTAGATAATAAAATTAATGTAATTTTCATGGTTATTCATTTCATGAGAATGTACACATCTAAAAAAATATCCTAAAAATCAAGGAAAAATGCAAGTGAAGCTAGTGCATGCAAAAATAAAGGGACCACATGCAAAAACCATGTTATCATAGACAATTACCAGTCCGAACTTCTGAACTTCTTTTCCAATTATGTACAGAGAACTACAGAATCATGGAAAGATCTAAAATTAATACACAAAGCTATATATAAAAAAAAAAGTAAAAAACAAAAAAACAAAAATGCATATGTGAACACAGATGGCACACAGAGACAAATAGAAACACACACACACACACACAGCTGAGCAGAGTAACATACGTTATACTACGTTATACTACTATGTAAAGATAATTATTCATGGAGAAAAGCAGAAGGTGAGGTGTTTAATGTTCCTAAGATAATGAAGCTACTTGCATCTGCTTGTTAGAAACTCAAATCAATCCACTGGCCCTCAGACTGAAGGTAGGTATATAGCAATTACGTGATTGTTGACCAATCCAAATTACTTCACATAAATGAATGGCTTAATTGCAAAATTTGTGAAAACCTCAGTCTTCTGTCAATCAGGATACAATCCAAAAAGCACAACCGTTTGGTATTTCTTTTCTTCAGACTGGCATGTATATACAATCACTTAGCGTGGTCATGGATGGGCAGATTATCTACCTACTCCCCCCCCCCCCCCCAAAAAAAAAGGAAAATAACTGCCTGTTCTCCAAAAAGGTGTGCAAGTCAGTAATTCCCTAAAGGCAATAACAGTGGCATACAGTGGGTACGGAAAGTATTCAGACCCCCTTAAATTTTTCACTCTTTGTTATATTGCAGCCATTTGCTAAAATCATTTAAGTTCATTCTTCTTCCTCATGAATGTACACATAGCACCCCATACTGACAGAAAAACACAGAATTGTTGACATTGTTGCAAATTTATTAAAAAAGAAAAACTGAAATATCGCATGGTCCTAAGTATTCAGACCCTTTGCTCAGTATTTAGTAGAAGCCCCCTTTTGATCTAATACAGCCAGGAGTCTTTTTGGGAAAGATGCAACAAGTCTTTCACACCTGGATTTGGGGATCCTCTGCCATTCCTCCTTGCAGATCCTCTCCAGTTCTGTCAGGTTGGATGGTAAACGTTGGTGGACAGCCATTTTTAGGTCTCTCCAGAGATGCTCAATTGGGTTTAAGTCAGGGCTCTGGCTGGGCCATTCAAGAACAGTCACGGAGTTGTTGTGAAGCCACTCCTTCGTTATTTTAGCTGTGTGCTTAGGGTCATTGTCTTGTTGGAAGGTAAACCTTCGGCCCAGTCTGAGGTACAGAGCACTCTGGAGAAGGTTTTTGTCCAGGATATCCCTGTACTTGGCCGCATTCATCTTTCCCTCGATTGCAACCAGTCGTCCTGTCCCTGCAGCTGAAAAACACCCCCACAGCATGATGCTGCCACCACCATGCTTCACTGTTGGGACTGTATTGGACAGGTGATGAGCAGTGCCTGGTTTTCTCCACACATACCGCTTTAAGGCCAAAAAGTTCTATTTTGGTCTCATCAGACCAGAGAATCTTATTTCTCACCATCTTGGAGTCCTTCAGGTGTTTTTTAGCAAACTCCATGCAGGCTTTCATGTGTCTTACACTGAGGAGAGGCTTCCGTCGGGCCACTCTGCCATAAAGCCCCGACTGGTGGAGGGCTGCAGTGATGGTTGACTTTCTACAACTTTCTCCCATCTCCTGACTACATCTCTGGAGCTCAGCCACAGTGATCTTTAGGTTCTTCTTTACCTCTCTCACCAAAGCTCTTCTCCTCCGATAGCTCAGTTTGGCCGGACGGCCAGCTCTAGGAAGGGTTCTGGTCATCCCAAACGTCTTCCATTTGAAGATTATGGAGGCCACTGTGCTCTTAGGAACCTTAAGTGCAGCAGAAATCTTTTTGTAACTTTGACCAGATCTGTGCCTTGCCACAATTCTGTCTCTGAGCTCTTCAGGCAGTTCCTTTGACCTCATGATTCTCATTTGCTCCGACATGCATTGTGATCTGGAAGGTCTTATATAGACAGGTGTGTGGCTTTCCTAATCAAGTCCAATCAGTATAATCAAACACAGCTGGACTCAAATGAAGGTGTAGAACCATCTCAAGGATGATCAGAAGAAATGGAAAGCACCTGAGTTAAATATATGAGTGTCACAGCAAAGGGTCTGAATACTTAGGACCATGTGATATTTCAGTTTTTCTTTTTTAATAAATCTGCAACAATGTCAACAATTCTGTGTTTTTCTGTCAGTATGGGGTGCTATGTGTACATTCATGAGGAAGAAGAATGAACTTAAATGATTTTAGCAAATGGCTGCAATATAACAAAGAGTGAAGAATTTAAGGGGGTCTGAATACTTTCCGTACCCACTGTATGTGAGATACTTCGTTACTTTTCTCTGTTGCAACATGGATGAAAATCTCCTTGTGTGATAAAAAAGCATTTTGCTTATTTTCGCCCTCTAGGACATTAGAATGTTCTCAAAACTTAAAACAATGCTTGAAGAGAATTGATCTGTTTGACTATTCAGGGAAAAGTGACAGGATCTTATACATTTACACCCCAAACTACCCAATGATACTCACTTTTCCCACCAGTCTCTACATTTGTCCAGTCTGTCAGAGTCCTTGGAAAAACCAGATGCTTTCAGGTCTGATCATGTGAACTTTTTGTTTTCCTTACTGGTCAATCACCAGTCACGTAAGGCAACAGAGTGGGTAATCATCCTCGCGTAAAAGTCACATGGATCTTAAGCAGGGTATACACACAGTTTTTTGTTTTTCCTTCTACCAGTGAGTTGATTAGAAAACACAACTGACAGATTCCTGCATTTACATAAGTGATTTGGATGCAGGGATCTCCTCCACTGCCGCGCTATTATAATCTGAAAATGGGGAATTCCCCCCCGTCAAAATACACAGATCAGAGCTGCAGCCATTGGCTGCATGGTCTGATCAAACGATGGTTTTCCAGCATGAAGTAAGAGTCAACTATAATTGTGCGCTACCCTTATAAAACTATAACGAATAGAGTACCTAAGCTGCTGCTACCACTTAAATGTCTTCCCACATAAAAATAAATAAAATGACAAAATGTGGTAGCGCTGCAAAAATAATATAAAACACAAAAAACCAACCAATTGATATATCAAAAAAGTAGTATCTTATTAAAATGCAATGTGAAACAGAGACACCATCCCTGGTAAAAAAACGGTGCTACCAAGACAAAAAAGCTAAAAAAACAATTACATAGAAGAAAAAAATTTAAATAACGCTATTAAAAAAAAAATGAATAAAAAATATCAGTGTAAAAGATTTAATAATAAAGCGTATTAAATATGGTGCCAACTAAGTAAAAACCTAATAAAGTGCAATATAGTGGGGAGATCCCCATCTCTGGTGTATTAAGGTGCAAATAGAACAAATTAATCCAAAGTGAAAAAATATAAATATAGAGGAGTGACCACTCTAACAGTGCAAGTGTGCAGTATATAAAGTCCAAAAAAAGTCTCTATTGAAGAAACAGCCAGTGATTTATTCCATGTGCATCCACTCCTTTAAGTGATGTGCTACTATCACCAGGTGAAGTGTCTGCTCACCTTCATAATTCACCCTCAGATGATGTCGTTCGTTTAATAAATCGCTCATAGTATCCTCGATGTTGGTCCAAAGAGATTAGGACATATAAAAAAGAAAAACAATCTCCAAGGTGCAGTATCAACACATTCAGGAGGCATAAACCCAGATCCCAACTTAAAATTTCAAACTCACATTTATTGGGATAAAAACAGCTATTTAGTGATCACAACTCCATAGAGGTTAACACCAAAACGTCAAACCTGCCCACCGCTTGGTACCTCTACGCGTTACGTCATATCCGTCATGGCTTCAACTGGAGGAAACTACAGTTTTTTCTTCTATGCAATTGTTTTTTCGTTTTTTTGTCTTGGTTGCACCGTTTTTATCAGGGGCGGTGTCTCGGTTTCACATTGCACTTTAATAAGATACTATTTTTTTTTGATATATCAATAAGTTGATTTTATTTTTTATACTGTTTACTTTAATATTTTTGCAGCGCTACCACATTTTGTCATTTTGGTTTTCCAGCATGACCATTTGACAGAAGCCAGTCATTAAAGCAGCTTCTGTTGAACAGAGAAGAGTACACACATACTGAAAGTTTCAGTACATGTGTACCCAGCTTCACACAGGGTTAAGATCCATGGCTTTAACAGAAGAACAAAATGGAAGACTCCTTTAAAACCTGGAGCATTACTTTTACTTGGCTTTATCAGATAGTTTACTGGCCAGTATAAGTGACAAGCAATAAATCTGCCAGATGACAAATTAATTGTACAGCTAACACAATTAAAGAAGAGCTTCACCCCATAAGTCCCCGTTCACACTAAGGCGACCTGTGAGGCGACCTGGTCGCCTCACAGGTCGCCGTAGGTCGCCTTCCATAGGGAAGCTGTGGACCCGTTCTAATAGGAGCGACACAAGTCGCTCCGACTTAGAAAAAGGGTCCGGAGCTTCTTTGGGGCGACCCGGAGGTGACCGCCATAGACTTCAATGTTATGAAGTCCGTGGCGGCCGCTCCGAGGTCGCGGCGCGCTGCTCGCACCTCGACCTCGGAGGTCGCCCCCCCAAGTCGGATCGCGGCAATGTGAACGGGGCCTCATACAAATTACAACAAACGTTCCTTTTGAAAAGTTTAGTAATGACAATAAACAAACAGATACTTAAAAACAATTGCAAGCTTTTTATTCTCTGCATGCCTTATTTTTAATTTCCTGTCTATTCTTCTCATGGTGCCCATTCTTATTAAGGGCAGAAGAACCCATCTTCCTTTTACTTTCTGAAACTCTGTCTAGAATTATAGGTCTGCCTCCTGGAACATGTGATAGGAACCTCCCAGGATTCAGCTGTGAGGCAAGAGTTATATCACCAGTGCCTCACTCAACCAGGAAGTGGAAAAATGTAATTGTAAGAAAAAGGGGAAAAGCGTTTAACCACTTGTTGACTACCCCACGCAGATTTACTGCGGCAGGGTGGCTCGGCTGCGCAAGATCACGTACATGTGTGCGATTATGTGCATGTGGTCTCGGCGGCGCACGCGCGCTGCTGGAGCCGCACTCCAGCTGTGATTAGACACAGTGGGAGCAAGACCGCGTGAGGAGCGGGCTCGATCGCCGCCGGCCTCCCGCAATCTTCAGAGAAACTGACAGGAGAGCCGCCATTTATGTAAACAAAGCAGGGGGCTCTTCTGTCAGACAGGCACACAGAGATCATTCGTTTCAACTCAGCTGTGCCTATCACAGAGCCCCCCCTCCCCCAAAGTTAGCAAGCACATTTAGGCTTACATTTATCCTTTGATCACCTCCAGTATTAACCCCTTCCCTGCCAGTGTCATTTAAAAAGTAACAGTGCATATTGTTTAGCACTGATTACTGTATTAATGTCACTGGTCCCCAAAAAAGTGTCAAAAATGTCAGTTAGGGGTCCGATCTGTCCGCTGCAATGTCGTAGTACCGCAAAAAATCGCTGATCGCTACCATTACTAATAAAAAAATAAAATAAGTCCAATAATCTATCCCGTCGTTTTTAAATGCTATAACCTTTGCGCAAACCAATTAAAATACTCTTTTTGGGATTTTTTTACCAAAAATATGTAGCAGAATACAAATTGGCCTAAACTGATAAAAAAATTGATTTTTTAAATTTTTTTTATTGGGAATGTTTTATAGCAGAAAATAACAAATGGTGTTTTTTTCAAAATTGTTGCTCTTTTTTTGTTTCTAGCACAGAATCTAAGGTGATCAAATACCACCAAAAGAAAGCTCTATTTGTGGGGGGAAAAAAAGACATCAATTGTATTTGGGTACAGCATCGCACGACCTCGCAATTGTCAGTTAAAGTAACACAGGGCCGAATCGCATAAAATGGCCTGGTCATTAAGGGGGTAAAACCTTACAGAGCTGAAGTGGTTAATGAATGCACAATAATTTCATCTCAGCATGCAGAGCTGTATGGTTGAGAGAGGACATGATAGTAATTTACAAATACCTCAATGGTGATTCCAGTGTAGGAAATCAGTCTCAGGGAATGCAAGAGGGCAAGGGGCTACACAATGAGATTGGAGGGGAAGTGGTTTAACCTTAAGATGCTTAGGGGGTTTTTCACCGTCAGGGTGATAAGGATGTGGAACTCTCTTCCACAATTGGTGGTGTCAGCGGAGGGTATTGATATATTTTTTTTTTCAAATACGAAATTTAATTGAAACAATCAAAGAGTAGTAACAACAGGGTACATATAAAACAACCACAGTAAACAATCCTCCAGTGAAGGTAAGGCAAATGGTAAAAGGGCAAAACCATCATAAAACCATCATAAAGGTAAAGGCACAACTTAGTCATCTGTATGCAAAGAAAAAACACAGAAGTGGGAAAAGATCTTAAGACCCTAAGTTAGACAATACAGCCAAAGACATTATATTCAAGAGTAAACCAGGTTGTAAACAAGTGGTGGAACATGGGGAGGAAAACCTCCACATTCGGTGCATGGTATCGATATTTTTAATAGCATCTTAGTGAACACAACATACTGGGATATGGGAAATGATTATGGACACTGACACACACACACCTACATAGGTTAAACTAGATGGACTATTGTCTTTATTCAACCTCACCTACTATCTACTATGTAACTATATGGTGCTGTGATTTTTAGTGAAAAGGGAGAAAGGTCCACTTTAATGACCACTAATTTGATTAAGTCCACAACACAGTTATGTCCTCTATGGCCACAAATTTAATGTCACCTCTTGTGACAACACATAGCCTTAGCAAAGGGTGAAAGGGGGGGGGGGGTCCTCCCAACTGCCCACTGTGTCATTGTATTCTGACAGCAGGACTGCCCTGCTGTCAGAATACACTGATCAGTGCTGCATCCTATAGGCTGTATGCATGGATCCAGCGAGAATTAAGCAAAAAGCCAGTTCATGAGAAGTAGATAGACAGAATGACTTCTTATGAACAGGAATGCCATAAATGGATTAAAATTTGGCTGGTTCAGCAGGAACTGGACGAATTTCGATCCATGTATAGACAGCTTAAGTCAGCTTGCTAAAGAGCAGAGAGCAGCCTCAGGCATACTACCAGCTGGCTACGAGTGATAAATGAATATGATGCATTTCACAGTTAAGTGGCTGAAAAAAATACCTTTCTAACTTCCCACATAAAGGAAATGATGTATAAAACGATGCATTTCCTTTAACGAAAATTCGAATGAAGAGGTAATCATTACTGTAGCTCTAAACCGAATCACTAAAATCATTTAATCTGGAACATGTTAATGTAATTCCAAAGCGGTTTTTCATCATTAAAAACCTGTTGCTTTCATTTGGTGATCCTGCTATGAAGGTCTTGATTCAGGAACTTCCTGTTATGGGGTGACAAATGTCCCTCACATGATCTCCTGTACTGTCAGCCTATCACGTGTGCTCCAGTGGAGACAACAAGCAGCCATGTAGACACATTGTTCAAGCATGGCCCCTACTGTCAGTATAAGAATGCCTGTGTAGAGCAAAGATATAAAGCCAATCCTGGAGCAAATGCATGTAAAGCCAGAAGTGGCTGAAAGAGCCAGCAGGAGATCATCAGTACTGAGAAGAGAAATTAAACAACGCATTTTTTTTTTAGGTTTGGTTACATGGCCTAAGGATATACATGAGCTTGTATGGAAGCAGTCCTGGACAGGTACCAGTAAGGATTTTATCTAATGTATTCAATGATAAAGGAGGATGAAAAAATATTTTTATGGAAAAAAATCAACACTAAAACGAAATGTCATCCATCTGTGGTTTACATCTACTTCAAAGGTTAGTCCACTCAAAACATATAATCCCATTTTATTTGTAAACCAGAGTATGATGCTATGATTTTATTCACTGTTTTTCTGTGGAAGATTTCGTAAAGCAATATCGAGTTAGATGATTTATCATTACAGGACAGGTTGAGTGGCAGCAGAAGGATGAAATCTTTAAGGCCCTTTTCATGCGGCCGTTACGATCAGGTCTGCCTGTCAGTTTTTCAGGCGGATCTGATTAGAAGGTCCATCATGTCCATGGACAGATGGGTCTAAACCTCCGGGTCCAATCTGGTCCATTAAAAAAAAAAAAAACAGAAAAAAGATTCATCCTCTTCCGTTCAGGAGAAACGAAGCGGAGGGCAGTTGGGTGTAAACAGACAGCGGGGTCTCTGTCCATGTCCCCTCTGCAGAAACTGAGCGGACACATATGTGTCATCTCACCCACTTTGCTCCAATCAGCAGGGCATTTGTGAGCTTACCCCTGCTGATTAGGATGGAATCTGCCCCGTGTAAAAGGGGCTGAAGTCCGTGAGAGACGTGGAGGCGGGCACTGCTAGGAACTTTTGCTTCTTCAGTTCATTAGAGATAAAAAGTCAATATATTATTTGACTCAGCAGACACAAACAAAGGCTGGCGTACCATTCCTGGGTGGACTGACCTTTTAAAAACATTTACATAGAGCCTTCAACAAAAGCTGAAAAAAAATTGTAAAAAGTGTGAAGTTCAAAATACGTACATAAAGACAAAGCACTCATCTAAAACAACATCCCATCCTACACAATGATCCCAAGATTGCCACAAATGCTCAACAACATTACTGTAAATAGTGTATTGACTGTGTAAATGAGAAGGCCATTACTGTGGAAACAATGTTGAAAGTGGAAATGTCTCCATGGCTAGACAGACTAGAGGCAGAAAATGTAACATTTCAAATAAAACATGGTTATCTGTTTATGAAGTTCCTACCTTTAGGCTACATTCACACCTGAGCGTAGCGTTTTTCGCGCGGTTTTTACCGCGATTTTACCGCGATTTTTGCGGCGTTTTTTACCGCGATTTTACCGCGATTTTTACCGCGATTTTTGTGCAGGCGTTTTTAGATTGAATAGAGATCAATGGAAAACGCCTGTAATCTGCCCAAAAAGAAGCTCATGTACTTTTTTGAGCGTTGGGCGTTTTGTAAACAGCGTCAAAACGCTCAGATGTGAACAGGGGCCATTGAAATGAATAGGATTTGTCTTGTTGGGCGTTTTGAGAGCTGATCCTAGAGCAGAAAAACGCCCCAAAAACGCCCCAAAACGCCTAGATGTGAACGGAGCCTTAATAGGGATCATTTTGGAATATCCTTGTTATAATGAAACACGGGTATTTTATTTTATTTCTGATGCTAAACGTGGTGATTAATACATACAGTCTTTGCTTGTCCTGCCATTTAGGGGATCTATAGCCATTTTACTCCAGCTACTGTTGCACACTTCTCAGGATGGGATGGCATTGGCATAGATGATTATAGTCTCCATTGGTAGAGTATGTGACAGAATGACAATGCTGGACAGTAACTAGGAGACAGTGACCAAGCACTGTCACCTTATAAATGAAAAGGAATTGGCAGCACTCCAGGTTGAGTCAAAATCCAGATTTATTGACTGGACATCCAAATTATGACAATCGTGACAAGGTAGACGCGTTTCACACACTGACTGTGTGCACAAAGTCAGTGTGTGAAACGCGTCTACCTTGTCACGATTGTCATAATTTGGATGTCCAGATAAATAAATCTGGATTTTGACTCAACCTGGAGTGCTGCCAATTCCTTTTCATTTATAAGGTGACAGTGCTTGGTCACTGTCTCCTAGTTACTGTCCAGCATTGTCATTCTGTCACATACTCTACCAATGGAGACTAGCTGCCAATTCCTTTTCCTTTATCAAGTTTTCACGGAGGCAAGCCGGGGCATGCACCGGTGTGAGTCATCAGGAAATTACACCACCTTGAGCAGTGAGTCCTTGTCTCTTCAACTGTCACCTTATAGCAGGACAGAACTTAAGACCGGCCATAGACTGTGCAAATTTCTTTGGTTTCAGGAAAGAAATTTGAACGATTTCCCCATCAACAGACAGTGCCGACAGGGGAATCCTTCCTGCCGAGAAATTGTCTTCTCCCAGCAGGGAAGCTGTCCCCGCTGGGAGAAGATAGTGATTATGGCTAGTGGCTATAGCAGCTGCTTGCAAGAATCGCAAGCGAATCCGGCAGGCTGGTTGTACCCAAGTTGATCAATCAACTTGGTACATTCAGCCTGCCCACAAATGGTTTTGAATCTCTGCCAGCCTTAGTTCGTGAAGGGCCGGCCTAAATGAAAGGCGCAGATTTTAAAATATAGATTATTACTTTTATTTTAATATCTTTTTGTTTTTTTTACTTCAAAGACAAAAAAAAACATAACATTACAAAACAAATTCAGCGTACAGCATATACATACTGCACAACTTTTTAAATAATCCAAAACTCAATACCCCCCAAGTGACAAAAAGAAAAACAAAACTCCAACACCAACACCCTCTGTTAACCATAAAAAACCCTAATACCCCTAGAAGCCTTAAAATTGTGAGCTGTTTATTAGTGATTAATTAAGGGGCAGATCTCAAGATAATTACATATGTCATCTCCCCGATTCCCCCCTATTTAAAGGTATTCCTTACCAAAACAAAAGACAAAAAAAGGGGGTAGGGGGGGAGGGAGTAGGACCAAGAAAAAGAATTGTGAGAGGGGGGGGAGGGGAAAAAAAGGGAGGGAGCAGAGAATCAAAACACAGTTAGACAAAATTTAGTCTCACAGTTTTCACCTTTATTAGTACCGCCTCAAAGGATTCCCCCTATCCCCCCTCCCTCCTAAAAACGGTGCTCTCATTGCCCATATAACTCATAGATAATTGAGGACTGTTTAAAATCAAGCCAACTTCTCCAAAGTTCTAAAAAGAAATCTCACTCCAGAGTCATTTTGCAAATATATTAATTCTTCCATAAACTTAGTTCTATCCACTTCCCTAAGCCAATCCTGCATTGTCTGTATTTTCTTTAGTTTCCAATATTTCGGGAGTAATGCTTTCGCTGCATTTAACAGAAATGGACTAATAGCTACTCTATATTTTTTCCTTGATTCAACTATAGCATGGAACAGGCATTGCCAAGGATCTTGCCTAATTTCTACATTACTAATTTTCTTAATTAAACTCAATACTTCTTTCCAGTATGGCTATATCAAGGAACACCACCATATAGGAGCGTGAGTTCCCTCACTCCCACATTCCCCCCAACATAAAGGTGATACATTTAGATCGATCCTATGTAATTTTATGGAACATAATACTACTTTGTTAATAGTTTATAATTCATCTCTTTCATCATCGTGTCTATTGAGGTAGAATCTACAAAGTCTATAACCTTATATTTTAATTCCTCTGGCAGGGTTTGGTTCAATTCATGCTCCCAGCCCTTCAAAAGACCCGCTGGACCAGGGTCAGATCAGAAAATCAACATCCAATATATACCAGAAATCCCGTCTACTATTTCCCCCCCCACGGTCCACAAGTCTTTACAATGGACTGAGCTCACGAATAGACGGCAGGTGTTTTCGGAGGGCCTCCACAAAATGTTGGAGTTGTTTATATTTCCACACATCCCATGATGTAGCACCATACCCATTTTGAAGTTCTGATAAAGTGCAAAGGACGTTCCCATCCAGAATGTCCTTCAATCTTAAACAATCTGAGAAGGTCCATTTCAAAAACAGTTTATTCTCCTTCCCTGGTGGAAAATAGTTTGAACCTGACAGAGGCATCAAAGGGCTGTTATATTGCCATTGCATACTTTTAAGAAGATTATCCCAGGATCTTAGGGTCTCTGTTGTAATTACTTTTAAAGTTATGCTAACGCTTATATGAGATTTTTGTGATTGGGTTTACATCTATCAATAATAATAATAATATTAATCTATTAATGAGCCCAATTTCTGCTTTCTTCCGCTTCGGCTTTTGGGTGGTCCCTTGCCGTCATCACATACAATGCAGAGATATTGGCCATGCATTGAACTTGAGGATGTCCTTGAGCACCTTATAGAAGAGGCTTTGGGGGACTGGCTGTAGAGCCTGCCATAGCAAACAGTAAGGTACATACGACACCTTATGACCCATCCCAAACAGTTAACAAGCATTTACCTTTGGGGCATGGTGAGGAAGAGGTCCCCAGCAAGGGTAGGTTTTTGTAATTTCTGGAGTTGGGTTTTAAATCTTGCATTAATTTAGATTTATATAATTGTATTATTATTATTCAAGCTAAGAGACTGCAGTAAAATACCAACAGTCAAAAGAGAGACAATCTACATATCTAAGCATGTAATAAAACAAAAATATAATACAGCAAGTGTGAGCTACTTATAAAAAAAATCCAGTAACAACCCTGCAATAATATAATAAACTCAACATATGTGTTCACTGGAAATAAACATTTCTTCTCCAAGTTCATTGAAAGCAAGTGTGCAGTGTCTGTGCTACCTCCCCCCCGCTAACAGCCATATGATAATAATAAAAAAGGGTTACACAAAGTTTCTAATTTTTAAAGCTTCCAAAAATATTTACTAATGAAGGAATGGAGTGTTCCCCATAGACATGGTTGATTTCCTGAGGTTGGGAGCAGTACAGGGGGCTAAATACAGTAGTAGATGCTTTTTGCCTTGCAGGTCTCGGGCTTAAATCCCACTTGGAAAGAGTTTGTATTTTATCCCTATGCATCAGTGGGTTTTCTCCAGCCCCCTCCTCTAATAATCTGAGAATCATACAGGTAGGTTAATTGGATTCCCCTCAAAAATTGCCCCTAATGTGTGTGGAAGGGACATCAGATTGTGAGCTCTTCCGGGTGCAGGGACCTAAATCAATGGATCTATGTACACTGTGAAGTGCAGATGAAGAGGCTGAAATTCAATAAATACTAAAGACGACAAGCCAAGGAGCTGGGAAGTCTGGCTTGACAGGAAAAGGTAAGAGATAAAAGAACCAGATTTATTTCTCCCTACCCTACCACTGTAACCACATCTTTCCTGATCTTGTATTCCCACTTCTGTGCGAAGACCAAATATGTATATACCACGTGACCTTTCAGACAGACTGGGGGTTCCTGTATCACAACACAATCAATGGGTTACATTCACAAACATGCAGCAATCATTCTATAGAGCCAATCAGCCTAGGGCACAGATGAATGTATCTTATGGGATTTGTAAAATCTGAGTCCGTTACTGGAAATTTACATCCAGCTTGTATGGGAATACTAATACAACGTCACTGGATTTTATTGCATTAACAGGCAGAGACTATAAGCACAATATGGTTTTAGTAAATGCTTCATATTAAATAGCACCGGATACTCTAATGGTCGAATACAGTAATATACTGTTATTTCTAATGTTGGAGAGTGGATGGGGATTGTTAGTCATGTCTTTCAAACATTATCTTGTAAAAGATCTCAAGCAGAATTTTAATGTGATGGCACCTTAAATACAGCCCAGTGTCTATTCTTGAGCCAGAATGGTAAACCAGAGGGATAACATATAAACTCAAAAACAAAAATGTAATATATTTCAGCTTAGATGTGGTGACCTTGTATATACTTCCTTGGTCCCTTCACATCTACATTTTTTTTCTGCATATATGGGGGCAGCTATGGTTGTTATATGGGCTGGGCTTCAAAATTATGTCTACCTTTATTCATATCCATTACATGGTGGATTTATGGCATTAGTAGTTTACACAAGAGTATCTTTGTTCTTTCTTTAAAGCTCACAGGAAGTGACAAGGTCGCTCCATTTCTGGCAAAATCAACAGGTACTTTCTATACTGAAAAATGAAAACATATGCAGATGCCAGATCTAAGGACTGGGAAGCTTCAGTATGTTACATTTTTGTTTTTGGGTTTTGATGTACTTTAAGAACTCTAAACCCATGAAGAATGGAATCCACCAATTATGATCCTGGGATTTATAGGTGAAGGTTGGCCATAAATTCCCCAATCCTTTCTCAATCCTATGGCCTAATGCAGGATGTGATAATGAGCACTTTAGATATCTTACAATTCTGCGTAACCTGGCTAATAATTTCTTCTGAAAAGGGAAGGAAGTTGGTAATGATCAATGTGTTATTTGAGTCCATTGGGTCTAATAGCAATGGGTACTGACACTTTAATCGGGCGTCTCTCATTTTTTGGCATCATTGGGGAGATATTCAAGGCAAGCCATATAACCTACCTCAAAACAGACATCCACTGAGCTCTGCCTACCAAGGGACACATGGTCTGTGTCTCCCAGGAACATTGTGGGTACTTCACATTTTTAGAGACAAACTACCGATTTCATTCAAACCCTGTCTGGATAACATGCACTGAGATAAGAGAAACCGAACACACTATCCATTACCTCTACTGAGGAAGCGAAGGCTGAATATGTAATGAACTAATATGGGACCACATATGTACATAAACTTATAAACTAGATTATATGTAATGTTTTTAAAATCGACTTTCACAAAATTATATAATAATATTTAGCCAATCTCTTGGACCAGTTGCTTCCAAACTACAGCTCGGGGGCCAGATGTGGCCCTTTGCTTGCCTTTATCTGGCCCTTGGGTCACTATTCCACCAACTGATACCAATGATGGGGCATCATTCCCCCTACTGACACAATCAATGGGGTACTATTGGCTTCATTGACACAAACAAGTTTGGAGACCCCCTGTCTTAGACAAATGCAGCTGAAAAGTTGTTTAGGCAGTTTTACAAGAAAAGAAAAAAAAGAGTTGGAGGACTAAAGCTCACTGATAGTCTGTTTGGTAGGCAAGAGGCTGAATGGATGACAAAGCAATATGTAGAGTTACAAGCTCTGAAAAGTGGTGTCACCCTAAAGCTATACAGCGCAGAAGCAGTGGGTGAATCACTGGAACAGCTGCTGCGCACAGCTTTACTTTAGCAGGTGGAGCAATTTGTACTAATATATTTATACTGTTGCAATAAAGCCAGTGATGGCACAACATGACGATTAGGTAAAGAAAATCAATCCAGTAGAAAAACTTTTCTGCTAGAGCCTGTTCTTTGCTTGAAATGCTGTGCCAGGAAATCACATCATCTCTGCAAGCTTCAAGCGACACAAATGGAGTATAAAGAAGGAAGAAGCACTCCAGCCTGTCGAGGGTGAATTATGGCAGCAGAAAAAAGAAGACGGTTTTATCAGTAACTAAATTAAAAGCAATTCCAACCACAAAGCTATCATTTTTGATGTTACGCTGAGAGTAAATGACAACATTTCTGGGAAACAGAGTACTGCTTACATTAAAAAATATAAAAAATAAAAATTCACCTCTGCAAAATGGATATGATAATCCCGCATCCAATTCAAACAGAACCGTCTATGGTTTTCTAATCTCTCCTGGGTTTCTATAGGGAACAGGTCTCCTTTCAGGCTCTGCTAGGCATGAGGCCAAACACAGTCCGATACTCGGTCAGCTGTGCCAATGTTCAACCTGTCAGTTCATCGGACGTTGGCGTGCTCTCCGAGGCATGAGGCACACTGTGGCTTAGTGAGGTGAATCGTTTATTAATCATCTTAATACCTGCCTTGCAAGGATGATACCTGCTCAGAAGGTGAGAGATCATCTTTAACACTCGTAAACATACAAAGTACTACAGCTAAGCATCTACCCCATATTCTATTAAATAGCTAGTGTGAGAAGCCTCAGACAGAAGCTGCACTCCTTTGGCTCCTGTGGTGCATACAGGGCAGCAAAGCCTACAGGGGAGCAAAGCTGGAAATCATTTTCTTCACATCAAGTGATGCCACTGTCATGTAAGTATTAGGCATTCCAGGAAAATGAGAAGATCAGCATCCAACTACGCTCACACACCATTTTTTCCCCTGACTACCATTTAGTTTTTCTTCCACAGACCATAATGTTAAGTGAATGAGAGCAGCCATTTTTCTCAGCTGGAATCCAGAAGAAAGCTAGCTCTGTATTAGCAGGGTATAGATGTCCATAGTGGAGTGTCTGCACAGGCCTTTGCCTTTTACAAGCAACATCACCAAGGTCAGAGGTCAATTAAAATGGCTGCTTCCATCAACAGAGCAAGTATATGACGGCTGCTGTGCATGGACAAAACCGTGAGAGAAATAAAGGACGCATTGCTGGTAGGTAATTAAAAAGATAATTTTCTGTTTCACATTGAATGCAGATATGGACAACGGTGCTATCCATCCAAATAATCTGGCACCTTGGTTCAAGTGGCCCTGTAAATCATTCAATTTCTTGACGGGCAACAAAATGGCTGCTGGGCCTTCTGTGCAAACAGATAAGATTTGATGAATGCAATGGCTCAAAACCTGTTTTTCTCTGTGCAAGAAGAGATATAAGCAATAAGGTAGGCTAGGTCATTATGTTGAATGACAAGCTCTGATTTAGGCATGCAAAAATTGAAAAAGATGAAAGGGTAACCTTAGAAGGACACCCAAATATAAACCCAATGAACAATGTTTACCATATTTATGACTATAAGAAGCGTTCCAGAAAGGAACAGATCAAGGCCTTAACAGGTGTCTGGTGATAATAAAAAAAAAAAGACCGTGGCTTTTCACCAATGCCATGAGGTCCAAGTGATTGTTGATGATAACAAATCAAGCCTGTTGACAGGAGTCCAGACTCCTACGTGCCGCACCCCAGTGCATTCTGGTCCTCAGGAGCATGGAACTGCTAAGAAGCTTCCCGTCTCTCCATGGCCCCCATTATTAGGAAGCTCACAGATAAATTCCTGCCATGCCTATCAGTACAGTAATGGGGGAAGAGAGACAACACTATACAGAAGATAAATGATGAATTCTATTGCCAGCATAGGGTAGGATTCCATTGACAGCAATGCAACATATGTCCAAGGTAAATACTTCTTCTCATTCATGCTTACAAGGTGGGCATCCTCCTATAGAAGGACTCCGCTTCACATGTAGCTTTCCCACCCCCTTAATTCATGTGATAATGATACTTACATTGGTAGTAGAAGTCTCTGGCAATCCAAGCTCATAGATAATCTCTTCTTCCACAGTCTCACAGTCACCAATAAGCAAGTCCTTTTTTTTTTTTTCGCTCTCACAGGTCCGGCTAGCAATACCGACCTCCCAGGAGTCAACACTGTAGGCTTTATCAGAGCAGACAGTGATGCTTGGCTTACAAACACGTCCCTCCCTCTCTAGCTCCTCTCTCTCTGCTTCCCTGTGACTTCACAGATAGCTCTTCTCTCCCCCGGTAAGGATGCAGAGGGCTTTGAAATTTGTATTTCTGTCCCCAGTCCTCGCTTTTTTTTTTTTTTTTCCCCCTCCTCCAACGGCAGCACACAGGAGGGGAGTGGGATGGTGCAGAACGGCACGGAGAGAGATGCAAAAGGCGGCGTAGGGATGCAGTTCGGTCCTGAGCTAATGAATGGTGCAGTGCTCTTGTTGTCATGGAAACGCAAAGAGGAAAAAATCATTGCCATATAAGGAGCGGTGACATGGATTCTGGGAACATATTAGAATATATAAAATAAATGAAAAAAAAAGGAAATTTGCTGATATATGTCCTGTGCATGTCGTGCAGCAATCTTAATATACTGATGGTGGGACTGTGCAGGGTTTGCTGCAATGAAGATGCTGCTGGAGGCTGAGAGCTGAGATTCCGGCTAGGTTATTCATGCTAGGGATGCTAGCAAGGCCCTGCTCGGATCAGAAGGGAGAGATAGCTAGAGAGATATTGGGAGGGGGGGGGGGGGGTATCTGTGCGACAGGTGGCCCACTGACAGGAAGAAGCAGCCTGTCCACACCACTGGCACAATGATGCTGGAGGAATGTTAACTCCTTCCAACCCAACAAGTACAACAGTCGTTTCTTTGTATTTTTTTGGACTGATGTTCATGTTTGCCTGGAGTAAATGAAACAGCTGTCCAGTGTACATACATCTGTCTTTCCTTTACAAAGTGGAAAAATAAAGCAGCAAAGGAAGCTTTATAATTCAGCAGAGAATGGTTAGGTCAATGGACATAACTGCTGACTGCTATGGGCCACTTCACCCTACATATTACCTTATTAAAGTGTTATTTCACCCGTACAACCTACTTTATAACTGTTACATAACCACATTTACAAAGCATAATTAAAAAATGGCTTCTTACCTTTTAACTTGCTCTTTTAACCCCCCCCCCCAAGCAGTGATTGTCAACTTGCTAAAAGGTAAAGTGTGGCCTGTAATGTCTCCAAAAGGCCACATATAATTTTATTATGTTTGGGTTTTTTTGTTTTTTTTTAAATCCACACTGGTGCAAATCCTGAGATGAAAAACCGTAAGTGAACAAAAAATGTGCATCTGAAAAACACACCTCTCCCTGATCCTCTGGGGTGCAAGGCTCCTTCAATGCTACAGCAAATGGTCATAAGCTGAAGACTTACTAGAGCAGTGGTCCTCAACCCTGGCCTACAGGGCCCACTAACAGGCCAGATTTGCAAGATAACTGAAATACATCCCAGGTGATATCATTTGCTGCTCAGTGATTGCAGTACTCTAGTCTGCATCTCCCCAAGGTAATACCTAAAACCTGGCCTGTTAGTGGGCCCTGTAGGCCAGGGTTGAGGACCACTGCACTAGAGGATATAGTGGAGACTGAAGTCATGCTATAGAGACCATCAGAGACTAGGGACATGTTAAATGAAACTACTGGACTTTACTACAATTAGGTGACCCTTTACAAACCAGTGCTCACTCTACTGACTGCTGGATCCCAAGGGCAGCACTTCAAACACCAAAGGGCCACGTGTGACCCTCAGGCTGCAGGTTGGGCACCAGGGTGGTAAAGGGTTAAAGATATCAAGGCATGGGTTCTGCATTGCACTTACACTCCAACATGTCCCGAAGAGTCCCTTCATTGACCATTGCAATTTATTCTGAATATTACAAGCTGTCTATTGAGTTCTGCTCCAAAGAAACCACTGGAAAGTTAATGTTTATTTTTAATTATTTTTAGGCATGCTGTGTGAATGGGTACAAATAAACATGAAATAACCTTGTTTGTTTCCAGATGCCCCTACATTACAACAGGACAAATCCCAGGACACAGGCAAAGAAACATCTGACCAAAAGATGGGTAGGGAAGAAAGCTGGTAGGATCAGCAAATGTGTCAGCCCATCATCCATCTAGAAATGAAATATTACTGTATAGTGGACTCACTCTTTACCTGCTAATTCCTAGATGCATTAAAATGCATGGCAAACAATCATTGCCCGCATCCTCCACCAAAAGAAAAAAAAATGCATGGCAAACAGCTAAACAAATATAAGTAAACTGTCTTATCTGCCAAAGACATGTCTTTTTATCCAGTCACTTTTAGGATTTATACACCTAGAAAATCACTGCCAGTAAGGGGAAACTACTTTCTCTGTTGGAAGGAATACAGCGGTGATTGGAAAATGAAGAAGTGGCAGCACAGATTAGTCAACCACTCTGCTCTCTCCTCCTGTCAGAATGTTTCATGTCAGCACATGTGCATGCAACAGAGCTTGATTGGCTCCTAATGCTTTACCTTCCTTCTATCGGTTCTATTGATCAAAAGATGAGATGAAATCTAATACCACATAGATTCAGGTACTTATGCTAGCTGTATAGGACAATACATGTAATTATTCTATACTCGGCTGCATTAAATTGTGTTTATTCAGTACCTCTTCAGTGTTAATAGCTGGGTCATAAATGGACCACACTTCAAGAAAGCTTTAAAAGATATCCGCTGCAATATTGAACAGCATGGATTGAAGAATGCATTCCTACAAGAGCTGGATCTCACATGACTTACAATGCTGTCTGTACCATTATCTGGACATTCATCCCAGGTGCCATCAGTCAGGTGTGGGAACATAAAACAGTGACAGACAGGTTGCTCCCTCCACCCAATAACCCTTCAATGGTATTGTTAGATACAATTATTTATTTTATTTAGACCCACAGGGAAAATAGAATACACAAAGAAAGGCCCAGCAGCAAAACTATTACAAATGGAACAAATGCCTCTGCAAACAGAGCACTGAAAACTAGCAGCTGCAGACACAAATGATCAAATGCAACAAGCAAGGCACTCAAAGCACCAGCAAATTAAAGCAGGCTGTCAATATTAGACATTCATACAACATACACATACCACCCCACATAAAGCAGACCCCCCCCCCCAAATAAAAAACAAAGAAGCTGTATGCACATCTGTACACATTGTCTGTTCAAAGCTAAATAGGTCATCTATGCTGACAACACCCAAGTCTATCCCTTCACTCCTCAGCTCCTCACGTATCACAAATTTACTATCACACCACTTTCTCAAACTCAACCTGTCCAAAGCCAAGCTCATAATATTCCCTCCCCCACGTGCCTCTTCCCCTGACTTCGCTGTCAAGATCAATGGCACAACCATCAACCCATCCCCACATGCCAGGGTGCTAGGTATTATTCTGGACTCTCCTTTCGGCCCCACATCCAATCACTTTCCAAATATTGCCGCCTCAACCTCCGCTTCATTTCCAAAATATGCCCTTCCTAATTAATGACACCACAAAGTTTCCCATTCCCTGGTTATCTCTCACCTTGACTACTGCAACTCTCTCCTTATTGGTTAAACTTTACATCGGCTATCCTCCCTTCAGTCCATCATAATTGCCATTGCCAGACTCATCCACCTTACAAACCACTCAGGGTTCGCCACCCCTCTCTGCCAATCCCTCCATTGACTGCCACTTACCCAACACATTCAATTCAAAATATAAAGCCATCCACAACTTGGCCCCTAGCTACATTACTAACCTAGTGTCAAAATACCAACCAAATAATTTTTCTTTGTTCCTCCAAAGATTTCCTACTCTCTAGCTCCCTTGTTACCCCCTCTCATTCTCACCTCCAGGACTTCTCCTGAGTCTCTCACATGCTTTGGAATTCCCTACCCCAATCAGTCTAATTATCTCCTACTCCAGTGGTGTCCAAACTTTTTTCAAACAGGGCCAGATTTGATGAAGTGAACATGCGTGAGGGCCGACCATTTTGCCTGACATTTGAACCATTTAAATTAAATCTACACACACACACACACACACACAACACATACATACATACACACACATAACACATACATACATACACACACATAACACATACATATATATAGGAAATAATAAGCATTAGTGCTTTATGAATACACTTAAAGAAACAGGCAGTAGGATTGTAGAAGTGACACCAAGATCCTCGGTCGGCTACTACAGGTGGCTGTGTGCGGTGAAGAAGAGAAGGCATGCAATTTTTAAATTCATTCCGCACTCCCGCGCAGTCGTGGGCGGTGCCGGGCAGATAGAGCGGAGCGGGGGGGCGGAGCGGGACTCGGGAGCAGCCGAGGGAGGCCAGAGGCCCCGCCCCCGAGCCATCGCATCGGCATCAGGGCGGGGATGTGAGGAGTCTCAGAGAGAAAGGCTTTGACAAAAGTCAGCTGTGTCTTAGGGGGCCGTATAAAACTAAAGGAGGCCCGTAACTTGCCCAGCGGGCCAGACTTTGGACATGACTGTCCTACTCTATCCACTGTTAGGTGATCCTTGAAAACTCTTCTCTTCAGGGAAGCCTGTCCTGCCCACACCTAACAACTGTACTTTTCATTTCTCCATCAGATCATCCCCCACAGTTATTTCCTTTTGTATCACTTGACCCTCCCTTTTAGATTGTAAGCTCTAATGAACATGGCCCTCTGATTCCTCCTATATTGAATTATATTGTAACTATACGGTTTGCACTAACATTGTAAAGTGCTGTGAAAACTGTTGCCGCTATAAAAATTCTGAATAATAATAAAAAAAAAAACATTAAGAGGCTTCAGTTTTTAGCTGAATCTACTTCCGGCTTTTCCCTGGGAAGGCTACATCACCAACTGATTAGTGTAATGTGTTACGGCAAATACACCAGATGAGGCACAACCATCATCACTGGAATGGCAGAGAAGAAAAGCCAGCCAGTATATTGTTCTGATTGGTGGTGGGGACAGAGTACTGAGACAAGGGAAAGAAGTAGGCAGGCAAGTATTACTAATTTTATTACTTTTACTAAATAGAATGGGGGGGTCCACTTTAAAGGAGAAGTATAGCCAAAGCTATTTTGGCTGTACTTCTCCTGGGGCCACAGGAGTGCCGTTCATTCTGCACTCCTGTGACCCGCCACCCAGCCAGTTGGATAGATGCTGCATACATCTAGGAAAGAAGGTTTTTTTTTCTTTTTTACAAATTTATAAAAATTTATAGTTCTTTTTTAACTTTCAAAGAAGGGAAAGAGCAACATCACTAATCCAGTACCTTCTGAACATTTTTAATCAAGAGAAACCTCTTCAAAATAATTTACAGGTCTAAGGGAACCTACAGCTTGGCTCTGCCAAATGACATCAGTACTGGGACGATGGCATCAACAGGTGGGATAGCTTGGTACCACTGCTGACTGCACAAGTAACTCCCAACATCCTGGTCATAGAGAATGTAGGAAAAAAAGCCACTCCTATGGTTACTCCAATAATGAAAAATTCAGGTCCCACAAATTATTAGTTAAACTTACTGTTGCATTTTATTAGCTGCTACTTTTCCGTTAAGCTAGCATTTGAAAAAAAAAATAAATAACTTTCGAGGGCAAGAAAAATAGCAAATAAAGAAAAAATAATATAGGGTATTTAATTGCGACACAAGTCATATTGTAATTGAACGGTAATAAAAATTACATTTTCTTTTCAATCTGCAGCTGCTGTAATTTTCTGAATATGCAATGCAGTATGGCTACCTGGAGTTGTTCTGTACACAGAATATATACTGAAACCCCCCCCCCCAGGAACATCATTTCCTGCTTGTGCGATTGGCTCACTGATTTTGCAAGAAGTCTGCTTAAAATACAAGTCGGATTTTAGGCATCCCCTGGAACAAAAATGTAATTTTTGGTGAGATGCTTCCAATAGAAACAGGTCTAAAAGGATTCAGACCCAGTAGATTTCCTAATTAGTGCCCTGCAGGTGCACAGCTGATTGATATTTATGAAACCACTCCCACTCAGCACAGAAGAACACACAGGAATTTCTTCAGAATAACAAAAAGTTAGGAATCTGCAACAAAGGTTGTTATAATCCTTGCAATGTACATGTCTCAAAAAAGTTCGTACATCCCTCACATTTTTGTAAATATTTTATAATATCTTTTCATATGACAAGATTGAAGAAATGACACTTTGCTACAATGTAAAGTAGTGAGTGTACATCTTGTATAACAGTGTAAATTTGCTGTCCCCTCAAAATAACTCAACACACAGCCATTACTATCTAAACCACTGGCAATAAAAGTGCGTACACCCCTAAGTGAAAATGTCCAAATTGGGCCCAATTAGAAATTTTCCCTCCCCGGTTTCATGTGACTTGTTAGTGTTACAAGGTCTCAGGTGTGAATGGGGAGCAGGTGTGGTAAATTTGGTGTTATCGCTCTCATTCTCTCATACTGGTCACTGGAAGTTCAACATGGCACCTTGTGGCAAAGAACTCTCTGAGGCTCTGAAAAAAAGAATTGTTGCTCTACATAAAGTTGGCCTAGGCTATAAGAAGTTTGCCAAGGTCCTGAAACGGAGCTGCAGCACAGTGGCCAAGAACATACAGTGGTTTTAACAGTTCCACTAAGAACAGGCCTCGCCATGGTTGACCAAAGAAGTTGAGTGCACATGCTTACCATCATATGCAGATGTTATCTTTGGGATATAGACGTATGAGTGCTGCCAGCTTTGCTGCAGAGGTTGAAGGGGTGGGGGGTAAGCCTGTCAGTGCTCAGACCATATGCCGCACACTGCATCAAATTGGTCTGCATGGCTATCATCCCAGAAGGAAGCCTCTATTAAAGATGATGCACAATAAAGCCCACAAACAGTTTGCTGAAGACAAGCAGACTAAAGACATGGATTACTGGAACCATGTCCTGTGGTCTGATGAGACAAAGATAAACTTATTTGGCTCAGATGGTGTCAAGCGTGCGTGGCAGCAACCAGGTGAGGAGTACAAAGACAAGTGTGTCTTGCCTACAGTCAAGCATAGTGGTGGGAGTGTCATGGTCTGGGGCTGCATGAGTGCTGCCGGTACTGGGGAGCTACAGTTCATTGAGGGAACCATGAATGCCAACATGTACTGTGACATACTGAAGCAGAGCATGATCCCCTCCCTTTGGAGCCTGGGCTGCAGGGCAGTATTCCAACATGATAATGACCCCAAACACACCTCCAAGATTACCACTGCCTTTGCTAAAGAAGCTGAGGGTAAAGGTGATGGACAGGCCAAGCATGTCTGCAGACCAAAACCCTATTGAGCATCTGTGGGGCATCCTCAAATGGAAGGTGGAGGAGCGCAAGGTCTCTAACATCCTTCAGCTTTGTGATGTCAAAAAGTGACTATAGCAGGAAGAGGGACTGCCCATGGGTGTAGCCAGAAGTTTTTTCTGCCTAGTGTCCTACTCCTGTAGGGGGCAGAATAACCCAATGGTCAAGAATGACAGGAGCGGTTTTCGTCAATGAACGAAAGTGAAAATAAAATTGCAATATGGAAATGCTGCCCATATTAGGTCATGTATTCTAATATTAAAAGAGGAAACCTAAGGTGAACTTGAATTTGCTAGTTAGGAAATTATATAACTATAAAAATCATGCAGGGGTGTAAGACAGGAGCCAAAGGAAAAAACAGAGGAACAGAGAATCAGCACATACTGATGTATGATTTTACACTCCTCATTCTCTGAGGTCACAAACATCGCGTGTCTCATTTTGCTGTAACACTGCACTTAGTAAATTATTCAGCTGAAGAGAGGGAGGCTTTCGCCCACTGACGCTTTACCAGCAAACGAGTGTTAATAAAGTGCAGCTCCTTTCTACCTTGAGCTGTGACCCCTCTGTTCATGAAACTCAGTCTCAGATTAATGTAGTAAAACATTGCAGCACAAGATGTTTAATGGACATTCACTCTACACCGTCTATGAATTGATGCTTTACTGTAATTCCACTCATGCCTGGTGTCAAGACTTACTCTGCTGGTGTAAAATGTTAGGTACCATGGCTATGCCTTCATTATCAGGATATGGCCTTTATCTCAGCATGTACAGTTCCTGCATGTCACAATGTTTAAACGCTATGAACAGCAAAAAAACAACCTGAAAGACCTTGAGTCTCTTGGGACTCCAGACAAGCAATATTCTTCACTCTACTTTGGTGCTGTAAACACACATTGTAAGATTTACAAAGATGAATTAACAGGAAAGCAAAAATGCACAGCAAAGTGGGAAGAGACATCAAAGGCACATGCTCCATTGTGATCCATTTTTAATATGATCCACAGACGTAGACATGCCAGTTTTATCAACTTGATCATTTTACAGATCATTTTTATCAGTGTGAATATGTCTTATGTGAATGGGCCAGCCGTACAGTATCAATAAATTATTATTAGTAAATTGTAGCAGCTCGGTAGAACAGCACAGCAACTGGATAGTTTGTTCTCATTGAGCACAACTCTCTCTAATCAAAACGATAGAAAAAGATTCTCCTTCTGTATGGCTAATTGATTTCATCAGCTGCCTGCCTTCCTGATATACAGTACGTGTAATCACAAGGGGAATCCACATATCTGTACACTACATACCATCATGGAAATATACAGCAGCACACATGTATACCGTTCCTGGGTAATGGGTTCTGGGTAATAAATGTTGGAGCAACCTGCTTTGAAGAAAAGAAATGCTTCATTTATGAGCTACAAGCCCAATACTTTGAGGAACATTTAAAAACACAAAGCAGGCACAGATAAATAGCTATTTGTAATGCATATTGTTGAGATGTTTTCTTTTGGAGTGTTCCTTTTATGCAATATCACATATCTCAAAGTCTGTAAAAGAACCTTTGTTCACATTTTGGGAAATATTAACATGTATAAGGCAACCTGCAGTTAGGAATATGGATCTTTAGGCTTCATATACACTAGCAGCCCCTAAACTTTTTTTTTTTTTGTAGAAGCTTTTGGCATTGTTTTGCCATAGCTCCTAAACTTGACTCCATAAAAGCCTATGTGTCAATGTATACATAGTCTTTTAGCTGCGTTAGGGGAGCTTCAACCTCCCTCTTCTGCACACGAAGGAATAGCGTTCAGAATAGGAACAATTTTACCACCGTACGCAAACCGCAGCAAAGCCGTGGCATAATTTTGCTGCGATTTTGCATTTCCCAGCAGCCACGGCAGTGGTAAATGTAGTGCACAAGAAGCCTAAAAGTGGATGTAAACCTCTGAAATGAAAAATAAACAAAGCCTATCCCTCCATAATATCCCTCTAAATACATTTATTCCAAAGCACCTAGTGTGATCTGTTTTTTTTCCCTCTGCTATCTGCATTAGTCAATCCTGACAGGTTATCCTGACACCACAGAATCTCAGGCCCACCCGCCACCAGCACACAGAAGGTGATTGACAGCCTTTCAATGGGAAACATTGTGCATGTTTCCCTATGAGACTATGTAGAAGGGGTGTGACCATTCTCTCCACTAAGGTCTCAGATTTAACTCCTTTCCATGCTGTGTGATATCAAATCCCCGCCCTCCGACTTCTGTAGATTAAAAAAAAGCCTTTGATCTCTGTGTTTTAGATGGCTGTAGAGAAGATAGAGCCACTGATAAACAGGTACAACGTATGTAGGAGGATTTGTTTTATCTCTGTGTATCACCTAAGGCTAGTTAATTCAATTAAAATATGTAAGGGTTTCCAACCACTTTAAAAAATGCACCATTGTTTTCGCTTAGCAATGGGACAAATAACTTGTCCCAAATAACAAATGGCATATGGGTGACTCAAAAATTCTACTTTTCAGTTGCTTACAGAAGGCAACATTCCAGCTGTCATGTTTTTTTCTGTCAACAAGAAATGCCTAATGCTGCTCTGACTTAAAGGAACTGGATGGAACGTAAAATTGGTATCACCCTGGGTAACCAAACAAAATGTCTTTGATTTTGCATTATTCCCTAGAGAAATATGAACTGTAATTATTGCTTTGGTTTCTAACAGATTTTAATTATCAGGATCACTGGGCATACTTTCAGACTGTCTTGGATTTACCGGGACAGTCTGGCTTTCTGCTAAGAGGTCCCGAAATGACTACTTTCACAGGATTACCGCTTGAGGCACACCTCCCAACAGTGTGGCAAAGGGGATCGGCATGACATGTGGAGTAATAGATTGTGTGATTCAGTTGAAAAGGTTGCTGTTCATTTTGCTGCCACACAGGAACTTCCTGTCATCTCCATTGCAACAAAGGATGGTTCCTGCACTGCCTCGTGGCTTTCTTCGAGCCAACTAACCCTTGAGTATCAGGCTCCTCTTTTTGCCACCTAATTTTAGGAAGACTCAGATGAGATTGCAGGTAGGAGAAAACTTGAACTCACTAGGTATGAAACCTACTTATGAAGGGGCCAGATCCTAGTACACCAGTAATATTGGTGTTGTGATGAGCATGGTGGAACCCCACGGTGACCTGTGTACGTGATAGGGGTGATGACTGGGGACCACATAATGCTTCATGAAGGGGACTGGCTGGGGATCCCACAGTGGTTTGTGAAGAAGGTAGGGGAGTTGACTGTGAATGCCACAGTGGTCTGTAAAGGGCAAGGAGAGGTGGACTGGGGGCCCCAGAGTAATCTAGGTAGGGGGGGTAGGCTAAGGTGATCTGTAAAGGGAATAGGGGGCTTGTTGAGGACCCCACGATAATCCATGAAGGGAATAGGGTGATTGGTTGCAGACCCACAGTAATATTTGAAGGGCTTTGGCTGGGGACACCTCTTTAATCTGTGAAAGGGTTTGGGGTTTCACTGGGGACCCCAGAATAACCTGTAAGGTGAGTTGGCTTGGCACTCCACCATGATTTGTATTAAGTGGCATGTGTGACTGGGAATTCTACAGTTACCAGCAAGTGGGGTGATACTTTAAGGACTTTTTAATGATCTGTATTGGAAGGGGGGAACTTTGGCGTCTACAGTGACCTGCCTTTTAAAAGCTAGTTCCCTATTTTTTCCTATATTCACCATTTCCCAATCTGCAAAGGAGTTGTACTTCAGCAGAGACCCCACAGTCTTTTAGAGAAGGGGCCGGGGGATCTTACACGGATCAGAAGATTGGAATGACCAGGATTCAGCCGGAGGGTGCATTCCTACTGAAATCTGCAATTGGGGACATGACACACTGTGATATGAATATGGAGATGGTGAGTATGCTTTCAGCCAGGCGGGGCCACTTACAGGCTGTAGTTGAGAAGGTAATACTGTGAGAATTGTAATCTCCTTCCTTCAATTTTGCCCGTTGAGTGTTGTGTGTGGGAAAAGTATGTGTTTTTGAATACTCTCCTTCTGAATGGTTTCTTTACAGAGAGGACCAATTGCACAATGGGTTGTTCGTCACTGGGCTTCCTTTAAGCTTTTGTATGACATGTTAGGCTGTGCATCTTTTGTGATAAATTATATATAGCTTGTTTTTTTGCGCTATTAACTTGGCATTTGTCATTTTTGCTGCAGACCTTCTGGCATGGAGAGTGATGCCATACCCTGCTTTTACAAAAACCTTCAACAGCCAAAACAGGTGTCAAAGTACTTAGCAGGACAGTCAGTTTCAATAAATGTTTTGTAAATATTTTATGCCAAATATATTTGCAGTATAACTGATATTTATTACTGTACCCTCTGCAAGAGGTATATGGGTTTTAGCTTTTTTACAGGTTCATACTTACCGGGGTGAATGCAGCGTCAGTCCGATGCTGCATCTGTCCTTGCCAGCTCTAACACTGAGAACCAAGTAACCAAAAACCACCAATCGCTTGGTTCTCACAGCTCCCTGAGCAGAGAGCGGATGACTGCCAACCACCACTGTCTTCTTTGCCTCCCTCCAGCTCACTGGAGCGCTGGGCTGTGGAAGAGGTGAGAGGGGCTGGCTCAGGCTCTTAGCGGCTCGCTGAGAGGCCGAGCCGGGTGCTGATCCAGGCTTCGGAGTGGATTCTGACTATATGGTCGTGATCCTTCTAGAGCCTGGACCGGCTCTGTGACCTTAGCAGACTTCAGCCTGCTGTCTGCTGAAAATGGGTCACAGCAGTGCAGAACGAATTGAGCTTTGGCTGTACTTTTCCTTTAATACAAAAAAAATAATACTGTGCAGACTAAAAGTTGTAGCTAGCTAAACAAATGCATATATAATATTACTAATGAACAATATATTATTGGCTGTGTTTCTCTTCTTATTATGGTATTGTAAAATTACACTGTACAATAGGTTAGTAACATCCCTCTTGTAGAACCATGCCGGTTTTAAAATATACCCCGTCCCCAATTAAAAGTATATTCTCCAACTACAATATTTAACTAGATGAACCAAAAAAAAAAAAAAAAGATATCTCTAAACCATTTTTGGAAACGCTGACTTGGTTCTAGGATACTAGGCACAGCAAGAGGCGCCACAAAACCAGATTGCCACAAACCTTGTCAGGCACAGCGTGATGAGGCCACAATGTCACACAACAGGCACTTTATCCAAAGCATAATCAAGCAATGGTTTTTCTACAATGGCTATTCTGATGTTACCAGAGAATTTTTGATTTGGCCAATCTAAATTATTTCTGATATGCAGGCATCACAATGGATAAGTGGCTAGCACTTCCACCTTGAAGCATTGGGATTATGGGTTTGAATCCCAACTACGGCACTACCTGCCTAGCGTTTACATGTTCCCTGTGCCTGTGTGGGTTTCCTCCAGGTACTCTGGTTTCCTCCCACACCTCAAAGACACGCTGGGAGGTTATGAATAACAAATTATGAAGTATTGGAAGAAAGGAAAGGGTAACGTCATGGCTTACAGTAGAATAACATCAAGTTTTTTTTCACTATCCCTGGGTGTAACAATTCATTTTTATCATTTAAGAAGACATGCACATGAGTGGAAACCTGGAGAAGTAATAATATCCCATAAAAACCACATATTAGCCAAAACAGAACATGTCGATTTAGAAAATGAAGGCCAAGGCATATGAGGATGGGTTATGACCAAAATTGCTGCCAAGGGACTATAGAAATGTTCAATAATGTAGATGCTGTCAGACATGACCCAGCGTTATTTATGGCAATCAATTATCAAAAGACTGAACGACGGAAACAAATCACATCGTGAAGCTTTGTCTGTGGCCGTTGGAATTCAGCTTCCCATAGGGACCTGGGCTTAATTAAGAAATTCGAAACACGAAGTAGCTGAAGTCACTGTATACATCATGGTAATTACATCAAAAGAAATTTACAACCAACTCTTTTTTAATTACCCTGCAGTTAGTGTAATTAGCAGCACCTAACAGAATGTGATTCTCTTGCAATCAATGGTGAAATTTCCATGAAAACAAAAGAGGAAAGTCTGCAGAGGGGAGAAGGGCTGAAGGACAACTAGAAGACACGCAGAATAGCAACCATGATAACAAGGTATTTCATATATATAATTGTATTCATTGGAGGTGATATCAAAGTTAGGACCACTAATCATACAAGTTTTTAGAAGAAAAAGATCTATTGGTAACCAAAATGACCAATTATCAGATATACACATGGAGAGAGTTAAAACAGACCTACACTTAAAGTTTAGGTTTGCTTTAAGTTATTATTATACAGGCTGAAGGAAGGTGGGTAAGGGCACTGCACAGCCTTAGGCTGTAATAGCTGCCAGGTCTTGGTTGGGCCTTGACAGTAAGAATTTCATTCTGTGGCATTTGAGACCTGTATATAAAATATGTACAATTGAAGGTGGTGCCATGTGGGGCTTTTTATGAAACACTACCTACATTTTTAAAGAAATGTGCTCTACAAGAAATATGTAGGCTACTAAGAATGCACTCAACCCAGATCAGCTATATACATTGTAAGGATTTTAGCAAACAAATCTGGCGGTTCTACATACTACAGTCACATGATCAGTCCCTGTGTGAACAAAAAATAGACAGTAAGTACATAGTGACGCTAGAGTGATGTACTACAAACAGTCTCGTGCATCAAAAAACATCATGATATAAATGAATAAAACCATTATTAGAGTCCATAGGGTTGTATAATTACAAGAAGCACCTAGCGGCGGCACCCTTACAGTGAAGCAAGCGACCCTGTAGTATGGGAGAGAAGAACAGAGGGCACCAGACTAAGTGCAGCATTAATATCAACAGTTTAATTGAGGGTAAGACAAGGGGGAACTCCGGTCCAGCACCATCTTGCATTCCACGCTGGTTACAGCAGTTTCTTTTAAAAGTTGATGGCTGTGCTGGACTGACCTGCTCGATAGAGGATCTGTGGGTGGGTGGTAGGTGAGAGAGGGTCACTTGGGGAAATTAACTCCCAATCAATCTGGCCCGACTTGATGAAAAAAGGCAGTAGACCCTTGTTAAGGGGTCTTGGCTGCTACCTTAAGATACGGCCTAGTGGTCGTTTCCAAAGTTTCTAGTGGTAGTCGGTTAAAGGAGCGCCCAAAATCAGCAATAAGAATCCCACTTAGATCAAAAGATCATCGTTTTATTGGTAGCAGAACATGTTAAACATGTTCTGCTACCAATAAAACGACAATCTTTTGATCTAAGTGGGATTCTTATTGCTGATTTTGGGCACTCCTTTAACCGACTACCACTAGAAATGCTGGTTATGGCGGCAATCGGCAAGCTTCCTACAGTCATCTGTCTGCACAGCCACTGCCTGATGCTGCCACATTACTGGGACAATCCTGAGAGGTCCAGAGACTGACTGCCACCATTATATGTGTCTGAATTATTCACCTACTTGTGAGCTGCCCCTGGTTTTTCCCTAAATTAAACTGTTGATTACTTGATTTTAATGCTGCACTTAGTCTGGCACCCCTCTGTTCTATGTTAACAAAAAATACCACATCCCAAACATCCCTTTAGACGGCACTCAGACATCATTGGGGATGTAAGCAATTTGACTCCTTAAGATTCGTGCAGACTTCTGGAACAAGCAGTGAGCCAATTCTGAGAACAAGAGGAAATGCTATTGTATAAGCTGAATACTGCTTCCATGGCTGCAAGAGAAGGAAAATCTTTTTTTCTTGCAGTTTTAGAAAAACACGACTGACTGCAGACTGAATTGGAAAGGTCTTTTTTTCATTTATTGCATTAAACAGAATGACTCGTGTAGCAATTGTTTTATCATTTCTTTTACATAAACTGGAGTTTTCCTTTAAAAAGAATTGTGACTCTGCATTGATCAGTGTTGCAGGGACCCCACCTCCTGCTTATAACACGTTCTCCTCCCTCCGCCCACTCCTGTACTATTTTTGCTTTTCTCCCCCCTCCTTTCTTCCCAAACTGTTCTCTCTTCAAGTTCCTGTGTGAAGATCCACTACCGCCAGGGACACAAGTTCAGAGATAAAACAGAGGTCTGGTTATCTCACCAGACATTTTCATCCTGAGGGTCTGGAAGGTGAGAAATCAGAACGCTAGGATTGATGTGCAAAAGCTGTAAGCAAAATTGTATAATCAATGCTACAGATCTTTACCTAGTTTGTCAGGTCTTCAAAAGGTTAAAATGTAGTTTTTTTTTTTTTTTCAAAACAAAGAAATTAATAGATCTTTTAACTGGCACAACAAATGCTCCCATCTAGCTCAGGTAGTTCCCGCTGTCAGAGTTCTGAAAGCAGTGATAGTTAGGAGAGGTATGTCCTTATGGGTGATGCTGTACAGGTGTTCCCTGCTGTGAAAAAAAACATTATTTCCAGGGATCCAGTAATGGCAATCACCAGCAATGAATTGGGGAATCAATTGTGGGATTAAACAGTCATCCTGTCTCTTAAGACTGTATTCACACTGAAGCGGCACGACTTGTGCACTACTTCGGGGGCGACCTGTGAAGTCCCGTGCACCGCGACTTCGGTGTGACTTGCACGGACTTCATAAAATGAATGTCTATGCAAGTCGCCCTGAGGTCGCCCCGAAGTAGTACAGGACCCTTTTTCTAAGTCGGAGCGACTTGTGTCGCCCCTATTAGAAGGGGTCCTGTAGCAGTCAATGGACCGCGAGGGAGCGCGACTTGTAAAGGCTTTAACATGTTCTGCTACCAATAAAAACGACAATCTTTTGATCTAAGTGGGATTCTTATTGCTGATTTTGGGCACTCCTTTAACCGACTACCACTAGAAATGCTGGTTACGGCAGCAATCGACACGCTTCCTACAGTCATCTGTCTGCATAGCCACTGCCTGATGCTGCCACATTACTGGGACAATTCAGAGAGGTCCAGAGACTGCCACCATTATATGTGCCTGAATTATTCACCTTGTCAGGCTGACAAGTCGCGGTAGTGTGAATGGAGCCTAAGAGTTTTTTTTTGTTTAAAGACGTAAGAAAATGTAGATAATGTTATCAACCTAAATGAATGTTTTAAAAACCTAATTTCTAGCCATAGTTTGTAATTATAATTGCAGGTGGGCATTATACCCCACAAATTTCTAAAATGATAGGACGCCACCTTTTAGAACATAGTATGGACACGCCCCTAGCAAAGATCTGATCTGCAAAAAATGATTGGCTAAACAACACAAAGTGTTCTTTTGACCACTATTTTTCTTTTAAGTTGGCTTTTCAAAAAACCAAATGGAGACCAAAAAGGAGGGACGACTGAGGCTACAAGAGGGACAGAGGGAATTGGTCTCAAAAGAGGGACTGTCCCTCTTTTGAGATGAGTTGGGAAGATGTGGGGTTGCCATATTTACTTATATACAGCACTTAATTTTTTCGCCCTTCTAAGTTCGGGTCTTGCACTTTTATTGTGTGGATGTTGGGATAAACTGTATTGTAATCTCGAACATTTCTGTACTATGTATTGTTGGCTATCTAGCAACGAACAAGCAAAGCGCATTTTAATACCATTCCTGGCTGAACATTAAAGTAGCTAATTAACCTTACTAAAATAAATGTGGCTTCCATTCTGCACATAGTGATAAAACTCATAGGGAAATCTGTCCCACTGTTCTGAACTACTGGCTGAAAGTAGAAAATGGTCGATGTCATTACAGAGCAGGGGAACCATGCCTGTCCAACATTTAAATCAATGAATGACAGGCGTTTATTATTCAGATTCTACTACGTTCCTTATACCGGTAGTCTTGTAGCTTTACAGGATGCTTGTAGCTATGACATCTGGAGGGTCTGTGGCTATTGTCCAACAATAATGGGGGCAAATGGAGGAGTTCTCCTGAAGTGCTACACAGAAATTGATGGTTGGGTTAAACCTTCTGGGGCTGAAGTGGGTACATTTTCCTTGTACCTGTTTGGGTATTTTTTACAAAGTGAAGCTTTACTGCATTTGCTAAGCTCTGAGGAAAATGAGTGCACTTTGCTCATGCTTAGTGCACTCTATTTTACTTTAGTAAATCCACCCCTTAAAGTATATCTATAGGAAAAACTTTTTTTTTTCATTTTGGATAGAGCAAAAGGAGGGTTATAACCCTGGTCAGATTTTTTTTTTCCATTATCTGTGTCCCTTTGTGGAGATTTCCCTTAACTTCGTGACTTCATGTCCCATAGCCAAACAGACCATCCCTGCAAATTAAGGGAATCCTTTGGGGATCCCCAGGTCACCAGAACTAGTGTCCCCATAGGAGGATTTCCCCTCTATTACTTTTATGGTGACAACCCAAAATTTGGAATTGTTTTTTACTTTAATTTTGAATGATAATGGTATACAGGAAAATTTGAAAGGGTGAATCTCCCCAACTGTGGCACAGACAAAAAAAAAATGTTCTAATCCTGCTCCACTCTTTGCAAAACAAAACAAAGAAAAGTTTTGCCTATAGTTATACTTTAATGTCCACTATATCACTTAAAGCGGAGTTCCAGCCTTACCGCACACTCACCTGTCCCACGGTCCAGCGATGCGCCGTCTTCTCCCTCTCTGTTCTGCGGCGCCGGCATCACTGATGTGGGCACCCGGCTGTGACAGTTTGCGGCTTCAAAGCCGGGTACGCACTGCGCATGCGCGAGTTGCGCTATACATCGTGATTGGCCGGCAATCTTCTGGGACCTCTGACGTGTCCCAGAAGATTGCAGGGAGGGAGGGAGAGAGGAGAACTTCCGCTCAGGGTGCCGCGGGACTCTGAGCGGAAGTGGGAGCGGGTACCTAGTACCCCCCAAAAAATATTACATGCCAAATGTGGCATGTCAGGGGGTTAGGACTATTTAAAGCGGAAGTTCCACTTTTGGGAGGAACTCCGCTTTAAACATAAATTCAAGAACACTCTTAGGACTGGAATACAACTTGTTTAGGAGCTAGGTGCTCTTATATCATTTTTGTAATCTAGTTTTTAATGTCTCTCCTAGCTACACTGATAGGCCACACTGCCGCCTTTGAGGTACGAGTGCCATAATCAATCATATAATGTCCAGGCCTACCATAAAAACTAGTCTGGAGTGAAACTTTAATGAATGTATTATGAATGAATGAATTTCATTGTATGAAAACCGTTTTCACAAGCAAATCAATTATCTCTGAAAACAAAAAACTCTGCTGTGACAAAATGCTAGCTGTATTATAGCACTGCCAAAAGTACTGCAGAACATACTCTATGTACAGAGTACAGATCTATAAACTTATGGCACATTTTCAACTGTTTTTTTAACAAAGCAATAAAAAAAAAAAATATATATATATATATATATATATATATATATATATATCTATATATAAAGGCTTTTAAAAAGAACTCCATTTTAAAAGTCCAACTCTAGCCATTTGTTTGGCTTTTGACAGAATAGGGAAAAGTTCATGTGTATGTATAGCCATAACCTTTTTATGTAGGGGTTGGATAAAGTAGGGGATACAACCTGTCAGGTGGTTGTCTGTACTGTTTTGGAGACTTCACCTCACTTCCTGTCCTAGGGAGAGCCGGAAGTTAGAGAAAATCCAAAGTCAAGCTAACCATACACTGAAAGTTGTTGGCTGCATACTGAGCTATTGCATTCTGACAGCTGCATCTGATCAGTGGCTGCAGTCAGTTGAATTTACGGAGGCCCTGTATAAATAGGTGTTACACTTATGGATGCTGATTTGGGACTTTGGTAAAGGCTGCTTCAAAATCTGCTTCTCGGTGGGCTGGTTTTCTCTTCACTGTTGGATTTCATACCATTGTAAAGTCGTGCACCCACTTTCACAGGGGTTACCTATGGATGTCTGTGCAGTATGAGTTGATGATTTATTATTCCTATAATTTATGTTTTTGTCTGTGACCTCACTAGGGAGAATTTCCCTCATTCCGTGTCCCTGTGATGCTGTCACTGGGCCAGGAAGCATAGAAAACACTAAAAACAATGTCAGCAGGTCTAACTGTTCTTCATTCAACCAAAATGTGTTTTTCTTCCCTCGTGGAGAGATTTCCCATCACTGTCTGTTCTGGCAGGAAGTAAATGAAAATCTCCCTTAAAAGGATGGTAATAAATTATCCTTGTTCAGAACTGCTCAGTTGAGACTTCAGTTTTCTCTCTAAGGGTTTGTTAGCATCCTTGTGGTAGTAATGAAAGGGTTAAAAAAAATGGATTTTTGTAAGATCTTACCGTAAAATCCTTTTCTCTTAAGCTCATTGACAGACGTAGTCCTCCTTGATTAATATCAACTCGGGACGTCCCAAAGCAGTGCCACAAATGAGGGGTGGGAAAATGGAAATCAAAATCCAATCTAGAAGGCCCAACCGGTGCCAACTAGAAGTTTTAAAGGCTCATCAATCAAAAGATGAGACTCAACTTAAATTCCAACGGAAAAAAACCCTCGAGGTAGACCACCGGTCTCCTCAAATTGCGGCCTGCAAAACCTTGCGGCCAAAAGAGGCATCTGACGATGCCATCACATCAACTTTATAAAATTTTGTAAAGGTATGTACCGATGACCAGGTAGCCGCCTTGCAAACCTGGACCACTGACGCCTGATGGCGGTAGGCCCAGGAAGTACTGAGCGCTCGAGTGGAGTGCGCCTTAACAGGGAACGGAGGATTCCGACCCTTAATAGAATAAGCCTGTACCACCGTCTGTCTAATCCATTTGGAGATAGTCGCGGCAGATGCAGGCAACCCCTTTCTGGGGCCATCCGTGATCACAAAAAATGAATCCGTTTTACGGCACGATTCCGTAGTCTTCAGGTATACCCTGATTGCCCGAACTACATCCAAGGAATGCAACGCACATTCCCGAGGATGATTGGGCTTAGGACACAAGGAAGGTAGCACAATATCTTCATTCAGATGAAAATCTGAAACCACCTTAGGAAGAAAGGATGGCTTCGGATGAAGACCTACCTTATCCCTATGAACCACTAGATATGGGGAATGGCATGATAATGCAGCCAGTTCTGACACCCTGCATGCAGAAGTGATAGCCACCAAGAAGGCCACCTTCTGGGATAAAGCAAGGGAATCTCCCTGATATTTTCAAAGGGAGGTTTCTGCAGAACCGACAAAACCAAATTAAGATCCCAGGGCGGTAAGGGCGCGCGCACTGGCGGAGCCAGGTGCCGCACCCCCTGGATGAAATTCCGCACCAAGGAATGAGTAGCCAGAGGCTTCTGAAAGAAGATTGCTAACGCTGAAACCTGACCCTTGATGGTGCTCAAGGATAGTTTCTGCTCAACCCCCTTTTGCAGAAAAGCCAAAATTCGGGTCACCAAATAGGTACGTGGGGGAAATCCCAAAGATTCACACCACGCAATATAAGTCTTCCATGTGCGATAATAGACTTTGCTGGAAGTCGCTTTCCTTGCTTTAATTAGAGTAGGAATAACTGAAGCTGACAATCCTCTGTCCTTCAGTACCTGGGTCTCAATGGCCAGGCCGTTCACTATGACAGGTAGGATACCTCTATACCTCAATAGTAATGCCTTTTAGTAGTCTGCCACTGACTTCAGTCACCCTTACAGACATATAGTGACTTTAGATAGTCAGCTACCAAAACAAGCCTCCTGGTTTCTTATTCACAAAATCACACTCAAATTGGGGGATCTGTGACCTGTTATAGGATAGAGGGGGGACCCAGAAACCTGAGCGTCCGACCATCCCAGAGAGTGGCCCGCGTCCACCAACAAACCCGACAGGGGGAGAGGGGGAACATTCTACTCACCATACCGGAACCAGGCGGGCGCCAACTCCTGACAGAACCCCTCTCCACCGGGGTGGGGGGGCTGTCGACCAATACGGACGCCGTGACTCAGTTTGCAACTGGTCATTGGCGTCCAGGCGAGACGTTTAACTCGCAGGGTCAGTCCCTGTCCAGTGGGACTATGTCGCGGCCGACCCAGCGCGGAGCTATGGCCTGCACGCGCTCGTAGGCTGAACTGGGGTGACCACTGGATCTCAACATCCAGCCCGTCGCCCAGTTTCAGCATACTTGCTTGAAGATCTCACAGGAACACTGGAGAAGAAAAACTGCCTGAAAAAGTATTTCTAAAAAATCTTGCCAGGACCAAAGATCCCAGCAAGGAACTTAGGTCCTTACTCCTAACTAGACAGAAAAAAACTAACATCCTGTAGCAGAGAGAGAGAGGATATACCCTCTGGGACTGCCCCTAAGGTGTGGCCAGAACGTTTTCTTTCCTGTCTAGTCCTACTCCTGTAGAGGGCAGTATAACCCGAGTTGATATTAATCAAGGAGGACTACGTCTGTCAATGAGCGACAGAGAAAAAATTGTATTACAAAAAAATTGTACATAGAAGAAAATCACAAAAAAAAAAAAAAAAACCCTTATATATACACACACATACATGGAGTTAGGATGCCCTTACCTACACAAATACCTATTATGTGACATGTTTGGTTCCTCCTTACACACCAGGTATGGCCATTATTTAGGTTAAACTCTAAAGTGATGAGCTGTAAATGACTTTAACGTGTTACCAATTTAGAATTTTGGGTATTGTGAATTTCAGGCTATACAGAATTGTCACTTACTAATCCGACATAGTCAGTACTGCTTAATAATGCATTTAAGTAAAAGTCTTATTCATTCCTAGATAGCTGGTTCACATCTATTTTATGCAGCTTAATGTATTCTTAAAGTGATTGTAAAGTCTCATTTTTTTCTTTTTTTTTTTAAAAAAAAAAACAAGCATGTTTTAATTACCTCTTCTGTGTAGTGGTTTTGCAACTTGCTGTGCACCCGAGCTTTGGGGGCACTCGGGCCAAGCTGCAGCTCCCTCTATCCATTCAGACACGGAGCCGCCATTTGGCCCAGTCCCTCTCTCTCCTGATTGGCAGCCCCGGGAGCCAAATGCGCTGCTGCTGTGTCCCAGCCAATCAGGAGGGAGAGTCCCGAAGGGCCAAGGGACTTGTGGACATCGCTGGACACAAAAGGGGCTCAGGTAAGTATTAGGGGGCACCGGGGAGGCTGCTACACACAGAAGGCTTTTTATATGAATGCATAGGAATGCATTAAGATAAAAACCTTCTGCCTTTACAACTTCTTTAAAGATGAAATATATAGGGCCCATTCACACAGACATGCTGCAACTCTAATATCAAAAGAAAATCTTATAGATTACATTGTGTGTGTTTGCACTTCTGCAATCTAATTTTGTATGTTTAATAGAGAAGTAGGACCAAAGCTCTTTTGGCCCTACTTTTCCTGTAGGTCATAGGAGTGCACTTCATTCTGCACTCCTGCGATCTGTATTTAGCCACAGCACATTGGTCCAGGCTCTGGAGGGTTCCGTACTTAATGTTGAGAACCTCCCAGATGCCTGACTGGCAGCCTCAGCCAGCTGCTCCCATCCCCTTTACATCCTGGTGCTCCAGTGAGCGCTGGAGGGGCAGAGCAAAGAGCCGATTACTGACAGTCACTGGCTTTCTGCTCACTGACGACCGAGAACTGAGCGATCAGCAACCTTTGATTGCTCAGTCCACGGTGTTAAGGCGGTATCCACCTAGGTGGGCACGGATGTTTGTTTTTTTTCAAAACCAAAACTTCTCTTATAATAAACATTCATGAAAAGTTTTTAGGAGTTTTCAATATGACACATTGCTCCCTCATAAAATGGCTACTGGAGTAACGAGTGCATAGTTGTAAAAAATAGCTGACCGAGGCACTGCAGGTGGCAGAGGGGGAAATTTCACTTAAGCAGGTTGGTAATCACTGCCAAGGGTTTTGCAATGTTGACTTTGGGTGATCATGTATTTGACCAATTTACAAGTAAACTGTCTTTGTCTCAGTTTAATGGAATTATAAAGTTATACATGTGTTTTAGGATCCCATGGAAGTGCATTTATGCAAGTCCTATAAGTCAATTGTCTGGAGATTAAATTATATTGAACCCATTGAAATCTCTCCATTATAGTTAGAAGTAATACGACATTTTGCAGAACAACAAAGTGCCACCAGGAAATTGAATTCTATTAAGCCTTTGTGGAGGGTGAGCGCCTAGGGAGACTGCGCTTCAATTTTTTTCATCAATTCTCAACCATGCAGGTCATTTAGAAAGACCAAAACTTGTCCCCCACTGCCTACAATATCAGCACGAATGTCAAGATGCATAAATCTGAACATGGCTGCTTTCTATTCCCAATTTCCCATTCTGGCATAAAATGTAACAAACAATGCAACACAAACAAGATTGGCCCAGTTCAAGCTCTGCTCCTCATAAATATCTTATAACTGATTTGCATGTTTCCGATACAGAGCCCGGAGGGCTTTATAGGAGATGCGATGGTTGTATGGCTCACAGAAGCCTCAGAAATAATTTCAGATAAACAATACCATTAGGAATAGGTCTAGCCTGTGTATTTGCTGTGCTACAGGGAGATGCAAATGCCGGCTGCATGCTTGTAATGCGGCAGAGGGAAACTGTATGTCTGGGACCGGAGCAACGTGATCATCCCCCCCATGTACGTCACTGGGTCCCGCTTGTAGCTGCGGAGCCAGGAATAATCGCGTCACTCCTCAGACTCTGACGCCTTCATACTCGAAAGGTCTTGCGCTGATCCAGAAGCTGGTGCTGTGTGCCGAGCCTGCTCCCCGGCACAACAGAGGACACACACAGAATACTCAATAAGATAGCGAGAGTAGAGATGATTAAACGGGTTTCAAGCAACAACACGGTCTACCTTTCTTCGTTGTAAGATTAAGCTTTATGATGCCTGATGATTTCACAGCTGCCTAATAAAACAACTGCATAAAAGACCTGTTTAGGCTGCATTGCACCACTGCACACAGGATCAGGTAACAGATCCAAAGCACAGTCTGTCACACAGCACTGCACATCATCTCGCTGCATGTTGCTCAGTAATAGCATACACGGCAAGATCCACCTGTGCAAGGGTTTTAGACAGTTCCTTCAAAAAGTCACATTTCATTATAAAGGCATAACTAATACGGTAGAACAAAGAATAATCTAGACCAACCCCATTTATGAAATATTGCTGCTTTATGGGATGCGCATGATGCCTAATCCATCCAATTATAAGCCAGCCATAAACGGTTTGAATCTGCAGGAGGGTTCCCCCCATTAACACTGACTGACCCATGATTGCAGGAAAGAAAATCGCTCCATCTATGGTCGGCTTTTTTTTTTTTTTTTTCAAAGATTTATTGTAATGAAAAAGGAGAGAACATACAATGCAACATATTTCACACAGGCAAGTAGTCCGACTAACATTTCCATAATACAGAGTAAAGAGTGGATAGAATGACCTCATCAATAGTCTAGTAGTGAACAGCCATGTTGGTACATCTATCGCCTGTAAAGAATATTTCTCAGTTACATAATAAAAGCTAAAAATAGAAGAAAACGAACAAGGAAAAATAAAAATAAAAACAAGGACATCCTGGAATACATCTAAACAATGTATGAGAACAAAATACTAAAAGCACACACCTTCTCTTTTGTTCGCTTTTTTGGTTTAATGATCCATATAAAACATAGCCAGTTATTCCAATGTTATACGTAATAAAGATAAGAACTCTCCAACCTACAGTAGCGAGACTCTAACTTTCTTGATAGCTAAAGTTGCAACAATCTAGTAAGAACTAGATGTTTGGGAGCCACTCCTGGGGTGTCTATCTAACATTGCCAAATATTGATCATATTTTTTGGTGAATTCCTAGGAGTATAAGTGTTTTTTTCCCCTAACAAGGATAGTATTGACCTGTTGAATCCATTGCACGCACATCTGAGACTGATGCGACAACCTAAACCTTGCTATACATTTTCTATCTAAATAAAGCAGCCTAGTAAGAGATGTATATATAGGAGTAGAATATAGTTCCTCATCCAGACCTCCCAACAAGATCACTGGGTCAACGGCAAATTGGACTTAATATATATGGTTAATAATCGTCACCACCTGTCCAATACCTCACTAGTTTTGGACATTTCCATAGCATGTGTATGAAATCACCTCTTATGGGCTTGGCATTCAGGGCAAATGGGAGTCTCATACTTACCCCAAGCATGCAGCTGCCCTGAAGTTCTATATGTAGAATAGAGAATAAAAAGGTGGGACTGCTTCTGAGCTGCTGATATTGATACCAGGGGGCCAACAGCCAATATCAGCTCCAATCTCTCCCCATCTATTGGTCCAACATCCCTATCCCACTATCCTCAGCAGGGCAGAAGATCAGAGGCCTTTAGCTGGACTTTGATTACAAGCAGATAACCATAAGCAATGGCAGGTGCAGCTGATTGTCAGGCTGGCATTCTTTTAGGCAGTCCCTATTGTTTACTGTATAATGGGACTGATAGCAGAAGTGTCTGGCCTCTCTATGAACCTAATGGAAACCACCTGTCAAAAACAGATAACATGGGTTATGCTGCCACACATGGCTATCCAACCATTGGATTTTAATTTTACATCCTTTTTTTAGCTGAATTGAAAAACAGTTCAATCACTGCAGCTTTCTTTTTATTTAATCTTCTGTGGTAGACATTCTAATTGATTTCTATCAGATTCTCATTGATTTTTACTTTTATTATTGTGCTGTTTATTCTTATTGCCTTTTAGATCCGTGTTATACGTTTAAAGGCATTTAATCAAAAGAAGAAAAATGTAATAGCCTTAAGCTTACCAATTCCTAGATGTGATATCTGAACCTGTTTTTTTATTCAGGCTTTTTTCTGTTTATGTTTGCCTGGTGATCCTGCCAATAACACACTTCCTGTCCTTGGGTGACACTCACCATACTGTATTTGTATGGAGGAGCAATGTTGTCACCCTATGGCAGGAAGGGTGTTAGGAATACAAAATACCTCCACCTGTCCCTTAACTTAGGTGGAGTGGCAGGGGTAGATGCTCTGTAATCCAGAGAAGTGAGTTGGTAAGGGCCAATAACACCGGTTGGGATTTCACTGCAATACCAGCATGGTACATTTGAAGATAGGAGCTCACTGAATTTCTGGCAGGTTAGCAGGTACTTTTCTGTATGTTGCACCATCGTTGTTAGGCTGCTAGGTTTAGCGAGACAAATTTTGTTTTTTGTCTCTCCTGTAATCAGCAGAAGTATTTGTGTGAGAATGCTAAGGCTCCATGCACACTAGGAGCAGAAAAAATGACAGAACCCCTGGCAGAAAAGGCAGCATAAAAAAAAGTGGCATAAAAAATGCCCATAGAGTTTATGGGCGTTTGCTTTTACAAGTGTTTTTTTTTCCAAAACATTCCGCTCTTCTCATTTTTCAAAGTACACTTGAAAATGTAAATGCTCCTAAACACCGTGTTTATGAGCGTTTTTTCTGCTTGAAAGCTTCTCTCAAAACAGAATTCAGAAGGGTTTTTCTTCTGCCTCTAATGCCGGTGTAACGTGAGAATTACCTACCCCGTGAGAAAAACCTACCCTCGTCACTTCCGGCCAGGAACAGCTGAGCAGCGCAGCATTGCGCATGCTCACAGCCCCGGATACCTAATGGGACAACAGAGGAGCTGACTAGTGCGCATGCGCACTAGTATGGAAATATGCCGGTGTAGCGTGAAGAAAATCTACCCACGCCGCGGTTACATAAAACAGCTGGGCTGCATTATGAGTCATCTCCGCTCCTGTCCCTGTCACTTCCCTGCTCTCGGCAAGTAAATATAAAAGCGGCTGGCGGCTCCGTGATTTATGTTTTCATACACCCGCCGCCGCTTTTATATTTACTTGCCGAGATCAGGGAAGTGACAGGGACAGGAGCGGAGATGACTCGTATTGCAGCACAGTTATTTTAATGTAACCGCCGCATTACATACAGTGCCGTGAACCGGAAGTGACGAGGGGTAGGTTTTTCTCACGGGTAGGTAATTCTCACGGAACACCGGGCCTAAAATATGCCTCTAAAATGTACTAATGTGCATGGACACATAAGAATCTATTGAGCTGCTTCTACATGCAGGAGAAAAAAACTCCCACAAAACTCCTAGAGAAGCAGCGTTTTTTTTAGAACCGGTGTGCATAGACCCTAAAACCTGGTACACATGATGAGACTATCGGACGAATGATCGTCAGTTTTTTTTTTTTTTTCCATGACAGTCTCCTATTATTAGCTTATTAAAGTGACAAAAATGTTCATACGACAGAATAAAAATTCGGAAGTGATGTAATGTGTTGTAATGTATCTGAATTGTATTGTATTTTCGAACAACAACGCTACTGATTAAGTGAAAATCGTATGATCTGTTATCGTAAGAGAAAAGTTTACATGCTTTGGAGAATATCGGATGAGCTGTCGTGGTCGCTTCAAAAGTGGTATTTTTTGTGCGATTCTCTGATTGTGTGTATGGGCTACCAGGGTGTTCTAGGCTCTGCGGGTCACAACTCTATCTGCTTCCTCCTGTTTTCTGGAGCTTTCCAGAACATAGTGGGTGGGAGAGTCTGATCAGCAGCCTAAATATTTAGGTAACTCCAAACAATCCCTGGGGGGGGGGGGGGGGGCAGAAGGTAGTTCGGGAGGGTATAAATAGTTTGGGGCCTCAGAGAGCACAGTTCTTTTCCCTAGAGAAGAGGTTTCCAGCCAGGAGGGCTGCCAGCTTCCCTGGCCATCTTGCTGAGGATCCTGTCTACTCATAAATGCCCCAGCTGTGCTCAACTGAGGAGCCTATCTTTCTAAAAGTCCTTGAAAGCCAAAAAAAGGGGCGCCACTAGGGATCTTATCTGGGAACTCCACAGAGGAGTCTGCCAGCTCAGGTGTGAAGGAGAAATCCAAGCCTTGGGGACACTGAGTACATACTAAAAAGAGAAGAAGGTGATGACTGTTACTGCTGCTAACCCCTACCATACTTAGTTAAGGCCTGATACACACTTTTTGATATTTGTTTTTCATTCAACAGGCTGAACGGAAAAAAAAAAAACTGAAGAGCTCCGGAGGAGCTGCTGTACTATGTGATGTTAGTATACGGATCCCCCCCCCCCCCCCCGAGCTATTGTGTTTGGACTGCAGGACTGTCGTCTCCCCCCCCCCGCCCCCAACCAAAACACGGCGGTCAGCACTCTCAGCCATTGGCTGAGAGCTCTGATTGGATGCCGATCAGCAGCCCTTTTTCGGTCATGCCCTTTCGACAGAAGCCGGCCGAATGGCTGGCTTCTGTCGGACCCGCTGGTGTAGACACAGGCTGAATGTCGGCCAGCTTCTATTGAACCGCCTGACATTCGGGCCATGTGTATGGCCTCTAAGGCTTGCTTGGCCTGGGACATTGCAAAAAGGTGTACCAGTGCCACCCACTTAATGTCTTAATAGTTGGAGGGCCGTGTTAAGAAGCTGCTGTTAAGGGGATAGCGTTATCACATTCTTGTTAAGTGTTCTGGAGAGTCCCACAATTCCCTAATCCCCATTCGATTTGACCTGCAACAGAAACTTCTAAAAAGGCAACCCTTAGGCTCCATGCTTGGCTTAAAAATCGCTGCTACTAGAGGAGTTTTGTGTTCTGCATGTAGAAGCAGCTGAATGTTATTCTATGTGTCCATGCACATAAAGATAATTACAGGCATATTTTGAGCTCAACATTTAGAGGCAGGAAAAAAAAAAAACTTCTGGTTTGCGTTTCTGATTGGAGCTTACTGGCAGAAAAAACGCAAAACTTTCCTAAACACATCTAAACTTTGTATAAAAAACGCTCTATATAAAAGTTTTTTTCTATTAGGGGAACTGACATTTTTTAAGCCTAGTGTGCATGGAGCCTTGGACTGTTTCTTGAGGCAGAAGAGTGAAGCTGCTGTTTGCCTGGCATATGTGTGCATTCTGTGTAAATGGTACACAAGACAAGAATTGAATTACCCTTTTTCAGATTTGACTGCAAAAATAGAAGTAGGCTTTATCATTTTTTGAGGTGGTGCATGTTAAAACTCTTGATTTCTTTGATCAATTGATTGAAACCGTCTGAAGGGGCAGAAAGATTGTTTCATGTGTGGCCACCAACACTGACCTAAATATACAAACTGCAGTGGGGGCCCATAATAATACACAATGTTGCAAATTCAAGTGATTATACTTGATTATACTAGATTTCTACTACCTGTATAATTAGATAAATTGTCGTACATACAAAACCCAGAATCAGCCGAGGAGGACTTGGCCACTGTCATATGCACAGCAGCACAATTAAGGCCTTATAGCACTCAGAATCTACAGACTGCCCCTCCCCGTCCTCAGATCCATTCTATTAGAGCTGCAGACATACAAACGCATGACTCATATGAACACCAAATGAAATATTGCCAGATTTGAATTGATTATCTCGTATAATCAACTGGCTCCTTATTTTTTCCCTTTTCTTCTGCTGCATTGACTTATATATCCCAACCAGAGTTTTGGCTCTACTTTTACAGCAGCCATTGGAGCACCAAACAAGGCAGTCTCACTCCTCTCTCTGTAATATAAAATAAAAAACAAATTCATTTACAGTTACAAGGCCTTCTCATAAAGACAGTGGGCTTATGATTTTTAAACCCAAGCACTGGCCAGTTTTCCTCTGCTGGACTACAGTACACCTCCCCTTTAAGTAATGGAGATGAGAAAGGGTCCGTGTATTGTAGTCCAGCAAAAGAGAACTGGGCAGGGCTGAGAACATTGCAAAATATGTTTTTTTATTTTATTAGCTGTATTACACTTTTATTTCATGAGGGCAATTCATCTCTACAGCTTGCACCATAAAGAAAGAGGGTACATGCTACAGAGGCAACCGACACCTTACAGAGGTAACTTACACCTTACAGAGACAGCCTTTAACCTATAGTAAGTTGTGCTACAAAAAAAAAAAAAAAACTCTTTTTACGCTGACATCATCTGTATAACAAACAGTGTTAATTTCTTCTACTAAAATATTTTTGTCGACTAAAATACGACTAAAACTTAAACAATTCAGATGACTAAAATACAACTAAAACTAAAATGGCATGTTAGTCATAAGACTAAAATACAACTAAAAGTAAAATTACATTTTAGTCAAAAGACTATGACTAAAACTAAATTGAAATTTCACATAATAATTAACACTACTCTGCTGGCCATTTCTAAATCGGTACCACAATTCCATCCATTACCTTTAAAAACCGCACATTAAAATTTAAACTTGCATTGCACTATCGCATAGGCAAAAGTAGGGGGCATCTACTAAGCTGCTGAAAGAGAAAAAATAGGAAAAAGGCTTTTCTAATATTTTTTCTTAATATTGGTAATATATTCACGTAATGTGTGCGATGACATTACAGCCAATGGAGTTTACAGTTTTTTGGGGTTTTTTGTATTTTACGGTTGCACTTCTGTTTGTTAAAAGCAATATTTTTGTTTGTTTATGAAACTTGGTTTTGATTACAAATACGTTCTATACCGTATATACTTGAGTATAAGGCCCCGTTCACACTGGGGCGACGCTACTTCCCGGGGCGACCTCACAGGTCGCGGCGCGCTGCTCGCACCGCGACCTCGGAGCGGCCGGCACGGACTTCATAACATTGAAGTCAATGCAGGTCGCTCTGGGTCGCCCCAAAGAAGCTCCGGACCCTTTTTCTAAGTCGGAGCGACTTGTGTCGCTCCTATTAGAACGGGTCCACAGCTTCTCTGTGGAAGGCGACCTACGGCGACCTGTCAGGCGACCAGGTCGCCTGACAGGTCGCCCCAGTGTGAACGGGGGCTAAGACAACCCGAATATAAGCCAAGGCACCTAATTTTACCACAAAAAACTGGGAAAACTTATTGACTCGAGTATAAACCTAGGGTGGGAAATGCAGTAGCTACCGGACCCATGTGGACCACCACAAGACCCAAAACAGGGGCTGCGGGCATGGTGCAGGGGCTGCGAACATGGTACAGGAGATGCAGGGCTGTGGGCATGGCACAGGAGATGTAACAGGCATGGCACAGGAGATGGTACAGGCATGGCACAGGAGATGGCACAGATGATACAGGCATTGCACAGGAGATGCAGTGCTGCGGGCATGGCACAGGAGATGCAGGGGCTGCGGAGGAGTCTCACATACCTTTACGCCTTACATTTAAAAATGCCGCCGCCCGGCGCCAACACGTCACTGAGCATGCGCCGTCTGCCCAGGAATAGCCAAACGTGTATAGGCTTTCCTGAGCGGTGGCGGTGCATGGGCACTGACCTGGGAAAAGGTAAGCGAGACCGTGACTCGAGTATAAGCCGAGGGGGGCTTTTTCAGCATAAAAAACCATGCTGAAAAAGTCAGCTTATACTTGAGTATATACGGTATATCACAATGGCTAAATCTGTGTCTGTGGTGCATGTTCAAACCTTAATATCAAATAATAACATATTAGATTTTTACTCCAGAAGTATATAATTCATTAAGAAAATCAAGAGAAATGTTGAAATAATCCGTTACAATTAACCTAAACCTATTTGATTTGTAGTTGACTAAAATGTATGAGATTTTAGTCAACTAAAATGTACTGGGGATTTTAGTCGACTAAAATAGGACTAAAATTAAAATTCAGATGACTAAAATACGACCAATACGTCAAAAGACTAAAACGAAATCAACATTTGCTGCCAAGATTAACACTGATACCAAACATGCGACACCTGCACTAAATTTGCAATTATAAAGACAGACACCTTCTTTTAAGCACACAATCTAAGTCTACATTCTCCTGTAAATTATTGAGGTTTGTAAGACCTTAACATTTGACAGCGAAAGAAAACACTTTGTTCCTGCATAACGTTAGTGTCTCGCTGCAAGAGATGCATTTTACAGAGTGTATCGATCCCTAAAGCAGAGTTTATGGCGTAACAGTCCCTTTGGGAGATATACAGCATACGTCTCTATGTGAGTCAGACCTGCGGAGCCTCATTAGAGGATCAAACCAGTTAACACAATAAGCAAGCCTTTAACTCTCTAGAAACTACTGCCCAATCAGCCAGAGACATAAACCACTTTTCCAGCAACACAAATTTTGGCTTAAGCCTGTTTCTTTTTTCGGTTACTGAAGAATTTGCAGACACTGCATTAATACAGCAGTGCAAAATTATTAGGTGTTAAACAGCACCACCTAGCAAAACGATAATTTACAGAACTGCTATGGTACCAAAGCCATCTGCTCTGAAGCTGCCTGTCACCTAGATGCAGGGTACATGGCCATTTTTGTTAGAATAACTAAGCAAGAGAAAACGGGCGGATCAGAGCTTGTTCACCCCACAACGCTGCCTTGACCCTCCGTTCACTTTGACTGCGGCTTTGAAATCATGCAACTTCATATGAAATCGCACAATTTCAAAGCTGTATGTCAGTGTGATTTCGGCTGTGACTTCTTTGTGGCTTTGCGTACAGATGTCTATCCAAGTCACACCCAAAATCGGCAAAAGTAGTGCAAAAACTACTTTTTTTCAATTCGGTGCGGCACCAAATTAACCGCTTGCCAACCGCCCGTCGCAGTTGTACGGCGGCAGTCTGGCGCTCCCAGGCAAAGTGCCGTAAGTGTACGGAGCTAGGCGATGATCTCGCGCGCCACCGGAGGCGCGCTCCCGCCCCCGCTCGTCGGCGTCAGTGCGTGTGACCAGCGGCTCCGATGGCCGCCGGCCACTTGCGATCTCCTGCTGCAGTGAGAGAAGGACAGGCGGCTGATGTAAACACAGCCGTAAACACAGCCGTCTGTCATTCTCACTAAAGTAATCACAGAGGCTATGCGATCCTGCTATGTAGGATCGCATGTCTCTGATTACATCACAAGCCACGCCCCTCCACAGTTAGAATCACGCCCCTAGGGACACACTTAACCCCTTGTTAACCAGTAAAGTTAACCCCCTTCCCTGCCAGTGTCATTTTTACAGTAACAGTGCATATGTATAGCACTGATTACTGTAGTAATGTCACTGGTACTCCCAAAAGTGTCAAAAATGTCAGTCAGGGGTCCGATCTGTCCGCCGCAATGTCGCAGTCCCGCAAAAAAAAAAAAAAGACCGCCGCCATTACTAGTTAAAAAAATAAATAAATAAATAAAAATGACATAAACCTTTCCCGTAGTTAGTAAACGCAATAACTTTTACCAAAAATATGTAGCAGAAAGCAAATTGGCCTAAAATGTTAAAAAAATTAGATTTTTTTTTTTCTTTTGAGAATTTCATATAATTCATATAATTCGTGGGAAAATTCATCATCAGGTACGGAAAGTGACGACACATCGATCCGTTGGAAATGCTGAAGAATCATTTGATAAACTTCCCAAATTCCACAAGCTATGTACCAGAAAGAGACATCAGAATTGTCACTGTCGTCACTTTCCGTACCTGATGACGAATTTTCCCACGAATCGCTATCGCTCAGTTCTTCAAGTAACTCTGTTTCGCTGTCGCTGTTTTCCAGTTTGTCTAAAAGCGCTTCTGCGCAAAAAGAGCGCTTTTTGGACGCCATGGTCATTCAAAATTTCCCAAGCACAAAGAACTGGAAAAGTACAGGCAGGGCACTGGAAAAGTCACCAGGTGCAATCCTGTGGTGAAATGGCATGATACATCGCAACGCTCACAGGAGGGACCTGGAAGACAGGTGCCGGCAATCGGCCGTGCACAGAGCGGGAAGAGAGAGTGAGGATGCCGGGGAGGATGGCCGGGGATCGCAGGGAAGGTGAGTAACATTCTGGGGTAATCCAGAGTGTGGCTCGGGGTTACCACTTTTGGTACTGAAAGTTACCTCCGAGCCACACTTTGTAGCAGATTCCTACCTTTTCTTTTTCTGAAGAAATAGCTGTTTGTCTGTGTCCATGTACAAAGGGAGTCTGTATGGGAGTGGCTTTATAATCATCAATCAGCTGCTGCACCTGCAGGGTTCTAAAGAGGAAATTGGCAGGGTCTGCATCCCTTTAGATGTGATTTTAGTTTGGAGTATCTTACCAAAAACTACATTTTTGTTGCAGGGGATGCAAAAATCGGACTTGTATCTTAATGCAGACTTCTGGGCAGATCAGTGAGCCAATCACACTAGTAGGAAATTACATTTTCAGTGGGCGTTCTGCATACAATCTGTGTACAGAACACCTCCAGGTTGCCATATTGCATTGCATTTTGCAGAAAGTTACAGCACTGCATACAGAAAAAGAAAGGTCATTTTTAAAAACATTAAATTACAATATGACTTGTGTTGCAATTGTATGCGCTATATATTTTTTTAATATTTGCTAATTTTTTGCTCTTGAAAGTGGAGTTTCACTGCTTGGGTATGTTGTACTAGAGACTGTCTTTAACCACTTAAGCCCCGGAAGATTTTACCCCCTTCCTGACCAGGGCCTATTTTGCGATTCGGCACTGCGTGACTTTAACGGACAATTGGTCGTGCGACGCTGTACCTAAACTAATTTGGCGTCCTTTTTTTCCCACAAACAGAGCTTTCTTTTGGTGGGATTTTTTGATCATGCGCTATAAACAAAAAAAGAGCATACATTTTGCAAAAGTAACAATATTGTTTTATATGAAATTCCCCAAAAAAATGCAAAAATCTAAATTTTTTAACATTTTAGGCCAATTTCTTTTTTTTTTACCATATGTTTGGTTAAAAAAAAAAAAAAAAAATCGCAAGAAGCGTATTTTGATTGGTTTGCGCAAAAGTTATTGCGTTTACTAACAAAAGGGAAAAATTTTTGTCATTTTTGCTGGGTTTTTTTTGCGCGTAATGGCGGCGACCTGCGATTTTTTTTTACGGGACTGCGACATTGGGGCGGACAGATCGGACCCTTGACTGACATTTTTGACACTTTTGGGGTTACCAGTGACATTACTACAGTAATCAGTGCTATATATATATATATATATATATATATGCACTTTTACTGTAAAAATTACACTAGCAGTGAAGGAGTTTACTTTATTGGAGAGGGAGGGGTTAAGTGTGTCCTAGGGGCATGTTTCTAACTGTGATTGGCTGTGGCTTGATGTGTAAGAACAGTGATCAACTGTCCTACATAGTAGAACCGTTTGATCATCATTCTTACACAGGGAGAACTGACAGGCGGTTTTGTTTACACTAGCCACCTGCCTTTCTCCCGCTGTCACGGACGATCGCGAGTGCCCGACGGACATCGGGTCCGCCGGGCACACGCACGGGGGGTCCATGACCGCCTCCGGCAACGCGCGCTCGCTCCCAAAACCCTCACAGGCTAGCGACGTAGCCCTACGTTACTCTGCCTGTGAGGGGCTGACTGCCGACGTAAATAGTCGTGCGGCAGTCGGCAAGTGGTTAATAAAGGTTTCTTTGGATTTAAAAAAACACAAAAAAAAAGTGCTACTAAATTCTGTTTTAAACAGAAAACCTATTCAAACATGCATCCCTAACTCAAAAAAAGTATCTTGCTCTCAGCCTCCTCCAAATCTCCAAATAATAGTTTTGGCTGCAGGCAAAACTTTTTTTTCCCCCCATTTAGGATAAAGGGAGGGTTATAACCCGTCAGATTTATTTTTCACTATCTGTGTCCCATTGCAGAGCTTTACCTACACTTCCTGTCCCATAGCCAAACAGGAAGTGACAGAAGTCCCGGCAAATGAAGGGAATTTATTGGGGACCCCAAGGTCACCAGAACTAGTGTCCCCGTTGGAAGATTTCCCCTCTATTGCTTTTCTGAGGACAACCCAAAATTTGGGTAATTTATTTTGCTTTCAATGATAATGGTAAACAGGACTAATAGAGAGGCTGAATCTCCCTAATGGGGGCACAGACAGCAATAAAAACTGACAGGGACTCTAATCCTTCTCCACTTTATCCAAATGTAAAAAAAAAAAGTTTTGCCTTTAGTTATATTTTAAGTATTGGATGTGTATTGATACTTTTTGGAAAATAAGGATATTGCTTAGAGCCACTTTAAACATATACTGTATGTGGAGGTGCATTTTTATCACTATGAATGCAAAGAGCAACATGGTCGAATGCTCCTTTTGTAAGCATCAGGGCTCAACAAATTATAGCTAAAGGCAGTCCTCCTGATAAGTGTAGGACTGATCTAAGATAATGTCAGAAACAATGAACGAGGAACAGATGCAGGATCTCATCCATAAATGAAAACAAATTGCCTTTCCGCATAAGAGTGCATGGTCTTACTTCTCATACACTACAGGTGAGTTAAAAGCTTAGATATTGTTGTGATCATAGAGCCCTGTTCTCAGTCAAAGGTTACAGTGTAATGTAGGGGTATAGAAACCAGACTGTAGCTGTCACCTTTAGTTTCCACTACAGATACAAAAATGATATCTGGCAAAAGCATGGTTACATTGGCTTTCCCTTCCTTCATAATATATAACCCCTGATGCAAAGGTGACAGCAGGGGCGTACCAACATGGGGACGGGGACAGTCCACCACGGGTGCCACACTTTGGGGGGGGGGGGGGGGGGAGTCAGTGGCGATGCTATAAGGGATGCACTCCGCACCCGGTTTGGGTGATACCCGCCAAAGGTGACACCATCCTGAGTGCGGCAAGAGCCTTGGCTGTTCACCGCACTCAGGGTGGCAGTTTATCTTTCAGCCAGAACATCCCCCCTGGCACCGCGGCCACGCTAGCCTGGTTTGGTTTGTGTTTTCCTCCTTGCTCCTCCAACCACTGCAGCGGATGCCAAGCCAGGCCTGTCACAACTCTCCGCGTGGGTGGCGCGGCTGCACACTGTGTCCTCCGGGCCACCCTAGCTGCAGCCCGGGTGTTTCTGAGGCTGGGCCGCTGGCCCTAGGGAGGGGTGGCAGATTGCGGTGGAATTGCCCTCTGCCACCTGAGGTGGGCTTGTGATCAGGGGTTGTGGGTTGGCAAGGTGTCTGCTGCCCAGTCCCCTGAGCTGGTGTGAGAAGAGAAAGGGGTGTTTGTGTCTGCCGCCCTGAGCTGGTTTGATAATGGGGGAGGTTGCAGTGTCCACCACTACCCACTGATGTATTCACTCCCTGCTTTTAGTTTAAAGGGTGATTCAGTGATTTTCAGTAACATTCACCAAAGAGTAATTTTTTTGATGTGACTTTACTTGCTTGCTGTTCCATATTTTGTTTGTTGTTTTTCCAATGCAGCTTTGAAAATGCCCCCTCTAGTGGTGATCAGGGATTGTGAGCAGAACCCTTCATACCATTAATGTGAGCCCAGAAGTAGCGTAAAGTAAATTTTGCAAGAGGGGGGGGGGCCCTGACCAGTGATGGGACAAGATCTTCTGGTGCCCAGGGCGAAAATGCCAAACTGCCCCCCATACCAGTTTATTGCAAACTAGTCAAGAGCATATTTAGAATATAATAATTGAAATTAGGTTTATGACCGGGTAACGCCTGAATCGCACAGATACATTAAACTATCCCTATTGACCTGCGACTTATATTTTGTAAAACCAAACATTTATACAGTACATTATGTGGCTTAAAGAGGTTGTAAACCTCTGAAATTAAAAATATTCGGAACATAACCTTCAATAGTGTGTACTAGCCTCAATCCAAAGCACCTAGTGTGGTTCATATCTGCTCTCTCCTCCCTCTGTTATCTGCATGAGTCCCAACACCACAGCATTCTGGGGGACAACCCGCTTCCATCCCCCCTCTAGCACACACAAGGTGATTGACAGCCTCAGCAGCAAGTTTCCCAATGAGACTGTGGGGAGGTGGGTGTGTCCATTCCCTCCACTCAGGTCTCAGTTTACACTCCGCTCCCTGCTGTGCAGTGTGCGACATCTTATCTCCACCTGTTGCCTTATGGAGCACAGAGATGTGGTGTAAAATGTGTGTTTTAGGAGGCTGTAGAGAAGAGAAGCGGCAAATAAACAGGTCCAACTTTCGTAGGAGGATTTGTTTTATCTTTGTCTCACACCCGAGGCTAGTCAGCTTCCGGGTTTTACTGTCAAAGCTTTATTGAACAAGCTGAAGTTAGAAGCTGATTGGTTACCATGCACAGCTCCACCAGATTCTGCATGCTGTAGTTTTAGTAAATATCCCCCCGATATGTCCAAAGAAACACAAAAGAGGTAAAGTGCAACATTAGAACAGTCATCCACACAATACAAATAAAGTAAATGGGAGCCTGCAGACTTACAATTAAATTGCATTTCAAATGTTTGTGAAGCACAAAACAAAAATCACTTCACAGGAGCCCTAATGGATTTGTATGGAGTTCTTAGATAAGGGGACTTTTGTTGAAGTCATGCGTTTCTTCAGGTTTGGTTGGCCTGGTATAAATGGACTGATTCCATCCCACAAACCAACCACTGAGCAAGGATATGGCCATTGGACACACCTTGTAGATGAAAACACGCAATTCCCACTTTACTTGACTGGACCTTCCTTCTAAGAGATAGTCATAAAATACATGTGTGCCACACCAATTTATTGGCCTGCTTAGAGGAGAACAGCGATAAGTGTTGGTATCTCCTCACTTGTCCTTCTGGGGGAGATATACTGTATGTCCAACTGTGACCAGCCAGTGGGTAGTCCAACACATAAGGACTGTCACCCAAATGAGCCGAAATTAACTGGATCAGGCTATGATGATCATTTTATGTTTTTGAGAGCCTTAAAACATCCAACATCCATTACTACTAACCACTCCTGACAGTCCTACATTTGCAATTTAAAAAGGTAACTTGGGGAATAAAAAATATGAAATGAGTTATGGTTTGATAAATTCAATAGCTTTCCTAAAATAATTTACACAATGTCATTTTTAAAATTTCTTTTAACATAAAGAGCCGCATTGTCAACTGGAGAGTCTGTTCTTACCAGTCAGTTTCTTGACAGGCTGCAGTCGCACACTGATGGCTTGGTGGGTGAGCAGGGGTGAGGATGGCAGTGAGCGGGACATGCCCTCCATTATTCGTATATGCTGCATGCCCTCAGTCACAGGAAGAGGGGTGATGGAGTAATCTGGCTCAAACGCACAGTCGTTTTCAGAGGAGGAGCCACCTGCCAGAGAAAGTGAAAAACCTTTAGATTAATATAATTAGACTTAAGTGTAGACTGCATAATAAATACATATAATCAATAACCAACTTTAAAAGAACATCAAAGAGGTGAATACAGGTATAGTGGACTTGTACTAAACTAAAATCAGCACATAAACCAAAAACAACTCCAAAAAAATAATTTGTTCAGGGAAAAAAATTTTTTAAAGAGTTTTGGTAAATCTGTCAATCAGGTACTAAGATCATAACTCCACTTTTGTTGAGAAAAAATAAATTCCCCTTTGGGTGATCTCTGTACATTGCAAGGATTATACCAACCTTTGTTGCAGATTCCTACCTTTTGGTATTCTGAAAAAAAATACTGTTTGTTGCTTTGTGCCTCTGTGCTGAGTGGGTCTAATGGGAGTATTTTCATAATTATCAACCAGCTGTGAAGCTGCAGAGCACTATTGAGGAATACTGCTGGCCTTGCTTCCCTTTAGATGTGTTCCTACTGAGAGTATCCCACCAAAAATGTCATTTTAGTTGCAGGGGATGCCTGAAATCTGACTTGTATTTTAGTGCAGACTTATGGGCAAATTGTTGAGCCAATCACATGTAGCACCCTCCTAGGTAGGTGCTAGGAAAAAGCATCTATTTGCTCCTTCTGCTTATAGGGGAGCCTGATCTGTTAGTTTGCCTGTCACATGTTTCCAGGTGTGATTTACTGGGTCTGAGGGAGTGTCCCCACTGTATGCAATCCTCCCTTCTAGATTGTAAGCTCTAACGAGCAGGGCCCTCTAGTTCCTCCTGTTTTGAACTGTATTGTAACTGTATTGTCTTCCTTCACATTGTAAAGCGCTGCGCAAACTGTTGGCGCTATATAAATCCTGTATAATAATAATAATAATGCAATAAGGAAGTGTGTTGGACAGTGGAGGAAACCTAGCCAGTGACACATCATGTATTATGGCAGTCCCAGTGGGAGGGCATTCCTGCAATGCATCCTGGGATTGACCATAAATACAGAGGGGACATCTGACAGGGCATCTTTGGGGGGAAGCAGAGTCCCAAGAGGAGGCAGATGGCTGTCTCTCCTCCTGCAAGGTGTGAGGAGGGTGGTCTTAGGCGGTCGGCCTAGTGAACCGGGTGTGGAGCTGAGCTGCAGAGGATCCAGAGTGCTAAAGGTGGAGGTGCTGGCAGAGTCTCTTGGGAAAAAAACAGTGTCTGAGTACTGAGGGACCTGCCAAAGGGTCTGGCCCAGGAAGGAGGGCCACTCCAGAGAAGTCAGGGGGATCAAGGAGCCAGCTCACACAGGAAGTGTAACAGTAAAGGGGGTGTCGTGTAGTTGACCCTGAAGAATAGGAACAAAGGGGGTGCCTGGAAGGGCCCTGAAGATTGTTCTGCAGTACAGTACAGTTTACCTCAGACAGTTCATTTCTTACTACGTCACTGCTACTGAAAAAGTGAAGCAGCGGCCTAGCCGCACTCAGCATTATTCAGTCATCCCAGCTACTTGTGCATAGAGTTGGAGTATACCACTCATTCCCTTCTCCCATCCAAGTTCTCAAATAAAACACAAAAACCAAAGCTCCTAGACTGTTTCCTGACTGAGCCAAAATGTTGAACTGTTGCGTGTTGCTAATGGTAACCCATGGTAACCCGAAATCAGCAGCTCCCAAGGGGGTAATGCTACACACAAGCAGGAAATGATGTTTCTGGGGGTGTGGTCAGTATACATTCTGTGTACAGAACAACAGCTGCAGATTGAAAAGGAAAGGTCATTTTTAACAACTTGCCGATTGGCAGCAGCATGTATACTATACTATGGCAGGTAGGCTCTATTGCACAAAACAACGTACCTGTACGTCATTTAACGCAATAGACAGAGGGGGAGCCAATCGGCGTGTCCAGCAGAGGCGATGTCCGCCGGCCACAATGTCAGCCGGCCACCCCTGATCGCTCCCCAGAGAGACAGAACCGCGGTCTGTCGATGCAAGCAAGGCAGACTGCTGTTCTGTCCGAGATGAACACAGGGATCTTGTGTTCCTGCTATTCAGGAATACATATCTCTGTGTTCGTCTATTAAGCCCATCCCCCACACAGTTAGAAAGCACTCCCTAGGAGAACACTTAACCCTTTAATCGCCCCTGGTGTTAACCCCTTCCCTGCAAGTGTCATTAGTACAGTGCATATTTTTAGCACCAATACTGTAGTAATGTCACTGGTCCCGTCAAAAGTGTCAGTTAGGTGTCCGCCGCAATCCCGCTACAAATCGCTGATCGTCATCATTACTAGTAAAAAAATAAAATAAAATAAATAAAAATGCCATAAATCTATCCCCTAGTTTGCAGATGCGATAACTTTTGCTCAAACCAATCATTATACACTTAATGGGATTTTTTTTTTTTACTAAAAATATGTAGCAGAATACATATTGGCCTAAAATGATGGAAAAAAAATTTTTTTTAATTGGCTGTGTTTTATAGCAGAGAGTAAAAATAGTTTTTTTTTTTTTTCAAAATTGTTGGTATTTTTTTGTTTATAGCGCAAAAAAGAAAAAAAATTGCAGAGTTGATCAAATACCTCCAAAAGAAAGCTCTATTTGTGAAAAAAAAAGGACATTGATTTTATTTGGGTACAGTGCCGCATGACCGCGCAATCGTCAGTTAAAATAGCGCAGTGCCGTATCTCAAAAAATGGCTGGGTAATTAAGGGGGTAAAACCTTCTGGGGCTGAAGTGGTTAATAACATTTAATTACATTAGGACTTGCGTCACATTTACGCTATATTATTTTTTCTTTATCTGCTAATTTGTTACCCCACAAAAGTGTTACACAAGAGTTACCCTTTAAGGAAGGATTATACCCCTTGTGGCCATTTATCTCTACTACATGTCATGGTTGAACAGCTCCAAAATGAGGGGGGGGGGGGGGGGGGAGAGCTTTGCCCCAAGGACAGAAAAGGAGCTTTTCCTATTTTGCTATGTGCAGGTTATGTGATCAATAAGGTAATGGAGAAATTGGTCAAGTGCATTTCCTTCTGAACAGATTTTGGACTGAACATAATTTGCTTTTGAAAGGTCCCTACAGCTACTTCTCAATTTCTTCCACCACAGGAGCCCTGAAAACCGGGATGGAGGTGGTTTAGCAAATCTTGACTTCAGGTGGGAAATTAAGGCTGTGGCATGCCTCCTCCCAATCTCAGTGAGATATACAGTGCATCCAGAAAGTATTCACAGCGCTTCACTTTCTACATTTTATGTTACAGCGTTATACCAAAATTAATTAAATTCAATATTTTCTTCCGAAATTCTACAAACAATACTCCATAATAACAACGTGAATTAAGTTTGTTTTGAAATCTTTGCAAACTTATTGAAAATAAAAAAAAAAATCCAATTTATATACAGTAAGTATTCGCAGTCTTTGCTCAATACTTTGTTGAAGCACCTTTGTCACCAGTTCCAGCTTAAGTCTTTTTGAGTATGATGCTAGAAGCTTGGCACACCTATTTTTGGGCAGTTTCTCCCATTCTTCTTTGCAGGACCTCTCAAGCTCCATCAGGATGGATGGGGAGCGTGGGTGCACAGCCATTTTCAGATCTCTCCAGAGATATTCAATCAGATTCAAGTCTGGGCTCTGGATGGGCCTCTCAAGGACTTTTCGCAGAGTTGTCCTGTAGCTACTCCTTTGTTATCTTGCCTGTGTGTGCTTAGGGTTGTTGTACTGTTGGAAGATGAACCTTTGCCCCAATCTGAGGTCCAGAGCTCTCTGGAGCAGGTTTTCATCAAGAATGTCTCTATACTTTGCTGCATTTATCTTTCCCTAGATCCTGACTAGTCTCCCAGTTACAGCCTCTGAAAAACATATCCCCAGCATGATGCTGCCACCACCATGCTTCACTGTAGGAATGGTATTGGCCAGGTGATGAGCGGTGCCTGGTTTCCTCCAGACATGACGCTTGCCATTCAGGCCAAAGAGTTCAATCTTTGTTTCATCAGACCAGAGAACTTTGTTTTTCATGGTCCGAGAGTCCTTCAGGCGTCTTTTGGCAAACTCCAAGCAGTCTCCAGGCAGTAAGTGCCTTTTACTGAGGAGTGGCTTCCGTCTGGCCACTCTACCATACAGACCTGATTGGTGGAGTACTGCAGAGATGGTCGTTGTTCTGGACGTTTCTTACCTCTCCACAGAGAAATGCTGGAGCTCTATCAGAGTGATAAAAAGGGGATTCACTCCAGAGATAAAATGATAATTCTCCCACTCTACAAGACTCTGGTCTGGCCTCAGATTGAGTATTCCGTCCAGTTCTGGGAACCGGTCCTCAGGAAGGATGTGCTGGAACTGGAGAAAGTCCAGAGAAGGGCAAGAAAGCTAATAAAAGGGACTGGATGATCTCAGCTATGAGGAAAGACTAGAAGCATTGAACTTATTCTCTCTGGAGAAGGGATGCTTGAGAGGGAGTAAGATATCAATGTACAAATACTGTACTGGCGACCCTAGCATAGGGAACAAACTATTCAGTGAAAGGGAATATAAAAAGGACTCGCGGCCATTCGCTAAAATTAGAAGAAAAGTGGTTTAACCTCCTGCCATCCGCGCTACAGCCTATATACGGCTGCAGCGCGGACTCACATTTTCGGGAGGCCGTTTTTATACGGCCTCCCAGAAACAGTCTCCCCGCGCGCTCCCCCGAGCGCGCATCGGGGAAAATCTGTGTCGGCCGTGTCCCTTGGACACAGCCGATCACAGATCGTGGTGAATGGCCAATCACAGCGGCCATTCACCACGTGATCGGACCGTCCAATGAGAGATGATCTCATATGTAAACATATGAGATCATCGCCAGTGCTCCTTCCTCACACAGAGCCTGCGTGTGAGGAAGGAGGGAGAGCTGCCCAGCGCCAGGGACACAGAAAAAAGTAATCAGGGCACCGATCACCAGTGCCCTGATTACTAGAGGTACACCAAACACACCTTCAATGCCCACAGTGCCCGCCATCAGTGCCCCCCATCAGTGCACACAATCAGTGCCCATAGTGCTGCCAGTCAGTGCCCATCAGTGCCTGCTCATCTAGGCACTGATGAGCACTGACTGGCAGCACTATGGGCACTGAGTGTGGGCACTGATGGTGCTGCCCATCAGTGCCGCCCATCAGTGCTCATCAGTGCCACCCGTCAGTGTCCATCAGTGCCACCCGTCAGTGTCCATCAGTGCCACCCGCCAGTGCCACCTCTCAGTGCCCAGCAGTGCCACCTCTCAGTGCCCAGCCGTGCCACCTCTCAGTGCCCAGCAGTGCCACCTCTCAGTGCTCATCAGTGCGGCATATTAGTACCTCCTCATCAGTGCCACCTCATCAGTGCCCATAAGTGCCACCTCATCAGTGCCCATCAGTGCAGCCTATCCGTGCCCATCAGTGCCGCCTCATCAGCGCACATCAGTGAAGGAGAAAAATTTATTTATTTTCAAAATTTACTCGCAAAAAATAAGAAAAAAATTTTTTTCAAAATTTTCGGTCTTTTTTTTTGTAAAAAATAAAAAACCCAGAGATGATTAAATACCACCAAAAGAAAGCTCTATTTGTGTGGGAAAAAAATGATAAAAATGTCATATGGGTACAGTGTAGCATGACCGCGCAATTGTCATTCAAAGTGTGAGAGCACTGAAAGCTAAAAATTGGTCTGGATGGGAAGGGGGTTTAAGTGCACAGAAGGCAAGTAGTTAACCTTAAATTATGTAAAGGATTCTAAACTGTCAGAGCGGTAAGGATGTGGAATTCTCTTCCACAAGCAGTGGTGTCAGCAGGGAGCATCGATCATTTAAGAAACTATTAGATGGGCACATTAATGACCACAACATACAGAGGTATACATTGTACTATTAACATAAACGTATACACACACTCATCATGGGTTGAACTGGATGGACTGGTGTCTTTTTTCAACCTCACTATGTAACTATATGTTAGGATGATCAGAGGAAACGGATGCACCTGAGCTCAATTTTTAGTGTTATGGCAAAGGCTGTGAATATTTAAAGCGATAATAATAATAATTTGATAACGATGGATACAAAACCCCAGGTGTTTATTGCTGCCTTTTACCTTCCTAGGTATATTCACCCTTTTTATCTGTCCCAGTGAATAATTTCACCAGGACAGAAAGTGGTAGGAAATGCGATATTTGCGGGTGAGTGTTATGGCTGGTACACACAATGAGATTACTGGATGAACGCGCATCTGTTTTTTTTGTGCATGCTAATCTCATATGGAAAATGAAGAGGTTACTAACGTTACGAAAATTTTTGTAAAAATTCCAAAATGATGTAATGTATTGTATTTTTGGACAGAAACGGTACTGCAAATGGTATGATCTGGTATCGTACAATACAATTTTTCGTGTTAATTCCTTTGGATAATTTTGGATGAAAGTTGTGTACTAAGAATCAGATTATCGTACAATCGTTTCAAAGGCATTATTTTTCTGTACGATTTTCTGATCGTGTGCACTAGGCTCAACTCCTTCCATGATAACTACCTGAGAAAGCAATTCCCCTCACTTTAAAAAGTTTTCTCGTCATTCCTGTTGGGTTTCTGGGAAGGGAAGTGAAGGTTAGACCCCGTTCACACTGGGGCGGCGCTACTTGCCGGGGCGACCTCACAGGTCGCGGTGCGCAGCTCGCACCGCGACCTCGGATCGGCCGGCACGGACTTCATATCATTGAAGTCAATGCAGGTTGCTCCAGGTCGCCCCAAAGAAGCTCCGGACCCTTTTTCTAAGTCGGAGCGACTTGTGTCGCTCCTATTAGAACGGGTCCACAGCTTCTCTATGGCAGGCGACCTACGGCGAACTGTCAGGCGACCAGGTCGCCTTAGTGTGAACGGGGACAAATGTGCCCAACCAGACAAGCACTGTAAAAATAAATAAAACAAAACAAAACTTACAGAAGTATAAAAAAAAAAGAAAAAAATACCAGTGGTTACATAAAAATGTACCCTCTTCGTGGAAAAAACACAAAGAAAAGCTAAAAACAACAAGAAAAAAAAATTGCATTGAGATCTGCTCAATCACTATACTGTGGTGCTGCAGAAGATGAAACCTCCTGGGTTTAGGATATTCCAGGAATGTATTAAATTCCAGAACATGCTTCCTAGAAACGCACATCAGGAAAGAAAAGGCGCACCTTTGTGGGACGGATAAACACCCCGATACATTTTCTGTATTTTCACAAAACAAAACACACTTCAAACGGTTTTTCATCTGCAGAAAAAAGTACAAGCCTCCTTCCTAATCAAATAGCCATGTTGGTGTAAATAATGGGAGCTCGCTATTTATAAATATGTTCCTGGATTTAGTTTATTGATAGCAAATAACTACAAATGTGTACAGACTTTCTGAAGATTGTATATAAATATCAGCTCTTATCTTTCTTCAGTGGGAGATAAGACTTTAGTAGCAGTCTGGGAATTCTGCCAAACTCCGGGTTATCTTTCCCTTGCATTGTAACCAGTTTACTAGCGATTTTACTATTGTATTCAAAATGTCTGTGTTAAAGGGGAAGCGATCAATGTATTTCCACCTACTGCTGCAAAACTACACATAGCCTCACTAAGGGCCCTTTCACACGGGCGGTCCGATCAGATCCGCCTGTCAGTTTTTTTAGGCGGATCTGATCGGATCCTCCATGCAGCTCTATGGGGCAGCGGGTGTCAGCGGTGACCCCTCCGCTGACACCCGCTGCCATCCGCATCCGATCCTGTGCTGAAATCTGGACGGATGGAAACCCTATTTTTCCATCCGTTCAGTAATCGGAGCGGAGCGGATCTGATGAGAGCGGACAAGCAGTCCGCTCTCCTCCGATCCCCCATAGAGGGCAGCGGGTGCTGAGACACCTCCCTCTCCACTCTGCAAGCGGAGACGGAGCTGTCATCCGCCCGGCTCAGCGGGGATCGCGGATCGATCCCCGCTGAGCAACACGGATCCGCCTGCGGAGGCGGACCGTGTGAAAGAAGCCTAAGTCAGTAAGCTGATCACTCCATATTCATACCGGACATACTACTGTCTAAAAGAGGATAGACATTCACTATATTGTCAAAAGTATTGGGACGCCTGCCTTTACACGCACATGAACTTTAACGGCATCCCAATCTGTAGGGTTCAGAGCCGGTTCACATTTGTGCGGCTGCGGCGTTCGCATGTAATGTCGGAGCGCACTGCTCCTTCATTACATGCGATCGGCTGTGCGGTGCGAGTTTAGCCATACACTTTGTATGGCTAAATTCGCACCGCACCCGCAGCAAACACGCACAGGACCCTTTTTTGCAGCCGCATCAGGATCGGATCGCACAGCGGTTCACACTTGTGCGATCCGATCCTGTGCGAACTGCAAGATCGCACTGCGATATGTGATCAAACTGGGGGTGTCGTTAAGATTACATTGACACCCCCAGCGTATCGCATATGGCAGTGTGAACTGCCGGGGGTGCATTTGCGATGCTGGAACAGGCTGCGGATTCGCAGCCTTCCCGCATCGTATAAGTGTGAACCGGGGCTAAATATTGAGTTGGCCCACCCTTTGCAGCTGTAACAGCTTCAACTCTTCTGGGAAGGCTGTCCACAAGCCAATTTTCTATCCAATTACAAACTGATCTTTCCAAGCCTGTAGACTTTACCTTACACATTAGCCGTGTGTGGGGAACTGAGTCAAACGCTTTTGCAAAATCCAAGTATACCACGTCCACAGCCACCCCTCTGTCCAAGGTTTTACTTACCCCCTCATAAAAAGAAATCAGGTTTGTTTGACAACTTCTGTCTTTCATGAATCCATGCTGTCTGTTGCTGAAAATATTTTTTTACAGCAAGAACTCCTCTATGTGGTCTTTTATTAAACTCTCCAATATCTTCCCGACTATAGAAGTTAAACTAACAGGTCTATAGTTACTTGGCAAAGACTTTGATCCCTTTTTAAATATAGGCACCACATTGGCCCTACGCCAATCCAGTGGTACTTTTCCAGTCCTTAACAAGTCCCTAAAAATTGAAAACAAAGGCTTTAAAATAACAGAGCTTATTTTTTTTAGGATGCGTGGGTGGATGCCATTGGTCCAGGCGCTTTATCCACCTTAAGGCCCCTTTCACACAGGCGGACCGTTCAGATCTGCCAAAAAAACGAACAGGTGGATCTGAACGGTCCCCCCATGCATTCCTATGGGGCATCGGATGGCAGCGGAGACATGTCCGCTGACATCCGACCTGATCCGATCTGTCAAATCTGGACGGATGGAAACTCTATTTTCCATCCGTCCAGCGGATCGGATCAGATGGGATCGGATGAGAACGGACCGACGGTCCGTTCCCATCCGATTTCCCCCATAGAGATGTATGGGGAACTGACAGCTGTGTCTCCGCACACAGCACAGAGACACAGCTGTCATCCTCCTGCTCAGCGGGGGATCGGTGGCTCGATCCCCCGCTGAGAAAAACGGCATCCGTCCTACGGACGGATAGTGTGAAAGGAGCCTTATTCTGTCTAAATATTTTTGGACCATATCACGTTTGAGTGTCCCAATATTTTTGACAATATAGTGTATGTGGTCCAATCTTAGCAAAGTGATGCACCTGCTCCAAGTACAATTTATGAAGACTGAGAAGCAAAGGCTTTCCCAAGGGGACAGTAATGAGTGCTTCCAGACATTGGAAATTTTTTTTTTTTTTTATAGAACTTCTGTGTGAGCAGGTCCTGCTGTTTTCTTTCTATGGGAATATGAATAAATATGTCGCTGTACATGCAGCCATCACCTGCTGAATAAATCATAGACAAGATTTTGGTAATGCATTCAAATACAAGCATATGTTTCTGCCTATCGTTCACAGTCAGACATGGGACCATTTATTAAAGCAAAGACAGCTGGAGCTGTGACCTATAGCAATCAACCAGGTGCCATTTATTGGGACAATAAAGATATCTGACTGATTTGATAGCTGTTCCACATTTTTATAATCTTCATAAATCATCCTCAGAGTATATATGCACCAATGGCACATGTGTGATCCTGAGAAATAAAGAAAAATGGGTTATAGACTAAGCTTGAGTTAAAATTAAGCGCTCATAAACATGAACACCAGTTTATAATGCATGTCTATGGTAAATGACAGATCATGGTGTGTTTATGGACTTGTTGACGCATAACGAGCATGGAAATTTGTATCGTCCTTCATATTGATGTGCTTTGGTATAGAGCACATGGGGCAATGCAACAAAAATGCAGTTAACAAGACCTTTGTGCAAGTATTTAGTAGTTGGAATGTGTCTCATAAAATAGTAGATTGAAAGTCATGCATTCTGTTGCAAAATGCAGTAAAAACAGGCAACATGCTAGGTTTGTACTTTGAGAAGGAGCACTAGTGATGCCCTTGCAGATCAATACTGGATCCTTCATGTGGGTGAGCACTCTATGTGTGCATAAAAAGGATATTTGTCCATTAAGGATGCCTTTACTGTCCTATAGGAGTTTCTTCTGAGACAGGTTCAACCAGCACCAGATCCCAAAGCAGCCCAATAACCCACAAAACAAATTACACATCGGGGTTGATTTACTAAAAAGTGCAAAATCAGGTGCAGCTGTACATGGCAGCTAATCAGCTTCTAACTTCAGCATTTTCAATAAGCTTTGACAAAAAAAAATAAAATAAATAAAGTCGAAGCTGATTGGTTTCTATGCACAGCTGCACCAGATCTTGCACTCTCCAGTTTTAGTAAATCAGCCTCAGTATGTAGCAGATTCCTTGAACACATCTTTGACAAACCATAGACAGCTAAATGTCCTAGGCCTCTTTCACACTTGCACGCTCTGACTTGAAGCAATGCCTGTGTAATCTTGAGGTCTATGGACCTCAACTCGCATCAAAGTCAGACCAATGTAAAGCAGGGACTACTTTGAAATCGCACAGATATGAACCGTACTCTTTGGAAATCATGGAGTACGACTTGTCATGTGACTTTGCAGTCCCAGGTTGCAGGACAAGTCACACGAGTCTGAAAGGGGCCTTACCAAATATAAAAAAAAGGGGGCATCTGCCCATTCACTAAGTCCCGGGTTCACACTTCTGCGATGCGGGAATGCTGCGAACATGCAGAGTGTTCCCGCACTGCATCCGCACCTCTGGCAGTTCACACTGCCATATGCGATACGCAGGGGGTGTCAATTAAAAGTTAACGACATCCCCAGTTGAGATTGCATATCGCAGCACGATCTGCAAGTTCGCACAGAATCGGATCGCACTGGTGTGAACCACCATGCGATCCGATTCTGCTGCAGATAACAAAAAAAAAAGGGTCCTGCGCGTGTTTAGTGTGGATGCGGTGCGAATTCAGCCATACAAACTGTCAGAGGCTCACACCACAATCTTTACTCCAACTGGAAATATCTGTGTACTATAATAAAAGCCCTGACAGTCACAAGAATGTCATCCTCCCCTAAGAAAACCCTGAGTGACTCAATTCTTTTGTGAAGATTGTAGGTGATGGTCAATCTGACAAATCATCTGCAGGGATCAGGTCTGTAGTATAGCCAGCATTCAAATTCTCTGAGGCCCTGTTCACACCTGAACGTTTTACAGCTCATCTCTGAAGTCTCAAAACACCCAACAAGCAAAATCCCATAAATTTCTATGGCCCCTGTTCACGTCTGAGCGTTTTGTCACCTGAAGCGAAATGCCTGAAGCTCAAAAAAGTACATAAGCTTCTTTTTTTGGCAGATTACAGGCATTTTTGTTAGGCTCCTTTCACGCGGTCCGCCTTCGTCGGCAGACTCCGTGCTGCTCAGCAGGGGATTGATACACTGATCCCCGCTGAGCAGGCAGGCGACAGCTCCCTCTCTGCTCTGTGTGCTGAGAGGGAGGTGTCAGAGCCCCGCTGCTCTCTATGGGGGAATCGGATGAGAGCGGACCGCCCGATACGATCCCCTGGACAGATGGAAAATAGGGTTTCCATCCATCCAGATTTCACGAACAGGATTAGATGCGGGTGGCAGCGGACATGTCTCCGCTGACATCCGCTGCCCCATAGGGATGCATGGAGGATCCGATCAGATCCGCCTGTCCATTTTTTCGTGTGAAAGAAGCCTTAGATGTCAATGCCTGCCTCCAAACACCTACAAAAAACGCCTGGAAAAACGCCAAAAAACTATACGCTTAGGTGTAAATGGAGCCTTAGAGGGCTTGAGGTATCACCCAGTAAAAAAATAATCATATTGAAGTTGAGTTTCAATAAAGGAGCTTTTAGCCTTTGAATTAATTCATTTAAGAAACACTTTTTACTTGCCTGGTGATTTTCACTATGAATAAAAACTCCAGGCACATAAATCTTTATCAATTCTTAAAGAAAAAAAAAAAAAAAATACCTTAGGGCAGGTGTGTTAGAATAAAACAGAAGCAATCTTGACAAGCAATTGATACATTAGTATATGTGGGATAATACATCTATTGTTGTACTTCCAGCATGCTGCAGGTATAAGGCCTCATGCACACAGGACATTTTTACTGGTGATCGGCCGATACCGATATTTTGGTCATCGGATATCGGTATTGTATATCTACCAATATTTTTGGATATGTTAAAAAAATCTTTTTTATATTTTTTTTTCTCTAAAAGGTACTCCTTCTGGAGGTATCTGGGGGTCTAAAAGACCCCAAACCCCTCCTCGGCACTGAAAAGCATTCAAAACACCAAGTTTAGCAGTTTTGAATGCGGTCATTTTTTTTAATTCGGCGCCGAGTACCCATGACATCACTTCCAGGTTCTTTACATGGAGACCCGGGTCTTCTCTTCTGGGGTGGTGGTGGAGGTAGGATGCCCGGGTCTCCCAGTGGGACGGGAGGGGTGGGGGCGTCCCCTCCCGCTCCTTGTAATGACAGCTGAGCAGCTTCTCAGCCACATCGGTTGTCATTACAAGACAGCTGACCGTCGGCTATGGACGCCGGTACCGGGGTGATGCCTCTAGCTGCAGGCATCACATCGGTACAAGCACTTTCCCTAAATATCGGCAATATCGGTAACCTCAGGGGCCTATTCCGATATATCGGTGAAAGTGCATATCGGCCCCCGATATATCGGTGTTGCCGATAATCAGTCGATCCCTAGTTTTTACTGCCACTTTTAGGGGTGTCAGGCTTTTTTTTTTACCTGCTTCCAAACTCCCCTCCATGTTAGTCTATGTCCATGCACACATAGACTTTTAGCAGTGTTTAGCGGCAAGGAGAGGTTGGAGGCCGGAAAAAAAACCCCCACTGCTAGTGCGTCCAAGATCATTATAGAGTTTTGGCAGAAAAAATGTTTGACGCTTGTAAAGGCGTGTTAACCACTTACCGCATTCTAACGTACCGTTACGTCGGTACACTTTGCGGGGCTATACCGGGATGATGCCTCTAACTAGGTGGTTTGAAGCCGACAGTCGGCTTTCCGTCGGTAACAACCGATGCGGCTCGGGAGCCGCTCGATCGTTACCCGGGGGGCGGGAGGGGACGTCCCCCCTCCCGCCGCCTTCCGTGGCTTTGCTCGGGGCTCCCGTCCCACTGGGAGTCCCGAGCACCCAGCCGCCACGTCCACCGGCTGGATGGAGTCCCGATGAATGCCGGAAACGGCATCGATCGGGTCTCCGATGACGTAACCCGGAGGCGGCGTCCATGACGTCACTTCCGGGTTACTGTGCTGCAAAAGGCGGCAAATTTAAAAAACGGCTGTATGCAAAAATGCCGTTTTCGGCGTTTTGCATACAGGGAAGTGTAGTGGAGGGGTCTAGGGTCTTTTAGACCCTCGATCCCTCCATAAAGAGTACCTGTCACTGCATATTGCTGTCACAAGGGATGTTTACATTGCTTGTGACAGCAATAAAAGTGATCAGATTTTTTTTTTTTTTTAAAACCTGTAATAAAGTTTAAAAAAAAAAATAAATAAATAGGAAAAAAAAAATTTAGCCGCCCCCGTCACGGTTAGCTCGCGCACAAAAAAAAACGTATACGCAAGTCGAGCCGCGAATGAAATCGCTGTTCAAACCACACATGTGAGGTATCGTCGCGATCGCCAGAGCGTGGGCAATAATTTAAAAAAAAGAGCTACACTCTACCTCTAAACTGGTAACCGTTAAATACATTTAAAGCGTCGCAGATTGAGATCTCTATTGACCGTAGTTTGTCGCCATCCCACGGGGGGGGGCGCAATTTTAAACCGTAACATGTTGGGTATCTATTTACTCAGCGTGACATCATCTTTCACAATATACAAAAAAATGGGCTAACTTTACTGTTTAGTATTTTTTAAATGCAGTGAAATGTGATTTTTCAATTTTTTTCCAAAATGGCGTTTTAAAGACCGTTGCGCAAATACCGCGTGACAAAAAAATTTGCAATGACCGACATTTTATTCTCCAGAGTCTTTGCTAAAAAAATATATATAATGTTTGGGGGTTCTAAGTAGTTTTCTAGGAAAAAATACTGGTTTTAACTTGTAAACAAAAAGTGTCCGAAATAGGGCTGGGGCTTAAGTGGTTAAGGCTAGGTGCGTTTAGCACTTGAGCTTTAATTTAATTCAATGGGCAAAATAAAAATTCTGGCCAAAGAAAAGCTTGATGCCTGGCAATGCTTGTAGATGCGTTAGACACTTTTACAAGCATCAGGCGTCTTTTCTGCAAAAACACTACTGCCAGGAGGAAAAAAAAAAGATTCAAGAAGAGTTTTCAAAACATCCTGTGTGCATGAGGCCTTAGAGCTATGGCTCTACCACAGGGAAGAAATCCTGTTTATGTACTCTGCTCCTCCCCTTGTCCATTCACCTTTTTATTTTGTTATGTCTGTATGTTACAACATTAGGCAGACACACCTTAGCTGCTGTACATCTGAACATGCACTAGGTGGCAGCACAGTAGTGCCTTTAAGCCTGAGTAGCAGGCTGTTGAGAAAGGTATTTTACACTAGGCAGCGGACATAAAATGAATGACATCACAGCACTTAACAATATTAACTGAGCTTCAAGAATATCAAAAGGTTTACCAGCCAGAATGATCTAGTTCCCAGTAATGTGGTGGGAGTAGCAGTCATGAGTTCATGTAATGTTATACGTTACAGACAAGACAAATTTTTACTCATCCATGCAATTTTCAGGCTTGTTCCAGATGAACAGACGCTTCAACCTGTCAGTTTTTACATGGCCTTTGTTACAAGAGGAATTATGTAACACAGCAACAAGGGAACATAGCAGCACATTATACACGGCTTCGGCTGCAGTGAGGAGTCGGTGTCCCATGGGATATCTCCCTTCACTTTCTGTCCGGAATAATAAGGGGTGATCCCTACTTATACAGCAGCTGTCACCACTGGAAAACTTCCTTCTCTTTCAGACAATGGGAATATTTTTAAAATTGCTGTCATGTGGTCATCAGGACAAATTGAGAGGACGAATGCACAAGTGTGAACCCGAAACAAGGGGGGGTTGGGGGTTAAGACTTTTACAGTATATCCAAAAGTAAAAAGGTTGAGCTTTTTCTTTTATCCCAAGGTAGTTCTGAAATTTCAGCAGTTGTTCTGCAGGGATACCAAATGTACCGCTTACCACGTCATGAACTTATGGACTAAACAGCACGTAAAAGAGCTGCAAAGCTATTTCTGACACCAGGAAAAAGCGGCGTCAAAAATGCGCCTTCAGCAGCATTTTGCATTGGAGTCAATGGCGTTTAGGCACGTCGGCGTTTTTAAATAAACACAACCCTCTTCTATTTGTGACCAATCACATTTTTCATTTTTCACATTTTAAAAAATGCCTGACGCTGCTAAAAGCCAATATGCAGCGTTAAGCCGCGTTTAGCAGTGTCAGGCGTTTTTACAGATGCTGCTCCTGAACGCGCAGGCACTAGGTTTTTTTTGCACCTTAAAAACACCTATGCCACTTGGAGCTCCTAAAAGCCTGTGTGTGCATGAGGCCATAGAATAACATGGAGGGGAGTTTTTAAGCTGCAAAAAAAAGTCTGACGCTAACAGCAGCTGCAAAAATGCCCTGTGTGCATGAGGCCTTCACATTGTTTATTTGAAGAAACTCTAAAAGAAGGTACTCTATTACCTATACCAGTGATGGCGAATCCTGGCACCTTAGATGTTTTGGGACTACATTAACCATGATGCTCCTGTACTCTGCAGAGTAGGTGAAGCATCATGGGAAATGTGGTTCCAAAACATCTGGGGTGACAAGGTTCGCCATCACTGACCTATACTATTTAACAAAGAACGTGCCATAGCTTTGTGTTGTATTTATAGTCTAAATTGTGTACACAGCTTGATCATTCATAAAATGTATGTAAACCCTAACAATGAAGGGCCCTTTTAGGCCCTGTTCACACCTGAGCTTTTTTCAGCTAGTAAAACGCTCATCTCTGAAGTCTCAAAACGCCCAACAAGCAAAATCCCGTTCATTTCAATGGCCCCTGTTCACATATGAGCACTTTGTTGCCTGAAGCAAAGTGCCTGAAGCTCAAAAAAGTACATGAGCTTCTTTTTGGCAGATTACAAGCGTTTTTTTTTAGATATCAAAGCCTGCCTCCAAACACCTGCAAAAAAAAAGCCTAAAAACAATATGCTCAGGTGTGAATAGAGCCCAACATTGACAAAGTGATTGGGTCCACCTCTCCGTTTTTAAGCTTCTCTTTATTTTATAGCTCACTATGGAGCAGCAGATGTCAGCGGACACATGTCCACTGACACCCACCGGCATCCGACCGGGGCCGCCAAGAACAGATCCGTTCCGTTACCCATCCGCCTAGCAGATCAGATCAGACCAGATGACATTTAGATGGAAATGGACAGGCAATCCATTTCCCTCTAACCGCCACAGAGAAGAGTGGCTGCTTCTGCTCTGCATAGCGGAGGGGACACGGACCTGTTATCCGCCTGCTCAGTGGGGATCATCCGACAGATTTCCCGCTGAGCAGGCAGATCCGCTTAAAGGAGTCCACTCAGTCTGAAGGGGATGCACTTTTCTTATTGGCTCCCTTCTGGATTGCTATACCATTGGAACCTTTTTCTTACAGCTGTTTAGTAAGTTATTTTGTGAGAAATTCATAGATGTTTCATGTCCTCTGCACACTTCCTGTGTTGTCTCAAAGAACCCTCCTATCTTAGGCTACAGAATAACTCACTTTTATGTTGTGGACATTGGAGTGTGGGAGTTAAGTAGTTTAGCAAAGACATTTGGCAAGGCTGAAAACACTCAGCCCAGGACAGGAAGGTATTGACTTCACTCCCTTCACTCAACTGCTGAACGAAATCTAAAGACAAACCTAAAGCGGAACTTTACCCACAGCAACAAAAAAACAATGTTATTTAGAGAAAGGCACAAATTCCATATTAAGAATTATGCTACCAAAATAAGCGTATGCTGTTAATTGCCTCCAACATGGCTCCTATTTCTTCTTGCTAGAGGCTGCTATTTTGCTGAAGCCCAGAGCCCCTGAACAGCAGTAAATCATAAAGTGAAACTAAACCCATCGATTTACCAGTTTTATAAGTTACATTCCTGGAATGCCGGTGTTCCGTGAAAAAACCATACCCATAAAAATTCCATACCCTCGTTACTTCCGGTGCACCTACGTCAGCACCTACATAATTGAACAGCTGAGGAGCTTACAAGTGCGCATGCTCGGAGGGTATGGAATTTGCACGGTAGTGTGTGTAACGTTAGACCGCATCAGCTGTTGCAGCGGTTACATTAAAACAGCTCGGCTGCAACATGAGTCATCTCCGCTCCTACCCCTGTCACTTCCCTGATCTCGGCTACTAAATGTAAAAGTGGCGGCGGGACTATGAAAATATGAATCATACACCCGCCGCCGCTTTTACATTTAGTAGCCGAGATCAGGGAAGTGACAGGGGTAGGAGCGGAGATGACTCATGTTGCAGCCGAGCTGTTTTAATGTAACTGCCGCAACAGCTAATGTGGTGTAACGTTACACACACTACCGTGCAAATTCCATACCCTCCGAGCATGCGCACTTGTAAGCTCCTCAGCTGTTCAACGACGTACCCGGAGCTGTGAGCATGCGCACTGATACGCTGCTCAGCTGTTCCATTACGTGTCTGACAGGAAGTGACGTGGGTATGGAATTTTCACGAGGTAGGGTTTTCTAACGTTACACCGGGATTGCTAACTGTTACATCTGCTTGTGTCCTCAATCCAGCTGTTAAACCATCAAATTGCTGGTGTCGCAACTGATCACATGTGCAGCACCATGGCATTTGCAGATTAAACTGAAGCAGCTTACTTGGCTGTAAAGTATAGGAGTGTTTAATTCTGCTTTAAGGCAGTCAGCAGATCGGCCTCAATAAACTTGGCAGTACCTAAAAATGGAGAGCATACTTCAACTTCAAATTAGAAAAGTTCATTGTTAGGATTTACATACTCAGGACTGTATGTACTGATTAAGGTACCTGAACACACAAGCAAATGTGCTCGGGTTTTCAGATACAAGTGCTTGTGAGTCAGAACAATGAGCCTGGATGAGTCAGGAAAACAGAAGTGAAAACATTTAACGGTTATATTTTTTCCTCAAAGAATCCCAAAGTAGTATCCCAGGCGCCAGAAACTAAAAACCGTGATCAGTCTGTGATTAGCACATCTCATCTACCCATTTATACTTTTATCTAAATGTTCATTGTTATTGCCAAAAAATGCATTAACACAATTATGCTGCTTATGCCAACTACTGTATTATGTATACGGCGCCAACAGCTGTTATTTTAGGTTTGTGGCAGATTACCGAACATCTTACTGACCAACTTGTTGACATGTTATCACTTCAAGTTACATCAGGGAATACACTAGTCTACACTACACTACTACAGTTACTGCAAAGTACTACAGAATATCACATCAATCATATTATAAAAAATGACTGGTGATTATCTGTTCAAAGTATAGAAACACCATAAAATGTTTAGATTGTAGAGTGTTTTTTGTTTGGTAAAAAAGTAATAATGATACAAGCACAGCTCTCTGCTCCTTTACATATTTTCAAGGGACTACCTATGGCCCGTACACACTATCAGACAATCCTACGAAAAATACTGCTTTACATATGATAATCTGATCGCTAGTACAGAGCTTACGAAAGACAATCACAACAGTTCTTCCAATATTATCTGATGGGACAAGCACAAAAAAGTTTCTCATACGATATCAGATCATACAATTTTCGTTTAATCAGTATAGTTGTCATTCAAAAATACTATACAACACATTACATCACTTCCGAATTTTTATCCCGTCATACAAGTATTTTCACCACTTTAGTAAACTCTTCATTTTCAATATGAGATTGGCATGCAAAAAAAAAAAAAAACACAGACATCTATTCCTCCAATTATCTCATCGTGTGTACCAAGCATTAGTCAAACTCTACCAAAATAAAGCTTAATAGCTCAAGCTAATATTTATACGCACAGAGTAAATAACACTTTGCACTGCCTCGTCACCTATCAGGCAAACTGTGCCTCCAAGCTAGTTGTTTCTGCTGCACCTTCTGTTCCCTTTAGCTAATCCACGGTGCTCTGGGAATCCTTAATCATGTTTTAAAGGAGAAATACAACCAAAGCTTGTTTGGGTGTACGTCTCCTGTGGATCACAGAAGTGCAGATCGATCTGCAATTCTATGACCAGTTTTCAGCAGACAGAGGGCTGGAGCACGCTGTCAACTGACGTCAGAGAGCCAGTCCAGGCTTGGAAAAGATCGTGACCATATGTTTATGATCTGCTCACATGCCTGGACCTGCATCCGACTTAGCCTCTCAGAGGGCCACTGAGAGCCTGAGCTGGCCGCTCCCGCCCCCTCCACAGCCCAGTGCTCCAGTGAGATTAAACGGGGGGCAAAGCAGAGAGCTGTGACTGACAGTCTGCAAAAGGAGGAAGGAGAGATACACTACGCTAAAATACTGCCAGCACCAAGAGCCAAGATACAAAACTCCAAAATATTCTAAATACAGTGCAACGCTAAAATCGTGACAACCTATCAAAAAACGACAGAAAGCTGGTAACCCGCAGTCACTATTTTATTCTAAATACAGTGCAGCGCTAAAAGAGTAACAACCAATGAAAAATATTTTAAAAAAAAAGAGAGGAAAAAAACCTCAATCATATCATCCCACCACAATTCATGACAATCAAACAATAAATAATATGAGCAGTAGTTCCAGTAGTGGGATGATATGATTGTGGATTGTTACTATCTTTTTTTTTTTTTATATTTTTCATTGGTTGTTACTATTTTAGAGCTGTGCTGTATTTAGAATAAAATAGTGACTGACGGTCACCAGCTTTCTGCTCACGGAGCTGTGAGAACATAGCGATTGGAGGTGTTTGATCACTCGGTTCTCGGTAATTGCAGCAGCGGACCGATGCTGCATCTAGCTAGGTAAGTATAAATTATAAAAAAATAAAAATCCCATATTTTTGGAGTGATCCCCCCCTGGGGCAGAGGGTTATTAAAGAAAAAGAAAGCATATTCTGTTCTGTGTCATGGTTGGGATGCACAGTGGTGTAGTGGTTAGTACTTTCACCTAGCAGCAAGAGGGTCGCTGGTTCGAATCCCAACCATGACACTACCTGCCTGGAGTTTGCATGGTTTCCCTGTGCCTGCGTGGGTTTCCTCTGGGTACTCCGGTTTCCTCCCACACTCCAACGACATGCTGGTAGGTAATTAGATCCTGTCCAAATTGGCCCTACTATGTGTATGTATAAATGTGGGTTAGGGACCTTATTTTTATATTTATTTATTTCAGGTACTTGTATAGCGCTGTCAATTTACGCAGCGCTTTACATATACATTGTACATTCACATCAGTCCCTGCCCTCAAGGAGTTTACAATCTAAGGTCCCTAACTCACATACATACACAGAAGGCCAATTTTTATTTTATTTTTATACAGGATCCAATTAACCTACCAGCATGTCTTTGGAGTGTGGGAGGAAACCTGAGTACCCGGAGGAAACCCACACTGGCACAGGGAGAACATGCAAACTCCAGGCAGGTAGTGTCGTGGTTGGGATTCGAACCAGCGACCCTCTTGCTGCTAGGTGAAAGTGCTAACCACTACACCACTGTGCCACCCCTAGATTGTAAGCTCCTTGAGTGTAGAGACTGATGTGAATGTACAATGTATAAGTAAAAGCGCTGCGTAAATTGGACAGCGCTATACAACTACCTGAAATAAATAAATATATATATATATATGCACATACACACAGTATATATTTTCATATACACACACACACACACAGACTGTATATACACGCACACAGACAGTACATAGTAAAACTTTTCAGTGTGAAATAACTCCAGGAAGACAATCTCAATTAGAGTTCCCAGTTGATGGATGAAGACGAGGTTCACTGTACGTTCATTCCCATGCCTATTAACCTTACTAACAGACTGGGATATCCCAGTGCATGACAGAGATTTCTAGATTAATTCCCTGGCACTGTTCCTCTATATGAGGACTAGAGGTTTAAAACTACATTATACAATTTTTGCATTTTTTTACATGTTTAATACACTTGTAAGTGGATGGCTTGCATGCCCAAACCCATAAAATAACCCCAAGGCAATTTTAGGTCCTTTGTTTCAATGTTCGGCAATGAAAACAAATAAAACAAAAAATGTGTGGTCATTTTTTTCTCAGCAAGCTGAGCAGAAAGAAAAAAAAAAAACAGGATTTAGATCAGGGCTCTCCAAACTTTCTAAACACAGAGCCAGTTTATTATGCTTCAGACGTTAGAAGGCCAGACCATGGCCAGTTGGAGCAGAACATGTCCCATCTTTGGAATTAGCGGAATTATTAGTGCCCCTTTGTTGGAGTTAGTGGGAGGAATAGTGCCCCATTGTTGGTGTCAGTGGGAGGAATAGTTCCCCATTGTTGGTGTCAGTGGGAGGAATAGTGCCCCATTGTTGGTGTCAGTGGGAGGAATAGTGCCCCATTGTTGGTGTCAGTGGGAGGAATAGTGCCCCATTGTTGGTGTCAGTTGGGAGGAATAGTGCCCCATTGTTGGTTTTAGTGGGAGGAATAGTGCCCCATAGTTAGTGTCAGTGGGAGGAATAGTGCCCCATCGTTGGTGTCAGTGCATGGAATAATGCCCCATCATTGGTATCAGTGGGACGAATAGTGCCCCATTGTTAGTGTCAGTGGGAGGATTAGCGCCCCATCATTGGTATCAGTGGAAGGAATAGTGCCCCATCATTGGTATCAGTGAAAGGAATAATGCCCCATCATTGGTATCAGTGGGAGGAATAGTGCCCCATCATTGGTATCAGTGGGAGGAATAGTGCCCCATCATTGGTATCAGTGGGAGGAATAGTGCCCCATCGTTGGTATCAGTGGGAGGAATAGATCTCCCATCGTTGGTATCAGTGGAAGGACTAGTGCCCCATCTTTGGTGTCAGTGGGAGGAATAGTGCCCCATTGATATTAGTATGAGGAATAGTGCCCCATTGTTATCATTGGGAGGAAAAGTGCCCTATTGTTGTCAGTGGAAGGAATAATGCCCCCTCATTGGTATCAGTGGAAGGAACAGTGCCCCACTGTTGGTATCAGTGGGAGGAATAGTGCCCCATCATTGGTGTCAGTGTAGTAATTATTGCTCCATTGTTCATGTCAGTGTTAGAAATAGTGCTCCAAGGGCCGGACAAAGACAAACAAAGGGCCACTTTCGGCCCCCAGGCTGCAGTTTGTAGACCACTGATTTACATGATACAGTAGGAGCTTCCCTATTCTGTGTAAGCAGCACTGCCAGCTAACAGAGTTAGAGCACAGAGACATAGTATGTGTGTGAATAACACATTGGACTGCCTATCAAATTTTCTCCTAGGGCTAGGAAAGAAAGTGTAAGCATTAAAAGGTTACATTTAGGATTTATTCACACTGCACCCAAAAAAAGAGCCCATAGGAAGCCATCCTAACCCTGGCTAAGAGTGGGTAAAACGTGCACCGAGCCATTGGAGTCAATTAAAACATTGGATATCAGGGCATTGTGGCAGCTCAAATACGACATGTAGTGTATGGGACACAGCTGCGGGTGGAATGTTGCCTATAAAACATACTGTGCTGGATGCTCTTCTGCAATGTGAACATAGCCATAGTGATTCCAACATCACCTCATAAAACCATATTCTGATTTTCTATTCCATTGGCATTCTTTACCTACTACACTATTAAATAACTTGTCCACTTGGCCAGTCATCCTACAACCCTGCTGCCATTGAAATAAACTGTAAACACCAGCATTCATTTGTTTTGGTTTACATTCACTTTTTCTTTCTCGTCTCCTTCTACTATAAGGTGCCTTGCACACAGTACTGATGTTTGAGCTTCTGCATTTTGGATGTCATTTCAGGGGTTTGTTCTGGGCAGATTTGCGAGTATTTGCGAGTATATGGGCGTTCACACATCTGCACGCACAATACCTTCCTAGATAAAATTTGTTCAGATTTATGCTCATATGCGCGTACCAGCACAAAATACTGACCAGGAACGCAGATTTTCCCATTTTTTTATGGAGGAATACTTTGTGCTTATTTACGCACCTGTGTGCACAGGCACATTGTAAATAATGGGCTACATTTTAGCTCCGTAAAAAAAAAATGCTGTACTGCCCTTTTTTTATAAGCTGCAGTGTGCAACAGGCCTGAGAAGCCTGACAATTTTTCTACGAGACCTGCGACTGCAAAGTCACCTGACAAGTCATACCCCATGATTTCCAATGAGTACCATTCATATCTGTGCAACTTTAAGTTGCATCGACTTTAAAGTAGTCTCTTCACTACTTTGGTCTGACTTTGATGCGACTTGAGGTCCATAGACCTCAAGATTACACAGGCATTGCTTCAAGTCACATCAAAGTCAAGCGACTTTCAGTTCGTGTGAAAGGGGCCCAAAACCATGAATGCTGGTATCAATACACTTTTTTCTGTGCCTCGAACATAGGTAATATGGTGTATAGAGTATTTCAGGGATTTATTGGGAAAACATTACCACATAAAACAATTAACTGCCTGATCCAACGACCCGATATGGTGTTCAAGCAAAGATCAGAACGTTTAGGGGTAGCCCAGCGCTGTATCTTGGCCTAGGCCAACAAAGCCCAGGCCTAGGGCGGCACTTTGCAGGGGGGCAGCAAAAAAGCTGCACCCCACACGAAAACAGCCTCCTTCCTGCTCCCGCACGAAAAGGGTCCCCGGCGGCTTGCGCTACACTTTTAGTATAGTGCCAGTCCTATGGGGTGAATTGGCCCAGAGGGAAGGGTCCAGGAGGCAAATCAGTCTGGCACCCCCATAAAGCGGTCGGTCACAGTGCTACCTGATATGAGAATACTGGTGGGTGAGGACATTCGGACAGACCGCAGGCTACCGACCACACTTAATACAAATATCTTAAAAGAAAGGAGTAATCTTCCTCATCCAGTGACATAAGGCTGTACTAATGGGCACTGATGAGGTGGTACTGATAAGCTGCACTGATGGGACTGCACTGATAAGGCAGGACTAATATGCTGCACTGATGGGCACTGATATGCTGTACTGATGGGTGCTGATGTGGCGGCACTGATGGCCACTGATGAGGCTTCACTGATAAGTGCAACTGATGAGGCGGCACTGATAAGCTGCACTAATGGGGCTGCACTGATAGGTGGCACTAATAGGCATCACTGATAGGCAGTTATGAGGCGGCACTGATAAGGCTGCACTGATGGGCACTGATGAGGCTGAACTTATAGGAACTGATGAGGCTACGCTGATGGGCACTGATAGACTGTGGTTGTTGTCTGGGGATTACAGATGACAAAGGGGTGGGTCATATTTAAATTAGGGGGTGCACAAGTTTAGTCAGGCCTAGGGCAGCACAAAACCTAAATACACCACTGGGGTAGCCTTTGGTAGTTGCAAAAAGAGCTAGAAATTGAGTCTATCCATCATATTCCGTACACTGATTAATTTGTTAACACTTCTAGAAGAGGCAAACAGCATGGAGAAAAAAGGGTTACAGTGGGCCTTAAAAATGACACATTCAAATTACAAAATCGCTTTCACCACTGAAATAACCAAGTGGAGTCCGGGTGCTCTCTGCCCTCAAATGAATGATAGGTTCTCTTTATATGCAGTATGAGCATACATCTATATAGTGATTTTGCAGTGATTGTACACTGCAGTATACAGATAACAGAATGATGGCATCACTGGAACACATCATCTCTCACCTTGTGAAGCCCGTCCGTGGCGGGAGTCTACACTGTGCTGCCTCCGGTCCTGCGGCTCTTCATTCCCCCCATCTACAATAAATAAAATCAGAAAATGATTAGACTGCTTGCCATATGATTAAAATGCATTTTTAGGCCTACATTTTAATTTAAAAAAGTGGTACCTCTGATGAACCCAATTCAAATTAGTTCTAGAATGCTAAGAATATGATAAAAGTGCTTTGTTACCTCTGAGGATACAATAACAATCAGCATCAAGGACCCAGGTCAAGAATAAGTTAAAACAAACAGGAAGGGAACATGAAGATTCTATAAACTGCATGAATCAAAGAACAGACAAACTTCCTGAACTGACTGGCATAATATAAACCACTAGTAGTTGAAGAATGAGGGGACAGCATAAGAACTTGTGCCATGAAGTTTTGTGATCTGTTGTAATAAAAACATTTCCACAATTGTCTACATAAACAGTCCGCAGTTGTCCTGCAAGGTCATGCCAGCCATAAAACTGTACGGGAATAAACTTGCTTGCACAACACTCAAAAAAAAAAAAGAAAGTTAATCATTAGAATATTCTGACTCTAATTAGTAATCAGATTGAGTGGATGATGAATAAAGCGGACCTTTACTTAAAAGTCAAAGTATCGCTAATCCACCTCTACACCCTCCTCTAACATATTTGGTGTTTTTTTTTTTTGGGGGGGGGGGGGGGGACCTTTTTCTATCAGCCAAAAAACTGATCATGCTGGGAAGGACGTGCTTCCATGTCATGGCCAGTTTGAAATAGGAGAGAAGGGGGCTTGGAAGGATCACCAGATACAGTAATCCCCCGCTACATTGCGGTTCAGTTTTTGCGGTCCCGGTAATTCGCGTTTTTTTTGTAATGTTATTTTACTATATAAATCATTAAAAATGAAATATTTTTGTGTTTTCCATAGCTCTTGCTATGTCTCTAAGTATCTTTTATGTGTTTAAATGAGTTTCTATTGTTTTAAAAGTGTGTTTAAAGACCTTAAAATGCTTTTACACGTACAGTGACAGTAAAATAAACATGGCTACAATGCATTTTAATAGGGTTTTTCTATTTCGCGGAATTTCACTTTTCGCGGCTGGGTCCGGAACGTAACCCCCGCAATGGAGGGGGGTTTACTGTATTCCACACAAAGGAAGCAATACAAATATAACAGGATACTTTTTTAGTACAATATACACAGATCAGGAATGTGAAATGAGGTAAAAGACACTTTAAAAATCAGCAGCTACAGTATGTGTATCTGCTGGCTTTTATTCAAAAAGATGACTGGAGTTCCTCTTTCATGCAAAAGCAAAATTACAGAAAAACCATCTAGCACATTTCGTTTTTACTTCCTCAGCAGATGTCTCAAAGGATGTCAACACTGCATTCCATGAATGTAGATCTAGAACTAAAACATTCCTTTTTTTTTGTTTTAGACAGAATGGTGAATATTAGAACCCCTATCAGATTTACTGTTATCTGGGGTTTTATAAGAGAGAGATTTCCCCTTAGTCATTGGAGTAATATATATAAAAAAAGATGATAAATATAAAAGAGTGGTGGAAATCTGAACGGGATGTAGATGTGAGCGGTTCGGTGTTTGAGTTCACATTCTGCTATTAGAGGAGTATCAGTAGTAGGTCTGTAGTCTTTCTTGCACAGTAGCCTTTGACCTAGAACAGCCAGGTTAGTGTTGGCGCTTACACACAGCTGGGTCTTCTCTGTTTGCTTGTAAACAAAGCCTCTACAACATCTATGGTGTCTGGAGGTGTTCTCTTGTGTACATTAAACATGTATGAACATAACATATACAACTGCTGGAGAGGGATATAAGTGCTTTCTTTGGGAGTGCCGGTTTCTTCTGCTCACTGAAGAGACGTTCAGCTTTCTTTCAATTAGACAGGAGGAAAGACAGCCGGCATGCCACTGTCTAGCCCAATATTTGTAGAGCACTAGTCCTCATGCATTTCTCTTTAATTAAATGTATGTGGTCCAATAATCACAATGGATGCTGAATTTTATCTATTAACAGTTTTTTTAAAATACTTGGTTGCCTGGATCTTGGATCTGCTCCAGAAACAAAACCAAAGACAGACATTGTCTCTAAATTTACTCTTTTCTGCATTTTCAAAATTTTTTAAAATTCTGCATTTTCTAAATTCTACTCTTTACTGCAACCTTCTCCCCTACACAAGTTTAAACTGCTTTTAATTCCTTTTTTTTTTTTTTTAAAGTTGTATTTATTGTTTTAAATCTGGGCCCCCTCTGCTGCCATTATGGCCTAGGCAAGGATGATGTGTCCTGTTCCTGCAGCCTCTTGGGATATACCCATCACATACTCCAGAAGACTGCAGGAGAAGAGATACAAAGCTGTGTGTGTCATCAGGGGCTGGCTGCCTGAACCCAGAAGAGATAGCTGGGTGCCCAATGATGTCAGAGAAGAACGGCGGCGAGGGACCTGGTGTGTGGCAGCGGTGCTGCTGAACATAGGACAACACTGTATTCGCTGTGCAGGAGAATTTGTGACTGGAGGACAACACTCCATAACAGGTAAGAAAATGGAGTGAAGTTCCTCCAGAACATACCATAGGTTTGCCCTGCCTTTGGTGTTTTGCCTTACGAACCTCAACAAAATGAACCCATGAGAACTGGCAAACGTTTTCTGTTTGTTAAAGAAAACCTACCCAAACCTATGGCTCTGTTTCAGACTTACTTCTTTCAATCCACGTGGATGACCCAGGTTCAGGCTACCACAGCCTGTCCCTCTTCTCAGTCCAAAATAAGTATAAACTGCACTCCAAAACGTGTGAGCAAGCCAGCAGTGGTGAAATGCGTCAAGGTTGGTGGTTTCTGATGGAGATATGTGGAGATGTGTGCAGTTTCAATCTTTTGATGAATTAAATAGAAAGAAGAGCTAAGTTTTGGAGTGTGTCTTATATTTACTTTTATCTTCTGTTTGGCACTACTAAATAATTGATTGCAATGAAAAAAGCACATATAAAGCTATAACTATAGCCATAGCATATTTGCCCATACTGAATAGAACAGGGAATTGTTAAAAACCTTTTTTAGCTTGTTTTTGTGTCTGTATCTCTTCACTGTCTTGGGACACAGGAGGTTCTAACCCTCAAAAAATAAATTGGGCTTTGGATAAACATTTGTCAATACAATTTCAACGCTGCTGTCATTGACTGACTACAAATGATTTGAAGCAAACCATTAAAGAGACAATAAAACAGTGGTCTCCAAACTGTGGCCCTGGGGCCATGCGTCCCTTTGCTTGCCTTTATGTGGCTCTTGGGGGCACTATTTTATCCACTGACACCAACAATGGGGCCCTATTCATCCCACGGAGACAATCGAAAGGGCACTATTTCTTCCATTGATAGCAACGATGTGACAGTATGCCTTCCATTGATATCAAAGATGGGACACTATTCCTTCCATTGAGATCAACGATTGGGCACTATTCCTTCCATTGATATCAATGATGGGGCACCATTCTTTCCATTGATACCAACGATAGGGCATTCTTAACTCCCACTGGACACCAGGACATGTTATACTCCAGCTGGCTCTAGTTTGGCCACCCTAAAGTCTAAAAGACAGTAAACGGCCCTTTGTTTATAATGTTTGGAGACCCCTGCACTATAAGATTAAACATGCAGGGCAAAGTGACAGTGTCTATACAACATCCCCCCAATGGTCCCCATATATTTAACCTACCAAAGCTTCCCCGCAGCTCCTTCCTGTGTTGAGCTGGTGACACTACCCAACGCATCTAGATATGGAGGAGTATGCAATCCCTTCCCTTGTGAGAACGATTTAGCCCCTATCACTGTCATTGTCACTATTCCACCTGGTCAACAACACTGTCAATTTTAATGCTGATGGCTATAACCAAGGAAGGCAAGGCAAGGGAGCATAGGAGAGGTTGGGAGGGGGGCTTTGTAGAAACACAAATTTTACCCTAAATGGGCAAGGTGACTGCGTCTCCTGGAAGATGAACATTTATCTTCCATTAGATTAGATTTATATTTTATCTGTTTATGATTGTGGGCTAAAATGTGTTTGTGTGATTAGACAGATTATCTGCTGTCTGCATCAACTTGAATGTGCTGATAATGTGTAACTAAATAACAAGGAAACCCTGCTGTGCACTCATTTGGCTTGATCTCCAACCTCCAGATGACCACTTCTGTGCATATTTGGTCAACCAAGCTATCTGTGAAAAAACTGCAAGCCTATACAAGGCAAACAGCAACACTACTACAGGCAAAATCAGGACACAGTTCATACTGCAGGTTATATGCTTCAAACTATGCTTGACGTTTGTGCAATCCAAATGGATTTGGTCTTTGATTTTTTTATTCAAAAAAATGTAAACCAGGGGTGTCCAACAATCTCATTCAGGGCTGCATCAGCATTGTGGTTGCCCTCCAAGGGTCTGTTGTATCTGTAAGACTAGATGTTTAGAACACCCTATTACTCATTGCTTCAGTTGTCAAGACTCTCCCACCCTACCTTACATCACAGTGCACCTCCTCACCTTGTGCTACTGCTGTGAGGAGCTGGGGGGGGTGGAGGGGGCTGGGAAGCAGAAAGTGCAGGGCCAGGTGGAGGGCCAGGACTGGAGTCAGCTTTTGGAGTCTGCTGAATGCTGAAACTAGGGGAGGTGAAGACGAGGGATGCTGCGGCTGCACTTAGATACAGGAATCTGTAGGAGGAGTTCTGTCCGTTTGCTGTCAACTGCTGAGACGGGGAATGGTAGTAGGACAGAGAAGCGCCTCTCCACAACTGCAAGAAAAAGTGCAAAATCTGGCAGAGTTGTTCTGTCCTCCTCTCTGTTCATGACTGCGGAGACAAGGTGGAGAAAGAAATAATAGGGGGGGGCAGCAGGAGGTGTGTGAGGACCACATGAAATGGCCTGGAGGGCTGGATTCTGCATGTGGGCCTTGTGTTTGACACATGCAATGTAAATGTTTAGGGAGCTTATCAGAAATGAAGATCTTGGATATAAAGACAATTGTGTAAAGACCGTTACCTAGTAGCAAAGTCTTGGGAATATAATGGTGAGTTCCAGCCATAATGTATCTTTTATGGCTGGAACTCACTCATGGCTGGTATCTTTTATGACTGGAGTCAGCTTTTGGAGTCTGCTGAATGCTGAAACTAGGGGAGGTGAAGACGAGGGATGCTGCACTTAGATACAGGAATCTAAGACAAGGGATGCTGCGACTGCACTTAGATACAGGAATCTGTAGGAGGAGTTCTGTCCGTTTGCTGTCAACTGCTGAGATGGGAAATGGTAGTAGGACAGAGAAGCACCTCTCCACAACTGCATGAAAAAGCGCAAAATCTGTTGTTCTGTCTTCCTCTCTGTTCATGACTGTGGAGACAAGGTGGGGGAAGAAATAATGGGGGTGCTGCAGGAGGTGTGTGAGGACCACATAAAATGGCCTGGAGGGCTGGATTCTACATGTGGGTCTTGTGTTTGACACATGTGATGTAAACGTTTAGGGAGCTTATCAGAAATGAAGATCTTGGATATAAAGACAATTGTGTAAAGACCGTTACCTAGTAGCTATGTCTTGGGAATATAATGGTGAGTTCCAGCCATAATTTATCTTTTAGCCTAAGGCAGGCCATAGACAGTGCAAATTTCTTTCCTGCAAAATTCACACGATTCTCTCATCAACGCAGGCAGTGTTGACAGGGGAATCCCTTCTGCCGAATAACTGTCTTCTCCTTGCTATTTCAGCCACCTGCGATAATTGCAAACTAATCGGGCGAGCTGGTTGTTCTCAAGTTGATCAATCAGCTTGGTATATTCAGCCTGCCCATTAATGGTTCTAATCTATGTGGCTGGCCTAACACAGATGTATAGGCTGCACAACACTAAAAGATTTAGGCCAGCCATACCTGGTTCAAATGTCGGGTGGTTCAGCAGGAACCGAATGTACCAAGTTGATCGATTGAAAATCAGCCTGCCAGATTATTTTACGATTATCGCTAGCAGCTGCTATAGTTGCTAGCAATAATCACTGTCTTCTCCCAGCGGGGAGGGCTTCCCCCCGTGGTTGCAGGTAGGAAATTTGAACCGTGTATGGCCAAACTTATGCCTCGTACACACGCATCGATTATTGGCTGGGAATTTTCGGCCAACGTCCAAACGGCTGATTTGCGGCTGGTTAGTATGATGCTTTTGACAACAGACTCCGACTTTTCGGCCGAATAAAATCTGGTGTGCAGGCTATAAAATTTTTGTTGTCAACACAACGGCCGATTTTCCATCAGTCAGTACAGATTTCGGTAGACAAAAATCTGATGAGCAAGACTGGGCATGCTCAGAGAAGAAAAAACACATGGAAAGTAAACCAGCACATGACATCACTTCTGAAGTAGATTTTTGTTGGCCGAGAAAATTCGTGTGCAGTCTAGGCACATTCCAACCAATAAAACACAACTCTGGACAAAAGTCGGACGATCGGTCGGCCGGCCGATAATCGTTGCGTGTGTACGAGGCATTAGTCTACCCAGGAATTCTATTTCAGTTTTGGCCAAATGCAGGAGAACTGAATCACAATCAACAAAAAGAAAAATGTTGCTGAGGTATGGGAAATTGTGATTCAAGAACTCTTGGGACGACTGCAGTACACAGGACCAATGGTGCCCCCCCCCCCCCCCCCCGTTTGGCCAGCTACACCAACCCTCATCGGCCATTAAGTGCAAGTTTCACTCTTCCATGCGAATGTTTATTGTATTCTGTATTACAAAGAATACCAGTGACATTTCACAGCTGGAGGAAGTAAAGCAAGGAAGGTGATCCAATCTGACAAGGACCTCAATATTAAAACAAAAGGGGACACTCTAAATATAATGTTGGATATGTAAACTCACATAGCAGTATGTGAATGGTTGCATGTATATATCTGAATGGCTTTCATCCTGCAACCAAAAACCCGTTAGCTCTCAGCAAAACCTTGAAAATGAGCCAAATACCGTACTGTGAGTAAATCCAGGTAAAGTCAGCAGTTAGGAGTTATTGCTGGGTTCTAACTGCATTACAGGAAGCTCCTTCCAAGACACATAAACCATTTTATGGTCATGCCTAGTTGTTGTGTGGAATGACATTATAAAGCCAGGAAAGGCAGAGGAACGTTTATATCCCTTGCTCAGAAAAGGAACAAAAGTCGGGGAAGTGATAGAAAACCTTTAGCTGAAAAAAGGAAACCTATTTCCAGGAAAATCCTGAGAAGCAAAAGTTCACACTCAGAGGCTGGATATGGACAATATAATACTTAAAGAGGAATGATGGCAGCTACCCAACGGAAAAGATCTAAAATAATGGTAACCTTTACAGGCTTCATCAATAAAAAAATATAAGTCTACCTCAACCTAAGAGCCAAGCTAAACATTATTTCATTTAAAAGGACTGAACAACAGTTTTACATACTTTTAGATTTTTTTAGTTAAAGCGGTATAAAACCCCAAAACAAGTGTAATGCTTTGCAGCTTACCACAAAAATATGGAAAAAATGAATTTGCTTCTTTTTAGTTAAAGCGGTATAAAACCCAAAAACAGAAATGGAATGTTTTGAAGCTTCCCAATCCAATAAATGTGGTGGCTTCAATCACTTTCTTTCTTAGGCTATCTTTCTTTTATTCTTGTGATCTAGCCAGTAACACATTTTGTGTCTAAGGGTACATAAACTCCACTATAGGAGCAACAAGAACTCCTTTGGACAGCACCATTGTCAATATAGGATAGTGTAATGCCTAGTGAACACGCAACGATTATCGGCCGACCGATCGTCCGACTTTTGTCCAGAGTGGTGTTTTGTTGGTTGGAATGTGCCTAGACTGCACACGAATTTTCTTGGCCAACAAAAATCTACTTCAGAAGTGATGTCATGTGCTGGTTTACTTTCCGTGTGTTTTTTCTTCTCTGAGCATGCCCAGTCTTGCTCATCATATTTTCGTCTGCCGAAATCTGTACTGACTGACGGAAAATCGGCAGTTGTGTTGACGGCCAACAAAAATTTTATAGCCTGCACACCAGATTTTATTCGGCCGAAACGTCGGAGTCGGTTGTTGGAAGTATCATACTAACAAGCCGAAAATCGGCCGATCGGACGTTGGCCGAAAATTCCCGGCCAATAATCGATGCGTGTGTACGAGGCATTAGGCTGCCCATACATTATACAATTTTCTGTGCGATTTTCTTTAAAGTGGAGTTCCGGCCTATTTTGCAACTTTAGTGATTCCTGGAGTGCTCACTATGCTGATCAACAATTGGGCATTTTCAATTTTTTTCTGGGGTCCCTTACCTTATTTTCAGGGCATTTTTGATTTTCTCCCCCCTCTGTGGCCACGGCCACTGACATCACTTCCGCCTTTGCATTGCATCCTGGGAGCTGTTTGTCATCACTCTCAAGAAGCCGGAATCAGGAAGAACTCCCTGAACACTCCTTGGAATCAGGAAGGAGGACACGGCAGATTACACTGCGGCTTCAGATGCCAATGTCTAAGATGGCCGCGCCCAGACAGCGTTTTTAAAAGTAAGATTTTGACTAAAATCCAATACTGTACACCTTGTAAGTATGAGAATAGCGGTTCTGTAAAGGGCGAGGGATTAGTATTATAGGGGTATTTTTAGTTAAAAAAGGTATTTGAGGCCGGAACTCCGCTTTAAGTTTACCTTCAACTATGTAGTATAAAGGCCTGCCTAATTGGATACAATTGAAAGTGGTGTTTAGTTTTGACCTCATATACATTGAACATGTATGGCTAGCCTAAGATGCACTAGCAGATTCACACTTGAATAAAAAATTAAATCCATCTGTTTTGTCTCAATCCTAAGTAGCCAATGGGAGTATTTCCTCTTAAAGTGTATGATGTAAAGACATTTTATATATACTGTATTTTCTGGCGTATAAGACTACTTTTGAACCTCAAAAAAATCCCCCAAAAATGGGGGGTCGTCTTATACGCCGAGTATGACATCTCCAAGGTAACCTAAGTATAAGTATTACCGGTAGATGTAATCTCTCAAGACGCTGGCTGTGTGGAAATCCTGTACTGGTATACTGTATGTACCGTAGCTTCGGCTACATACAGTGTACTGTACTGAGCCAATCAGGGAGAGCGATGTATTCGGTTATTGAATGCAAAGCCTGCTCGGTTTGGTGGAGTAACAGCAGCCCGCCTCTCTGACTCTGCCAATCCGAACAGGCTTGGCATTCAATAATAGAATACATCGCTCACTGTGATTGGCTCAGTGCGGTATACTGTATGTAGCCGAAGCTACAGTACATAGGGTATACAGGTACAGGATTCCCACACAGCCAGCGTCTTGAGAGATTACATCTACCGGTAATACTTATACTTAGGGTACCTTGGAGATATTATGAAAGATTACATGTATTACAGTACTTGGGGTACCTTGGAGATCTTTGAGAAATCTGATGTTTTTCAATGGTGTTGCCTTGCTTCGGAAAGGGGGTAGTCTTATACAGCGAGTATAGCCCAAAACCTATGTTTTAACTTGAAAATTAGGGGGGTCGTCTTATACGCCCAGTCGTCTTATACACCGGAAAATAAGGTATATATATATGTATATATACATACACACACATATATACATATAGTCCATCTCTGCAATACATGCACATTTCCCCACCATGTTGTATCCCATTAATGTCCATGCAAATGCAGAATAATACTGGTTGACCTCCTTGTACTCAGTTTTATAGTTCTGTTGTAGGCCAACACCACATACCTTTTAGTGGACGGTATGCCAGCCGTTCCCAGTGTCTTTTGCTAAACTACTCAGCCACTCTCTGATCTCTACAAGAGTAATGCCTACACACGATCAGAAAATCGGAAAAAAAAAAAAAATACAGCTTTTGAAGGGACTGTACGATAATCTGATGGTTAGTACACAGCTTTCGAGAGCTGATCGATCGACCGTTCATGCAAAATCACCCGAAGGTACAAACTATTTTTCTCGTACAATACCAGAATGTATGATTTTTGTTTATTCAGCACAGCAATCATCCGAAATAAATTGGAAGATCAAGACCACAGAATACATTACAATACAACACATTCCATCACTTCCAAAGTTTATTCTGCCATATGAGAATTTTCATACCTTTAGTAAACTCTTCATTTTCAATATGAGACTAGCATGCAAAAAAAAAAAGGGACAATTATTCGTCCAATTTTCTCATTGTGTGTATGAGGCTTAAAGTGTAACTCCACTTTTGTTGAAAAAAAAAAACATTTCCCCTCTAGGTGATCTCTGTACATTGCAGATTTCTACCTTTTGTTATTCTGAAGAAATCACTGTTTGTTCCTCTGTGCTCAGTGAGTCTAATGGAAGTGGTATAATAAATATCAATCATCTGTGCAGCTACATAGCACTAATGAAGAAAGCTGCTGGGCCTGCATTCCTTTAGACGTGTTCCTATTGGGAGTATCTCACCAAAGATGACATTTTTGTTGCAGGGGATTTCTGAAATCTGACTTGTATTTTAGTGCAGACTTCTGGGAAAATCAGTGAGCCAATCACACAAGCAGGAAGGCATTCTGTATACATTCTGTGTACAGAACACCTCCAGGTAGCCATATTGCATTGCATTTTCAGAAAAGTACAGTGGCTTCAGTTCGAAAAGGAAAAGTATTTTTTTAACCACTTGTCGCCCGCCTAGCATCAATTGACGGCAGAGCTGTGCGGCTCTAATTCTAGGACGACGTCATATGACGGTACTCCAGAACAGCCGATCTCGCGCACCCGCGGGGGGGCCGTGTTCCTAGGACACGGTGCGACCCGGATCTTGGTAAAGAGCCAATGACATGGCTCTTTACCCATGTAATCGGCTGTGTTCAATCTCAGCCGGTCACATGTCAATGAGGAAGTGCCGTTTATCGGTTCTCCTCACCTCCCACTGTCAGAGTGTGTGGCGAGGAGAGCCGATCAGCGGCTCCCCTTCAGAGGAAAGTCCAGGAAAGGTAATCAGGGCACTGATCATCAGTGCCCTGATTACAGTAAAGTACGACATAGTAAAAAAACAGTGCCCAATGAATGCCCATCAGTGACACCAATCAGTGCCTACAGTGACCTCAATCAGTGCCCATTAGTGATGCCAGTCAGTGCCCATCAGTGCCGTCCAGTGCCCATCAGTGCCGCCTATCAGTGCGGCATATTAGTGCCTCCTTATCAGTGCCCATCGGTGCAGCCTATCAGTGTCCATCAGTGCCGCCTCATCAGCTCACATCAGTGAAGGAGAAATATTACTTATTTACAAAATTTATTGACAGAAATTAAGAAAAACTTTTTTTTTTTTTTTTTTTTTTTAATTGTCTGTCTTTTTTTCTTTTTTTAGTGTGGAAAAAAAAATTTATAAAAATGTAATTTGGGTACAGCATTGCATGACCGCGCAATCATCATTCAAAGTGTGACAGCGCAGAAAGCTGAAAATTGGCCTGGGCAGGAAGGGGGTGAAAATGCCCGGTATTGAAGTGGTTAGAAACATTCAATTACAATATGACTTGTGTCGCAATTGTATACGCTATATTATTTTTTCCCCATGAAAATGGAGTTACCCTTTAAGTCTAATCATTCTGTAGTCCAATATAAGTACTAGGAGTGCTGAAAAGCATCTTTGAGATAACACAGGAAGTATGCAGATGACACAGGACATTTTGACCAAAGCCATCAACCAAATATAACAAAATGCTTACATAATCTATTTAAAGTAGAATTTTAAGCAAAACCTTTTTTCTCATTTCGGATAGAGTAAGGGAGGGTTATAACCCCTATAAGGTTTATTTTTGCTGTCTTTGTCCCAATGGGAAGATTTACCTTCACTTCCTGTTCTATAGCCAACATAGGAAGGGAGAATAAATCCCTGCAAATTAAGGGAATCTCTTGGGGGCCCCTAGATCCCCATTGGAAGACTTCTCCTCTATTTTCTGGGGACAACCCAAAATTTGGTGATTTTTTTTACTTTCAATGATGCAGCACCCTCCTAGGTAGGTGCTATTGAGAGAGTATATTTTTGAGTCCTGTCTGCTTACCAGAGGGGCTGCAGGTAAATCTATATTGCTTTCTGCCTACGAGAGAGCAGGATCTGTTAGTGAGGTCTTCTCGTTGTGCTCAGTATGCGATTCATTCAGTCTAAAGAGTGTTTCACGCTGGTCCAATAGGGAGGTATGTTGGACAGTGGGAGGAAACCTAATGAATTGGTGGGTGCATAGGCTCTTGATACAGTCCTGGTGATTGGCAGAGGGCAGATAGCTTCGGTGCATTCTGAGATACTGTATAAAATCCAGGAGCACATGAGCTGCAAGGTCTTTGGCTGGAGAGCAGAGTCCCGGAGGGAGGGGGCGGCTGCCTCCTCCTCTGAAGAGGTGCTATGCGGTCGCAGGAGGTTGTCCCAAGGGCCTGAGGAATGGATGAGAGAAGCTGAACCCAGAGGTCCAAGAGAGCTGACAGAGGGGAGACACTGGAGATCCTGGGACCACAGTATCGTGAGTACAGGAACTCGTGTCAAGGGGACTGACCTGAGGGGGGCCACCCCTAAGTGTAGGATAATGGTAAACGGGAGAAAATGAGAGCAATAAAAACTGACAGAGGATCTAATCCCTCTCCACTCCATCCAAAACTAAAGAAAAAGATTTCCTTTAAATATACTTTAGCAGTCCGAAATGGAGCAAATAAAAGAAGTTCATTATTAGCATTTACACACACTAAAAACAGCCCATTCATTGAAACCAGTAACATCTATAGGACGTATATGTAATCTTCTATCAATTAAACTTTAAAAGGTGAAACTTAACTATACTACAGTTTGTTTTCTCATTATTATGATGACGAAACATTTCATGCCTGATATTTGGTTTTAATCCTGAAACTTTTATTAAATTAAATAAAAAGTGCTTGATGCCCTGTGCAGATTGGAAATTGGCAGTGTGGGTGGGCCACAAGCTTTATATTCACTGTCTGCTGTCATCACAGAGCACTCTTGTTAGGAGCGAGTCTCAAGCATCAGCGTTCACGAGTCAGCACAACCATTAATTATTCATTACTAAACGGTCACTAATTTGCTCTCTTGCTTGAGTTTGATGTGTTTTTCTGGAGCCTGCCAGATCTCTTTAAGGAGCTGAATTGATATGAAGTGTAATCCTATTCATCCTTTATTTACCCCAGTCTTCTCAGGACAGCCTGAGCGGCAGACAGAATATGTAACACCAGCTAGCACTCTAATGCTGATAGGTATTAAAGGGACACTATTACCATAATAAAAATAATAAAGCTTGTTTTAGAATATACAGTACGCAAGCCATAGGTGTGCGCCTCAAAGCATTTGTGCATGTGTATATATACCGATGGTATCAGTAGAGCAGAGGTCGGTGTCAGTAGGGCAGGGATTGGTGTCAGTAGGGCAGGGATTGGTGTCAGTAGGGCAGGGATTGGTGTCAGTAGGGCAGGGGACGGTGTCAGTAGGGCAGGGGACGGTGTCAGTAGGGCAGGGGATGGTGTCAGTAGGGCAGGGGACGGTGAATGTAGGGCAGGGGATGGTGTCAGAAGGGCAGGGGATGGTGTCAGAAGGGCAGGGGATGGTGTCAGAAGGGCAGGGGATGGTGAATGTAGGGCAGGGGATGGTGTCAGTAGGGCAGGGGATGGTGTCGTCAGTAGGGCAGGGGACGGTGTCAGAAGGGCAGGGGACAGTATCAATATATAGATTAAATTATTCATTATAAACACGGACATTATGCTATGATCGGGATCAGTCTACAGGTTTAAAAATGTCACGCTATACTTAGAAGAAGCTTGATAAGAAGACCCTAAATAAAATCCTACTTTGGTTCTATTAAGGACAAATTAGAGACACTCTTCCCTCTTAGGCTGGGTTCCCCCCCTCCTGCGTGTGGCTGCGAGTAGCGATTTCAACCACAGTGAAAATGCACTGCTCTGCTAAAACACGTGGGGCTGCCATTTATTCTGAATGGCAGCCCCATGCATGTAAAATCAAAGTGCGTGTGTGGGAACTGCAGGGAAATCGCATGTTCAAAAACACCATGTGATTTCCCTGCCGGTGCATTTTTGTCAATATTGCTTTACTAACTGAAGCAAAACACAAATGCACACCAGCTCTTAAGCCCCGTACACACGTAGCGATTGTCGGCCGAACGATCGGCCGTCTTTTGTCCGGTGCTGTCCTGTCGGTTGAAAAGTGCTAAAGACTGCACACAAATTTTGACGGCCAACAACAGCCGACTGCAGAAGTGATGTCATGCGATGGTTAACTTTCCGTGTGTTTTTTCTTCTCTGAGCATGCCCAGTCTTGCTCATCTGCTGTTTGTCGGCCGAATTCTGTACTGACTGAGGAACAATCGGCCGTTCTGGTGTTGGCCAACAAAAATTTTAAAGCCTGCACACCAGATTCTGTTCAGCCGTAAAGTCGCAGTCGGTTGTCGGAAGCATCATACTAACAAGCCGACAATCGGCCGATCGGACGTTGGCCGAATATTTACGGCCGACAATCGCTACGTGTGTACGGGCCTTTACACTCCCAACATTTCTTTGACATTTTTGAGAATGGCAAACTGATAAAACATGCCTCACTCAGATTTTCTGGTCATTTGATGTGTGATATCGGCAATCTGCCTTGCTACCTATCACAAGACTTCAATGACAGCAATGAAGCAAGAAGTAACTTTTCTCCAAGTGAAAAATGGAAGATCCGTAATATCAGGGTAGGCAATGGCACCGTCAATCCTGGCATGCTATTATATTAGGCTGAAATTAGCTATTACGTAAAGGTATATACAATATATATTTTTTAATATTTTTATAAACCAAATATTCTACCACACATGGAGACTAACTACAGATGGGCAATAGAGCTTAGGAAAACAATGTGGTAATCAAACATTTTTATGCCAGAATTTAGCATTCCTGCTTTTTAAGCTATATCCGTCAGCTTACCCCATTCCCACATTTCATTTCTATGTTATTGCCACCATCTCATCCCCTAATCCTGACCCCACCAAGGATAATGGATAACAGTGCAGGACTCAGGCATGCCCAAAGGGATTTTAATTAGAGTCTGTATTTAGGCAAATTATCTTTCCTTGAAATTTTAGTTATTAATTACTATTACTAATATAATTTTCCCAGAGCTAAAACGTAAGATAAGATGTTATACTTTAGGCTTTTAAATGCCTAATTTATTATGCTGTTAGGGTTCATATTGAGTTCAGCATTAGGTTCATACTTAGTTCACCAATCATCACAATCCATTGTCACAGTATTCAGTCGGTGTATAAATCCTAACATATGGAAAGTCGAGACAGAAAGCCTTCATATTTATTTTAACATCTGGTACCTTAACACAACCCCCTTTTTTGCTAAAGACACTAAATTGTAAAAGTAAACAGGCAGTTATGGATTACAATATTAAAAGATTAGCCAAACAAGGTCATTAAACAAGGTCGTGAAAATAATGAAAACTAAAGAAGACAATTGTTCAATGTTACCCTTTGCTACATCGCAGATACTGTATACAGGTGGTACGAAGAGCATAGAAGTGTAACAGCTAGCTATGCATGGGAATCTT
>NC_138778.1:181683816-181958816 GCF_965119305.1 Pelophylax lessonae
TCTAGGCATTGAGAGCACAAGTGAATCACAAAAGCAAATTCTTAACAGGGTGGAAAAAAAAAAAACAATGATTAAAAATAAAAAAAAAAAATAAAAAAAAAAATCAGATTTTTTTTAACCATTTTTTTTGTAATTCGGCACTGCGTGAATTTAACGGACAATTGCGCGGTCGTGGAATGTTGTACCCAAATGAAATTGACGTCCTTTTTTTCCCACAAACAGGGCTTTCTTTGGGTGGTATTTGATCACCTGTGCGATTTTTCGTTTTTTGCGCTATAAACAAAAAAAGAGCGACAATTTTGAAAAAAAAAAAAACAATATTTTTCACATTTTTTTTTAAATGAAATCCACCCCCCCCCCCAAAAAAAAAATGTAAAAATCTAAATTTTTTAACATTTTAGGCCAATTTGTTTTCTGCTACATATTTTTGGTAAAAAAAATAAATAAATCGCAATAAGCGTATTTTGATTGGTTTGCGCAAAAGTTATTACGTTTACTAAGGGAAAGGTTTACGTCATTTTTATTGTTTTCTTTTTTTAACGAGTAATGGCGTCGATCTGCGATTTTTTGCGGGACTGCGACATTGTGGCGGACAGATTGGACCCCTGACTAACATTTTTGACACTTTTGGGGGTACCAGTGACAATACTACAGTAAACAGTGCTATACATATGCAGTGTTACTGTAAAAATTGCACTGGCAGGGAAGGGGTTAACTTTATTAGAGATCCAGGGGTTGTGTCCCTAGGGGCGTGCTTCTAACTGTCAAGGGGCGTTGGCTTTTGATGTAACCACAGAGACATACGATCCTAGATAGCAGGATCGTATAGTCTCTGCTGTTACACCAGGGAGAATGACAGGCGGCTTTGTTTACATTAGCCGGCTGCCTTTCTCCCTCTCCAGCAGGAGATTGCGAGTGGCCGGCGGACATCGGAGCCGCCGGTCACTCGCGTGGGGATGGCCATGAATGAGCAGGGGTGGGAGCGCGCCTCCGGCAGAGCGCGCTTGCCCCCTACAGGCTCCTGGGCGAGCGACGTAGTACTACGTCGCTTTGCCCAGGAGGGGCTGACTGCCGCAGTAAATGTACTTGCGGCGGTGGGCAAACGGTTAATTTAAATAGATTTTTTTTCAATTTTTATCAAATTATTTTAATAAAATGCTTTTGGAGTAAAAATCCATCTAAAGATAGTTTTCGATTTAAGATACATTAATACATTTTTTTTTTTTCAGCATGAGGCTCTATATTCTGCAATATTTTACATTTTTGGTAAACTCATTCAATGAATCCAAGCTCTGCAAGCTGGGAGAACATGCACTGCACTGAAGCATTCACATAATTTCACAGCAAGCACGAGATAATTTAAAGCTCAGAAATATTTCCTTATCCCATTGTTTTGCAAATCTATGTACACTACAAACTGTATGATTGAATTGCTTCGGATATCGCTGTTTTACTAACCTGACAGCTTATTATTCTAAATAGGAAAGTTTAATTTTGTTTGCCAATATTAAAGATTCTAACTATTAGTAAGATAAGGACCGGTCATTTCAGATCCATCATTGCAGCGCCTGTTAGCGGTCATCCACTCACCTGCTGCCCCCACATCCCTCACCTTGCTGTGTCACTGCTGCGTTACCAGCCATCTAGTGTATGGGACTGTATGGGACTGTCAGTGAGTCAACAGCGGGTCATAGGAGGAGCCGCTGCTGGACAGAAATGACAGTTGCTCTTTAAAAATTATGATTTAAATCAAATCCACCTGGATTCTAAAGAGAAAGGTAAGTGCAGACCACTGAAACACTTTAATTTTCTTTGCAGATGTATTTACTAGGCAATTCATTGTTGGCTCAGTACACCTTAGGTTTTCTCATTTTTTTACTGCTGAAAACTACAGTATACAGCAAAATACTCTGCCAAGTAACACAGCACAGAAAATGCTTAATGCCAGCATGCCACTCAGTGTAAATAATTAATACAGACCCCTGGGTAGCGTGCATGGCTTACAAAGAGTCCTCAGATTACAGGCCAGCCTTGTGTGCTCTGCGTCTTCACCTCATGATCCTTTATGTAGCTCTCTGAAATGTATCTACTACAGTGAAATAGTTTCTTTACACCATTTTACTGCTACTGAATGGAAAAAATAAACCTGAACCCCGAGAGAAACTATGGAATTATCCAGGACTTGCTCAAAGACAAAAGAACGGTTTACTTCACTTCAATCCTTATGATCAATGCCTTGTATTCTGTTAGGAACTTACTTTCAAACAACTGCTATTATGTAAAGAATCCGAACCCAACATACCTTATCTACTAAGGGCACTGCTCCCAAAGTCTCTACTGGCTATTGACACATTATTATAGTCTTACCGAAAAATAGTTACACATAGCAGGACTCATACACACTATTTGCCTCTATTTTGACCGTACACTACATGTACTATACACTACTATACACTAATGGGGCTCTTGCTGTTTATCAAGATCTAATGTTAAAAAAAAAAAAAAGACATTCCATAAAAGTAAAATTGATGTCATGTTCCTCAGTATGTCATACCAGAGCAGTTGGGAATGAGGGGGAAAAAAATAACATTATCAAATAAGGCATTGTGTGGTCCCATGGTCCCACAACACAGTGTCACATTAACGAGGAACTGCAGTCTGCTAACATAATTTGTAAAAAAAAATATCTTTGCAGTTCTGAAGCTTCCCTCCAACCACTTTGCATATTAATTTTATATATACTGTGATTCTGTACTTGCCAAATATGCTGCAGAATTCCCCCTCCACTAAGTTTTGCTGCAGCCATTTTAACTGTGGGCAGCTGAAGCTGCTGGCTGTTCACTTCCTGGATTTACACAGACACACACATACACACACATTTATACAGACACTCAGACCACTGCTTGTCTGCACATTTCTCCTCTCTTTATGAATACACATGGATCTCTGCAGTCTTCTGTTATCCCTGCCCTCATCAAGCCCCTTCTAGCTCTGCAGCTATCATTGGCTTTCCTATGACTCATCCCTCCCTCCCTTGCTGGCAAAATCTCACAAAAGTTAGAGAGAGTTGTGCATGATGTCATTAGCCTAGGGCTAACTACCAGACAAGAAAGAGGAAGTGGGCTGTATAAGGTATTTACTGGCAGAAAAAAAAATGTCTTACTATCCAAAGTTAAAACAACAAGGGCGGAGGATTTAATAGATGGAAAGATGAAAAAAATGACTGAAGAGCCGCTTTAATTACTCCCTATTCATACATTTAGATAGATTGCAGCCAGGTTCTAGTTAAAAGAGACTGCCCGACACCCCCCACCCTGCATGCCACAATGCAATGCTTGGTGTCTGAGAAACCTATTGCTACATATGAGCACGGTCACTTGTATGACATCCCTGTATATATGCAAATATTGAAAAAACTTGCATCTTCTACATCCAGCCAAGCAGTACATCCTCCACAATACTGGCTATCCTTCATGTAAGTTGCCTTATGGCCGGAATACATGATAAGAAAATCTGCCGAAAATTTCCGTTCAGCGAAGGATCGGCCGATATTCTACTCGTTAATGCCCAGCCATCAGTGACCATATCGATATTGTGAAAGAAAAATCCCGTTTGAAAAAAAACAAAAAATTCTGTTGTCTCGTTTGCGAACGAACGATATTCTATACGTTGGTGTTAAGGTCGTTCATTTAAAATCTGTAGAACATCATCACGCATGCACTGTTTCGATGGTCGGCGGTCAAACGGTCGGGCGATATTCGGCCTGTGTATGTTGGCAACGTTTGCGACCAACGAACACTTTTTCATAAGTCGGTGGTCGAACGATCGGCGATATTCGGCCCGTGTATTGCAGCCATTAGGTAGATACATCCAACCATATTGACATCTGAATAACTTCCAAAGGTTACCCACCTACTAAGAAGCTGATGTGTTCTAATAATGCTCCAATAATGAATTTTGTACACTAGCTGAGTATTTGTTTTCGCAATGTACTTTGCTTTTGCTAGGTACCTATGACACTTTGTACCCAATTGTACTGACTGTTTCATTCTCAATAAAAAACAATGAAACGGAGAAAGCCTGCATTTGCATAGGCAGTTTGTGGGTTCAATCACTGCAGAATTTTCATGAAGCTTTATGGTCTAGTGAAAGTCATTTTCATCTCCTCAGCCTGGCCACGGGTTCACTTTAAAGTAAGAAGAGCAGAGACAGATAATTATTCTGGCTGTCTGGTTTAGGAGCTCATTTGCATATCAGCAGCCTCCCAGCTTCAGAAACGAAGGCAATATTGTTATTAGGATATAGGAAATCTAAACAGCTGTGCTATTGTAAACTGTAGACAACTTTTGTTTAGACTGAAGTACTTTAAATTATAAATGCTACGGAAACAGTCATGAGAATGGTAACACGTATAAAGTGGATACAAATTTTAATCTAGAGAAAACCAATTTCAAACATGACAAGACTGGTTGATGCTCAATGTGACAAAACTTCTAAGAAGAAGAGCAATGAAAAAAGGACGTATTCCTCCGGAGCCAGCCAGATCCAATTTCCCCAGTTGTAGGTTTGAGAATGAAAATTAAAAACAAACTTGATTTTCCTGACAAGAATTAGAATTGGGGGAGGTTTGAGGTTTTTACTTAGAAAAGTCCTTTTTTATTCTGCAACGTTTGTGCAAAACCAGTATGTTTGTGTCAGACCTATCACTGCATTTACGGCCGTTGTCGGACTACTCAAGGATTGCATGGATAGCAAGTGACCCCAAATTCCAATGACAGCCCCATGTTTTGGTAACTTGACTTTACATACATGTCTAGTTTGAACACGCATTACCATTTACAATTCAATCTCTGGTTTTCCAAATGGGACATTCAGGTCTAATGTTGATTATAAAGTTAAAGAGGAACTAAACGCTCTCAATCAAAATGAACTATTTTTAATCCTTATGCATCTAGCTTTAGTAATTAGATAGGATGGTATATTATATTTGCATGCATCTAGCTTTAGTAATTAGATAGGATGGTATATTATATTTACTGGCGTTCAACTTTTTTTTCTTTTTTAAACATTAATTCAATTGCTTCCTGTTTTTTTTTGCCAAAACCTAAATTATATCATCCAGGAGTCTTCATAGGCACTTATTCCTTTTATCTGGAGGAGGGAAGGAAGGAGGAGCTTTCTCAGTTAAGCACACCCTCCTGCCGGCATGCCTAAGCCAACGGCAGAAGGATTCTAGGAAGTCAATTCTACATGAATCATTTGCCCTTATGCAAGATGGTCACAGCCATAAATGCTAGGGGGTGTTTTTCAAAGTGATTTATCAGCAAAATAAAGCATTGAGACATGGATAGGGTTTGCTTCAAATAATAAAAATTAATTAAACAGCGTTTTTGGTTTGTGGTGCTCAGATACAGTTACGTTCCACTTTAAGGCTAATGTGGTAATTTAAATAAACTCTTATTTGCCTGTGAGGAAGCTCACCTTACTCATAGACAAATAGGAATTTAGGTGGAATAGGAATCATGATTGTAGCAGGTGCTTTTTAATCAGGCAGCTGCTGCCGCCGGACACACAGGCATCGGCGTGGACAGGCACACAGACTGTCGCAGCCGCGTGGGATTTCCTTCCCCTCCCTCTACTTACCGTGCTGTTACACAGAGGAGAGCAGCGCTTGTGACATGGCCTGGTGATTTCGCCCCTGATAGGATGCAGATGGGCAAATCAGAGAAGAGGAGCAGAGAATCTTGGGACATGTGGTCTCAAAGACAGGCAGATCCATAGCAAACCCCTGGGGGCAGACTACAGACCCCAGCATTCTGGTAGAGACAAGCAGAGGAGGGGAGAGACTCCACGAGGCAAGGGGAAGAGACCAGGAGAGACCATGAGGCAGGTAAGAGGGAACAGATGCAGGAGAAAGGAGCTCTTCTTTCATTTCCCCACCAGTAGCTCCACGGTCGGATGCAGACCCATCACTTCAGGCATCCCTATCGGCTGTGTAAGTGTCTGTATAGACATTGCTGGGCCTTCTGGTTGCCAGTTCGGCATACTGAAGGAGCCTGTTCCAGAACATCTTTCCCTTGGGCCTTGGTGTCACAGGATTGATGAGCGGGCATTAGCCCATCTTGTGCAAACCTCTTTTAAAGAGACACTGCATGCAGACCTTTAACCTGTCTTTTTGTCAGATCCTTCCCAGGAGACATTTTATACCAGAGACCCTTTAATACAGTACAAAGTTTCTTTGTAAAGAGATCTCTCAGACTTTAAAGCTAGCTGAAGATAACAGACATCTCCACTGTAAGGACTTTGACTTTCCTTCTTTCACTAAGTCAAAGACTCTCTGACAAACACTTCTACTCATTTTAGGGGAAACTCTGACGTTCAGAATAAAGTTGATATTGCATATCCTTGCATGTTGTACCACACATTGAAATTCAAGACCTGTCATTTCAGAGTTTTAGGGAAATAGACTGACCTGCAACAAGTCATACCTATTTCCCTTCATGCCTGAGCACATAGGTCACATTTGAGCCAGTTAAGTTGGTCAAAATTGTGTAGTTTATATTTTGCATTTGACCGTGTTCTACTGCCCAATACCAGAGTTTGCAATTATTTAACTTCTTGATTAAATTATTGCTGTTTGTTCGATGAAGAAAGTCTTTCAGTTAAAATACTTTTGGTTTACTACAGTTGGGTGTTCTTTACCACTGTGTTTGCAAGAACATTTGTTTACCATGTGTGCCAATTGGGTTGAGACTGTTCTTGGGGTTGAGTGGCAGAACAAGTGGCTCCGTAGGGGTGGCGCTACATGATACCACCCAGAAATGCAACATTTTGCCTGTTCAGAGCGGACCAACATTCAGATGCCTGCACTATATACCTTCTACAGTTCTTTTTTTAAATAACAGAGTTACTTTAAAGGCAACCTAAGAGAAATATGGAGGCTGCCATTATTGACCTCTCCTAAAGCTAGTTGCATTGCTATCACACCACAAGCCCCTTGTCCGTATAGTCCGTATTTCTTTCTTAAAAAAAAAAAAAAAAAACACTACAAGCATGCAGTGCTTAACCGCTTAGGCCCTGGAGGATTTTCCTGCTCAAAGACCAGGGCCTATTTTGCGATTCGGCACTGCATAGATTTAACAGGCAATTGCACGGTCGTGCGGCGCTGTACCCAAATGATATTGACTCTTTTTTTCCCCACAAATAGAGCTTTCTTTTGGCGGTATTTGATCACCTGTGCGATTTTTACTTTTTGAGCTATAAACAAAAAAAAAAAGCGACAATTTTGAAAAAATAATATTTTTTCACATTGTTTTATATGAAATTCCCCAAAATAAATGTAAAAATCAAAATTTTTTAACATTTTAGGCCAATTTGTTTTCTGCTACATATGTATGGTAAAAAAAAAAAATCGCAATAAGCGTATTTTGATTGGTTTGCTATAGTTATTGTGTCTACTAACTACGGGAAAGATTTATGTAATTTTTATTGTTTTTTTTTTTTTACTAGTAATGGCGGCGATCTGCGATTTTTTTTTTAGGGGACTGCGACATTGCGGCGGACAGATCGGACCCTTGACTGATATTTTTGACACTTTTGGGGGTACCAGTGACATTACTACAGTAATCAGTGCTATAAATATGCTCCGTTACTGTAAAAATGACACTGGCAGGGAAGGGGTTAACTTTATTGGTGATCAGTGGGTTAAATGTATCCCTAGGGGCGTGATTCTAACTGTGGGGGGGCGTGGCTTGTGATGTAACCACAGAGACATACGATCCTACATAGCAGGATCGTATGATCTCTGCAGTTACATCAGGGAGAATGACAGGCGACTTTGTTTACATTAGCCGCCTGCCTTTCTCCCTCTCCAGCGGGAGATCGCGAGTGACCGGCGGACATCGGAGCCAGCGGTCACTCGCGCAGGGATGTTAGTGAACGAGCGGGAGCGCGCCTCCGGCCGCACGCGCGCTCACCCCCTAGAGGCTCTTAGGGGAGCGACGTAGCCCTACGTCGGTTTGCCTGTAGGGAGCGGACTGCCGCAGTAAATAGTCGTGCGGCGGTCGGCAAGCGGTTAACACAAATATTCCTTATTTCAGAACTTTATTAACAGTGATGATCACTTTCAGGACACCGAGTTAATTTAAGAAAACAAATTCCAGTTTTAGAAAGCTGTGCGTAGTCAATGAGTCATCTGGTAATCACAGGTTTGATGTGCCATGACACCCCACCCAGGAACCTGCTACCCACCTCCCCAACACTCACACCTTATTACACCAAGGACCTTCAAAGTGCCCAGCCAGCTTGATCAAGTCATTATATCAGGCATGTGATGTACTGTACGTGTAGGCTTTTTGTTAGCATTTCTTAAAGGCATCAGACAGCGATCTCACTCGCAGCATTGAGGGTTATGTGTCAGAGCTGAATTAGTTAGCACCATAATAGCATGTGATGCCTGATAAGGCCAACTTGCCTGCTCCTCTGTGTCCCACAAAATCTCCTTTTACCCTTTGTGACTTCTAGGCTGGAGTTCCACCTTCAGCATTTCACAAATAAGCATATTACAAATACAAAATAAAGTCCTCCATATACAGCTGGATATCATAATTGTGGCAGGTTCTGGGATGGCTGGCTTGTACACATGGGCAGGTTGGAATTTTTCATAGCTCATCAATTTATCTTTGCCGAGATGACAAGAGATAACCTAGAGCTCATTACTGCCTCATGGGCTGTAACGAGATTTCCCAACATGCGCCAGACAGGGGATATACATGTCAGCTGAACAAGGTTTGTTTGGCGGTTTGCTCATTAGGACACAAGTGAACCGATATCCACATGTATAGTCAATTTAAAGGAAATGTATCATAAAAAGTATGACGAGTACCATTGCTGAATTTTTCAGACGTTAGTTACCAGTTCCCTAGCTGTTCTGCTTATCCTCTGGCTTAAAGTGTTACTAAACCCACAACAGTAAGATCAGTCTGTGCAGTATATGCAGTAAAGCATGCTTGTTATCCACTTGCGGACTAGCCGCTGCAGATATACGGTGGCAGGTTCCCGTGAAATGACTTACCCATACGTCGTTTCGCGGGAGCAATTGTGGGGGTGCATGTGCACCAACTCGCCAGAGGGGAAGCTGATCTGCAGGGTCGGCGACTGCAATTGCCCCTGGGCACCCGCAATCACTCCTTGTGGAGACAGAACGGCGGTCTGCTGTTGTAAACACGATAGACCGCTGTTCTGTCAGCAATGAACAAAGGGCTCCTGTGTTTCTCCTATTTAGGAACACAGATCCCTGGGTTCATTCCTTAAGTCCATCCCCACACAGTTAGAAAGCACCCCCTAGGAACACATTTAACCCTTTGATCGCCCCTGGTGTTACCCCCTTCCCTGCCAGTGTCATTATTACCGTAACAGTGCATATTTTTAGCACCGATTACTGTAGTAATGTCACTGGTCCCCCCAAAAATGTCAGTTAGGTTTCCGATCTGTCTGCGGCAATGTCGCAATCCCACTAAAAATCACAGATCGCTGCCATTACGAGTACAAAATAAATAAATAAAAGGACAAATCACTTTTGCACAAACCAATCAATATACACTTACTGGGATATTTTTTTATAGCAAAAATATGTAGCAGAATACATATTGACCTAAAATGATGAAAAAATTAGATTTTTAATTTTTTTTTTTTTTTATTGGGAATGTTTTAATAGCAGAAAGTGAAATACTGTTTTTTTTTCCAGAATTGTCACTCTTTTTATGTTTATAGCGCAAAAAATAAAAACCGCAGAAGTGATCAGATACCACCAAAAGAAAGCTTTATTTGTAGGAAAAAAGGACATCAGTTTTATTTGGGTACAGCCTTGCACGACCGCGCAATTGTCCATTAAATAACGCAATGCCGAATCACAAAAAATGGCCTGGTCATTAAGAGGGAAAATCTTCCGGTCCAGAAGTGGTTATACTCACTGTGGAACCCAAGAGGTTTACTCCTCTGCATTGTGTAAAAAGGTGGTTTGATCCTGATTTCTCTTATCCTCCCCTTCTTCCACAGTCCCTAATCCATATTCTAATACAGAGCCTTGGGGGCACTCTGCACATGCTCAGTTTGGTGTGTACTGCTAGAGAGTTTTTTTTTTTGTTCCTTGGGAGAGTGCATGTAATCAGCACAGGGCCAATCAGCACTGTCCAGACAGATGTTCAAGGGTCCTGCAGCCTCACAGGACAGTCAGGGGAGAATAAAAAACTCCTCCTACAAGCTTTTACCAGTGCTCGACCAGACACTGATAGAATTCACAAGACTGCTATATACTGCTGATGAGAAAAGATATTTAGCAGTTTATATTTACTAAAATAATTGCATTTCCATGTTATGTGTACTGTGGGAGATCAGATATAGTGAATGCAGGCTCCTGGGTTCAGTAACACTTTACCTACATTGTGAGTTGTTGGTTTGGATATAATTGGGGCTTACTTAAGTGGTAGAATTGGTCATGTCCTAAGATAAGCAAGACAGGTCTTCAAAAGCATATTTCTACCATGGCGTTTTTATTTATGAATAGCTTTGTGTTAAACTAGCAACTGGGCTGTAAAGCAAGAACCCAGAGATGCCTGCACAAACCTGTCTTCATGAGTGCTTCTGGAGCCCTGAAACCCAGGATACCCAACTATGAGATGTCCGTTCCCAAAATCAAAGCAATGGTACATCCCCTTCTTAGCCACATTATAATTTTAAAGCTAACCATCAAAGAGGCCAATATAGGCAGAGGAAATGATGCCATATAAGTATGTGCAACTGCTTTGCAGTATTATAGCCAGCTCTGTACTTTAGATTATGAACAATTTTATTTTAAGAAAACAAGAAATTTCATCCCTGGAGCTGATATATATATTAAAGTGATTGTAAAGGCATAAGTTTTTTTATCTTAATGCATTTCATTAAGATAAAGCAGCACCCCTCTCATTCCCCTAATACTTACTTGAGCCCATCTCTATCCAGCGATGTGGCTCAGCTGTCTGATACTTCCCTCCTTCATGGCTAAGACTTCAGCGTGGTGCGACTGGCTCCCGCTGCAGTCAAAGTCAGCCAATCAGGAGCAAGAAGGGATGGGACCTGGTCATGGCTTGGAGTCTGAATGGACACAGAGGGCTAGGACTCGGCTCGGTTGCCCCCATAGAAAGCTGCTTGCTGTGGGGACACTGAACAGGAGGGAGGGGCCAGAAGCACAGAAGAGGGACCTGAGAAGGAGGAGGATCAGGACCGCTCTGTGCAAAAACAACTGCACAGAGCAGGTAAGTATAACAAGTTTGTTATTTAAAATAAAAAAAAAAACCTTTACAATTATTTTAACCACTTGACGACCGCCGCACGACTATTTACTGCGGCGGTCAGCCCCTCACAGGCAGAGTGACGTAGGTCTACGTCGCTAGCCTGTGAGGGTCTAGGGAGTGAGTGCACGCCCCCGAGTGGTCACGGACCCCCCGCGCATGTGACCGGCGGACCCGATCGTCCGGCGGACCCGATCGTCGGTGGAGAGGGAGAAAGGCAGGCGGCTAGTGTAAACAAGCCGCCTGTCATTCTCCCCGGGGTATGAATGATGATCATACGGTTCTACTATGTAGAACCGTTGATCACTGTTCATACATCTGAAGCCACAGCCAGTCACAGTTAGAATCACGCCCCTAGGGACACACATAGCCCCTCCCTCTCAAAAAGTTAACCCCTTCACTACCAGTGTAATTTTACAGTAACAGTGCAAATGTATATAGCACTGATTACTGTAGAAATGTCACTGGTAACCCCAAAAGTGTCAAAAATGTCAGTCAAGGGTCCGATCTGTCCGCCGCAATGTCGCAGTACTGCAAAAAAAAAAATTGCAGATAGCCGCCATTACGCGTTAAAAAAAAAAACCAACAAAAATGACAAAAATCTTTCCCTTTGTTAGTAAACGCGATAACTTTTGCGCAAACCAATCAAAATACGCTTTTTGCGATTTTTTTTTACCAAACATATGTAGCATAAAACAAATTGGCCGAAAATGTTAAATTTTGTGTTTTACATTTTTTTGGGGGGGAATTTAATATAAAAAAATGTGAAAAATATTGTTATTTTTGCAAAATTGTCACTCTTTTCTTGTTTATAGCGCATGATCAAAAAATCGCACAGGTGATCAAATACCACCAAAAGAAAGCTCAGTTTGTGGGAAAAAAAGGACATCAAATTCGTTTGGGTACAGCTTCACGCGTCCGCGCAATTGTCCGTTAAAGTCACGCAGTGCCGAATCGCAAAATAGGCCCTGGTCAGGAGGGGGGAAAAATCTTCCGGGGCTTAAGTGGTTAAGGCTTTAACTGCAACTCTTCACTCACCATTAGATCAAAAATGAAAACTCTTCTAGAAATCCAGACCTATTACCTAAAATGTTCGGTATCTCAAAAAGGCTGCGGTAGGAATGCATGGGTGGGCTTGTAAAACTTCTACAAATGCCCAATTTTATTTAAGGGAGAAACTCCAGGCAAATTACTAAACACCCATTGGAAATATACATTAACTGCTTCATAAGCTAAACCAGCCTTTCTCAACCAGTGTGCTGCGGCACACTGGTGGGCTGCCAGAGGTCCTCAGGTGTGCCGCGGGATCATAGGAGAGAAGGGCTGTCAGATGAGCCTGATCCCCTGGCCAATTGTACATCGGCACTGTGAGTTAGCTCAGTCAGCCTCAAAAGTTTAAGTAATGAATGGGCTGTGCTCTCTTCTTCCCCCTACAGTGCAGTATCCAGCTAAAAAAGAAAGGTACTGTGCTACAATGTTTTAAAGAGCTTCATACATGTCTCTGTGTGTACCTGTGTGTACATGTGTGTACGTGTGTGTATGTACATGTGTTTGTGTGTGTGTGCATGTGTCTGCATGTGTGTGTGCCATCAGAACTGCTTTTGTAGGGCTTGTATGTGATAGCACCAAGGACTGCTGCTCCTCTGAAAAGCAATCCATGATCAGATCGCTTTTCAAAGGCATTTAACAGGTGGTAAAGAGGCACTATGTTGCCCCCTCACCACCTGTTTTAAGCCCGTAAATGCAGCATTACCACACCGCAACCGTGCAATTCACACAGTTGCGGGGTGGTTGCAGTGCAGCCCCATTCACCCTGGGTATACCTACAGCTGAAACCACAGCATGTGTACACCCCCAGCTGCTGCCTCTGCATGTGACATGTGAACAAGCCCTTGGTTCACATCTGCGTGGCTGCGTGCTGTTTGTAGGGCATTCCAATTGATTTCAATGGGCTTCCCTACCCGCAGAAATGCAGGGAAAGAAGTCCCCGACCCTTTTTTTCCAAATTGCGCAGCACCAAAAGCACCCCATGTTTGCCAATCTGTGGGGTACCATTAAAAGTTAATGACACCTCTAAAGAGCAGAGCATTTGTCTGTGTGTCAGGAACGAGCGCCATTTTGCGCGTCATACAGTAATGCGAACCAAGCCTTGGACAGTGGTGCCTCACAGACTGAAAGTACTTTTCAAGGGCGACCCGACTGGGAAAAGGTTGAGAAACACTCAGCTAAACCATTTCAATACTTTAGCCCTATTTACATGTCTCTGGATCACAGGCAGGAAAATGGCTATTTCCATTTTCAGCCCTCCAGCTTTCTGAGTCACCTGCCTGCTCAGTGGAGAGAGATAATGATATGGATTGGTTTCCCATTATGCAGGGTAGAGGTGGAGAGCGAGCCCCATTCACACCTAAGCATTTTGAAGAGAGTTTTTCTAGAAGTGTTTCAACACTTAGCACTCAGATTTCTGTGATAATTTATTGTGCCTATTCACATCGAGTAAAGTCCCTCAACACTCAGAAAAAGCACGGGAGCTTCTTTGTGGCATGATTGTGTGTTTTTGGCCCCAATAAAAATGTACATATGTTTGTTTTTCATGCAATTTCACACCTAACAGCCATCTCCTCCTAGCTTTCACTAGGCTAAAAAACAAAACAAAAAAAAAACACGAGCTTGAAAAAGCAAAGTAATTAGTGTACAAACATTCAAAAAAGCTCAACTGTAGATGCCAATGCTCAAGTGTGAATGTCCAGTCACCTCAGTATGGAATGGTAAATGCCTGTGTGACCACCATGGCTGCCCTCTTGGATACATTGGAGAAACGAATGTGGACATGGAGGGACAAGAAGTGTGTTATTCACAAGATCAAGAAGTGTAAAAAAAGCCTTGAAAAAAAAAGAACATTTAACATATGCACTTCATCTAATGACTGGCAAGCTGAAATATAGAACATTTTTGTTTTAGGATTTTGAAATGCTTTAAAGCATAACTCCACTTTTGCTGAGAAAAAAAACATTGTACTGGGTGATCTCTGAACATTGCAAGGATTATAACAAACTTTGTTGCAGATTCCTTTTTGTTATTCTGAAGAAATTATTGTGTGTGCCTCTGTGCTGAGTGGGTCAAATGGGAGTGGTTTCATACGTATCTATCAGCTGTGGTAGCTGCAGGGCTCTAATGAGGAAATCTGCTGGGCCTGCATCCCTTTAGACGTGTTCCTATTGGGAGTATCTCACCAAAAATGACATATTGCATGGGATGCCAGAAATCTGACTTATATCTTAAGCAGACCTCTGGGAAAGTTGGTGAGCCAATCACACAAGCAGGAAATTAGGTTTCCGGGGTGTGGTCAGTACATATTCTGTGTACAGAACAGCTCCCAGTAGCCATACTGCATCACTGACGAAGTCCCGTTGGATGTAACGCGTATGGGAGGAGTAGTTTACTGACGTCATCCCCCTGCTATCTCATGGCGTGGACCAAGCGTTGAGCTGTCCGCACACTACCCACTGCCTGTTTTTACAATCGTCTTGCTAAAACAATACCCTACTGATAAACCTGAAGCACGATTGGTTCTCATACAAGGGGATTGCCAGGAACAGTCGGACTACTGAGGAATCTTTCTTTTTGGTGTATTCAAGTGTGTTTGACCTGCTGGTGATACATGGGTCTTACAGTCAGGTGAGCACATTGGATTGCATATTGGTGAAGGGTTTGTCACCTGAAGTGGATCAGTTTCTCTGGCACCCTCTCTTTTTCACCTGTCATTGGATTTCATCTGTTTATAAAATGGACTTATAAAAAGGGACTTTTGGGCCTCATTGTTACATGTATTTGTCATAGGTTATATGCAATTGATGTGTGATAGACATTTAATTCATTGCGCTGCACTGTTTTTCTATATATAGATGCCAGAAAACTGACTTGTATCATAAGCAGACCTCTGGGAAAATTGGTGAGCCAATCACACAAGCAGGAAATGATGTTTCTGGGGTGTGGCCAGTACACATTCGGTGTACAGAACAGCTCCAGGTAGCCATATTGCATTGCAATTTCAGAAAATACAACAGCTGCAGATTGAAAAGGAAAGGTAATTTTTAATAACATTCAATTACAATATAGCTTGTGTTGCAATTGTATAAGCTATATTCTTTTTTCTTTATTTGCTATTTTTTGTTACACTTTAAAGAAGTGCAGGAAAAAAAAAAAAAAACATACATATATTCTCTCCTGCAGCAGTAGTCTGATGCTGAATCTGTCCCCCACTGGCTTTAAGCATGAGTCATCACATGACTGGTCAGTTCTGGGGTCCCCTCTGAGCATAGATGGAGGACTGTCATTCACGGCTCTGCCCCTTCAGCGATCACTGGAGTGCCAGGCAGTACATGGGGCAGGGGTGGCTACCTCAGGCTTTCAGTGATGTGCTGAGAGGCTGGGCAAGCTGCCGGTCAGGAATCTGAGTGGATCCCGACATTATTTTTAAGAACCCCCCAGAATCTGCAGCGACTCCGATGTCAGCGAGGTTTAGCCATAATTCTCTTTTAACTGATTTATTTACTACATGAACACACCATATTTTATCATCAATCTCTACAGAAATCCACAGCACAGGCCTAACATAACTAACCACACTCTGCTTTGTTCACCTTAGCTGACCTCTATTCTTGCAGTAGATCACATATTATTTTAATCTTCCATTACTACATGAACTTTGCAGAGGAATTTCGCTTTTGAAACAATCCAATAAATCTGCAACAATGTCAACAATTCTGTGTTTTTCTGTCAGTATGGGGTGCTATGTGTACATTCATGAGGAAGAAGAATGAACTTAAATGATTTTAGCAAATGGCTGCAATATAACAAAGAGTGAAAAATTTAAGGGGGTCTGAATACTTTCCGTACCCACTGTATCTCCAGATAATGGACTACTGGAGAGAAAACCCAAGCAAACCCAAAAACTCAGTGCCATACTTTGGTGCAGCCCTATAAATCCAGGGAAAATGGCCTTCTGTTGTCCATGGTATGCAGTCAGTCATGCTCTATTTTATCATCTTGAATACATGGGAGAAATGACAGCTGGATCTTCAGTCAATGCTGGTTAAGAAATAGTCCCCCATAGGTTACAGCAAGTTTCTAAATAAGGGCTCTTTCACACGGACGTTCCGTATGTCCGTATAGCACCCCATCCGTTCGCGGGTGATATACGGACATAATGCATGTCAATGGGACCATCCGCTGACATCCGATTTGCGTCTTTTCAGTTCTGTTCCGTTTTTTGGAAAAGAACCCTATTTTTTCTTCCGTTTAAAAAACGGAAAGGACGCATAATCAGATGTCAGCGGTGTCATCCGCTGACATCCGCAATCCCTTAGACATACATTATGTCTGTATATCATCCGCAAACGGATGGGATGATATGCGGACATACGGACCGGATGACACAAATGTCAACCGTGTCCGTAGGAAAAAAAAAAAAGTGCCGGAGCGGATCGCAATACGGTCCGCTCCGTGTGAAAGAGGCCTATAGCGATTGTACAAAATCACTTTGTAAAACTGAAACAAAAGGCAACACATTTATAGCTATATAAAAAAAAAATACATTATAAATACCCTTTAACTAAGAGATCACATTTCTTGTGCTTCCTCTGTTCTCAGCTCCAAAAGAGCTGTGGGTAGAAGAAGCAAAAGCACACTAAGGCTGGCCATACACTATACAATTTTCTTATTCAATTTCCTTTAGATTTACCTTAAACTATGTAGTGCAAGGGCCTGCCTGACTGCATGCAAATTGAAAGTGTTTAGGTTTGACCCTATATTACATGGTTTTGGTAAATCTAAAGGAAAGTTGAACAAGAAAATTGTATAGTGTATGGCCAGCCTTAGCTTCCCTGTGAATGGATTTGCAAAGGGGGCATGTCAGGAAAAGTCTGATCACTGGAGGAGAGTAGGCTGAGAATTGACCATGATGAGACTCTCCTGCTTAGTGAGGTCAGTTTTTATCTCTTGCCGACTGCTTAACGACGATTTACGTTGGCAGTCAGCCCCTTACAGGCAAAGCAACGTAGGTCTAAGTCGCTAGCCTGTGAGGGTCTAGGGAGCGAGCGCGCGCCACGGGAGGGGCGCTCCCGCTCGCTCACAGACCCCCCCGCGTGAGTGACCGGCGGACCCGATGTCCGCCGGTCACTCGCGATCGTCGGTTACAGCGGGAGAAAGGCAGGCGGCTAATGTAAACAAAGCCGCCTGTCATTCTCCCCTGTGTAACAGCACAGATCATACGGTCCTGCTATGTAGGACCGTAGATCTGTGCTGTTACACACACAGCCACATCCAATCACAGTTAGAATCACGCCCCTAGGGACACACTTAACCCCTCCCTCTCAAATAAAGTTAACCCTTCCCTGCCAGTGTAATTTTTACAGTAACCGTGCATATGTATAGCACTGATTGCTGTAGTAATGTCACTGGTAACCCCAAAAGTGTCAAAAATGTCAGTCAAGGGTCCGATCTGTCCGCCGCAATGTCGCAGTCCCGCAAAAAAAAAAAAAAAATTGCAGATCCAATGTCGCAGTGCCGCAAAAAAAAAAAAAAATTGCAGATCGCCGCCATTACCCGTTAAAAAAAAAACAATAAAAATGACAAAAATCTTTCCCTTAGTTAGTAAACGCAATAACTTTTGCGCAAACCAATCAAAATACGCTTTTTGCAATTTTTTTTTACCAAACATATGTAGCAGAAAACAAACTGGCCTAAAATGTTAAAAAATTTTGATTTTTAAATTTTTTTTGATTTGGGGAATTTCATATAAAAAAAATGCGATGCATACTAGCTCATTATGCCTTTGTCTTTCAGGTATTTCTTTTTTTTTATTTTTTTTCTGAGGCTTTACAACTGAGAACTAAAAAGTCTGGAAAAGTTGTTCAGAAATTGGATCAATGGCTTTTTTTGACACTTGGGTTTGTCCTTTGTCACAGTGCCCCTAGGTACCATTTACAAATAAAAACGCAACCCTTGTTTTTGTGAAGGAAGTGAAGGAAGTGATGACCTGTAAATACCTTGTATTTTCCAACCTACAGACATGAATATGGTGTGTGGAGAGAACATACAACCAAACTGTACATACAGAACACAATGGCATTGGGGGGCAGAGGAGAGGTCAGACAGGGAGATCCACAGGGGTCTTCTCTGCCACAATATCCAGCATTTCCACAGCTGCTGCCGGCACACAGCTCTTTATATCAGAACTAATCTGATGTGGCAGCCTCATAAATATTCATATTCAATTTATTTATGGCCAGCGTTTCCACGCATGTAACGGACAGCGGGAATATTAATGTGGATAATTCAGTGTGTCTAGCTCAATAATTATTCACAGAAGAGGGTTGTGGCAGTTCGCACATTCCTGACTATTACTGAACACAGATCTGAGATCCATTTCAGATTTATTCATTTATCGCAGGTATTTATATAGTGCTGACTGACAACTTACGCAGCTTTATACGTACACTTACCGACCACTTTATTACACCTGTTCAATTGCTTGGTAACACATGTTGTTAACCAGCCAATCACATGGCATTTCAATGCATTTCGGCATCTAGATGTGGTGAAGACAACTTGCTGAAGTTCAAACCGAGCATCAGAATGGGGAAGAAAGGGGATATAAAGTGACTTTGAATGTGGTATGGGATTTTCTCACACAACCATCTCTCAGGTTTACATAGACATGGTCCAAAAAAGAGAAAATATCCAGTGAGCAGAAGTTGTGTGGACAAAAATGCCTGGTTTATGTCAAAGATCAGAGGAGATTGGGGAGACTGGTTTCAGATGATAGAAAGGCAACAGTAACTAATAACCACTCGTTACATCCAAGGTATGCAGAATACATTCCTTAAATGCATAACACATCGAACCTTGAAGCAGATAGGCTACAGCAGCAGTAGACCACACTGGATGCAACTCCTGTCAGCTAAGAACAGGAAGCTGAGGCTACAATTCATCAAAACTGGACAATAAAAGATTGGTAAAACGTTGCCTGATCTGATGAGTCTCGATTTCAGCTGCGACATTCAGATGGTAGGGTCAGAATGTTGCATAAACAATATGAAAGCATGGATCCATCCTGCCTTGTATCAACAGTTTAGGCTGATGGTGTAATGGTGTGGGGGGATAACTTTTTGGAACACTTTGGGCCCCTTCGTACCAACTGAGCATCATATGACACTGTCTGATTATTGTTGCTGACCATGCCCATCCCTTTATGACTACAGTATACCCATCTTCTGATGGCTCCTTCCAGCAGGATAATGTACTATGTCACAAAGCTCCAATCATCTCTCCACTGGTTTCTACACCATGACAATGAGGTCACTGTACTCCAATGGCCTCCACAGTCACCAGATCTCCATCCAATAGAGCACCTTTGGGATGTGGTGGAACGGGAGATTTGCATCATGGATGTGCAGCCGACAAATCTGCAGCAACCGCGTGATGTTATGTCTGTATGAACCAAAATCTCTGAGGAATTTTTCCAACGCTTTGTTAAATATATATAAAAAATGAAATATCCGCGCTTAGACGAACTTAGAGGTCAAAGGGTTAATCAAGGCTGTCAGCTAGGTAAGTGGATTACAAACTTATATTCATAAAAAAAGGGGTAAAAGCAGCGCCAAGATAAAAGTATGTGGAACAAAAAATCCCAAACAATGCAGTCCACAATAGTCCAACATAGGAGAAAACCAAAGACCAGAAAATAGTCCCGGACACCAGTGCCGAAGTCAAGATCAGTAGACACCCAGTAGTGAGGACACTCCAAACCGCTTAGCAGATAGCAGGCAAATTGGGCATAAATCACTCTCAGAGAATCCACACAGGGAAAGCTGGATAAAAGACTGGAGGATGATCAGACCCGGACTTAATGACACTCCCACACAAACGAATATAGGTGTAATGGACACCTTAAGAGATGGAAAAGACCAATAGTGTAGACTTCACAAAAACTTTTATTATACTAAAAGAACAATACTCACATTTTTGCAAAAGTGAATAGACATTTCATAAAAACCGCGGTGTAACATGGCGTGCTGGACGTCTGCGTCGCCTTACGCGTGTCGTCAAATGGTTGACATCATCAGAGGCGGACCTCCTTGCTGCTATCTTCACATGTGGTGTTTGGTTGCTCTGTTCTCCTAAGAGTTCTCCATAGGAGAACAGAGCAGCCAAACACCACATGTTTTGTTCCACATACTTTTATCTTGGCGCTGCTTTTATCCCTTTTTTTTTGTTAAATATATGCCACAAAGAATTAAGGCAGTTCTGAAGGCAAAGGGGGAGGGGGGGTCCAACCCGGTACTAGCAAGGTGTACCTAATAAAGTGGCTGGTGAGTGTACATTGACATCAGTACCTTCACAAAAAGAGCTTACAATCTAAGGCTCTGATATCAAAATGCTTACACACAGGCTCCATTTAACCTACCATTGTGTCTTTGGAGTGTGGGAGAAAACCTACACAAGTACAGAGAGAACATGCAAACTCCATGCAGATAGCGTCCTGGCCAGCATTCAGACCGATAACCCCATAATATTGTTTGTATGAGGCTTCTTTATCCACTGAGCTATTGAAAGGGATCTATAATGTATATTTAATGGTGCAAAAATTTCTACTGAAAAGTAATCATTAAAGTGACACTCCTATATAGTCTGTTACATTATATCACATCAATATATAGTCTCTCTATCCAACATCTCTGCAGAACACCTACTGAGAACTCAGGAGAAGCCACACTGTATGGTTTCAGTCCACGCTAACCTACTACCATTGTGAGGAAGACAGGAAAGCACAATCACACTGCATAGCGTTTAATCACCCCAAACCCATCTACTAGCAAAATAAAAACCGATAAAGCACAACGTAGAACTACTAACTAGGAGGAACGGCCTCATACAGTGAACAGCCAGGAGTAATGTCTGACCCATTCAGTCAGTACAATCTATAAACATTTTTAAACATTCACAATCATATTTCAACAATAATTACCAATAATATAATTTACATTAAAACCCAGCTCCAGGAAACGTGAAAATTCTCCTTTGCATTGGGGTTACCACCCTGCAAGGATTACTTGCTCATTTAAGCCTAAGGGGGCATGGAAAAGTAGACTTACTTATCCGACCCATGCAATGTCTTCTCCCCCATGCTCCAGCAGTCTAGGGTCTTGACGTCATCAAGACCATTGCAGGGTCCATAGCCTTGCATTGCAAGTTAGGACACAGAGAGACAGTCCACCACCTGAGAATTGGAGAGCACTGTCTGCTGGGGAGAAGAGGATCGGTAACAAAAAGTACATTAGGGGTGCACTCAAACTGCAGTTTTAACCGTGCCCAGGCATGGTTCACCAACTTGGTCCTGTTCACTTGTGTGGTGTGAGTGCTCCAGACTGGGCCCAGGAATGTTTAAGCACTCAGAAGAGGTTGTCCTGGACACAGGTCACTTGTGGTCCAGTACAGTTTGCTTCAGTGTGAGGGAAAACCATGCCTGAGCACAGAAGTCTCCACAGATCACGGAGCACAGAATTCTCCACAGATCACAGAACTCTCCACGGAGCACAGAAGTCTCCACAGATCACGGAGCACAGAACTCTCCACGGAGCACAGAGCACAGAACTCTCCACAGATCACGGAGCTCAGAACTCCCCACAGATCACGGAGCTCAGAACTCCTCACAGATCACAGAGCACAGAACTCTCCACAGATCACAGAGCACTAAACTCCCCACAGATCACAGAACTCTCCACGGAGCACAGAACTCTCCACAGATCACGGAGCACAGAACTCCCCACAGATCACAGAGCACAGAACTCCCCACAGATCACAGAGCACAGAACTCTCCACAGATCACGGAGCACTAAACTCCCCACAGATCACAGAACTCTCCACGGAGCACAGAACTCTCCACAGATCACGGAGCTCAGAACTCCCCACAGATCACAGAACTCTCCACAGATCACGGAGCACAGAACTCTCCACAGATCACAGAGCACAGAACTCTCCACAGATCACAGAGCACAGAACTCTCCACAGATCACAGAACTCTTCACAGATCATGGAGCACAGAACTCTTCACAGATCACGGAGCACAGAACTCTTCACAGATCACGGAGCACAGAACTCTTCACAGATCACGGAGCACAGAACTCTCCACAGATCACGGAGCACAGAACTCTCCACAGATCACGGAGCACAGAACTCTCCACAGATCACGGAGCACAGAACTCTCCACAGATCACGGAGCACAGAACTCTCCACAGATCACGGAGCATAGAACTCTCCACAGATCACGGAGCATAGAACTCTCCACAGATCACGGAGCATAGAACTCTCCACAGATCACGGAGCATAGAACTCTCCACAGATCACGGAGCACAGAACTCTCCACAGATCACGGAGCACAGAATTCTCCACAGATCACGGAGCACAGAACTCTCCACAGATCACGGAGCACAGAATTTTTCCACAGATCACGGAGCATAGAACTCTCCATAGATCACGGAGCACAGAACTCTCCACAGATCACGGAGCACAGAACTCTCCACAGATCACGAAGCACAGAACTCTCCACAGATCACGGAGCACAGAATTCTCCACAGATCACGGAGCATAGAACTCTCCATAGATCACGGAGCACAGAATTCTCCACAGATCACGAAGCACAGAACTCTCCACAGATCACGGAGCACAGAACTCTCCACAGATCACGGAGCACAGAATTCTCCACAGATCACGGAGCACAGAAGCAGGGATCACTGTGGTCTGGTTGACAAAAGTGATGCTGTAGGTGTGCCTATGGTTTAAAACACTTCTTTTTGGCCCAGTGTGAGTGGAGTAGTCGGGACAATTGAATTTGGGAATAGTTCTGTTCATCTGTGCCCAGTGTGGGTGAGGGCTCATTCACCCATACTTCAATACCCTGTGTTTAAGCAGCAATTAAAGCCTCATACCCACCCTTCAATGCCTGCCACAAATATCACAATGGGCACCACACAGTGCAATACACACAGGAGCGGTAACATTGTGTTGTGTTAAAAATGAAGCAGCAGGTCACTTTCATAAGGCATCAAGGCTTATCAGCTGCCTCCATCATTTCAATGGTAACGCTCCATAACTGCACCTATAGAATTTACTGTGCGTTAGTGAAGCATTTATAAAGTGTTAGCTGGGCATTGGGGAGAGACAGTGCAGGTTCCTGTATCCCAGAATGCACTGGGAAATAGAGAACTAGGACACAGCAGCTCCAGCCACTTCCTGTTTGTACAGAGCAGCCGTGTGGTAACAATTTGAGGTTAAGTGTATGGAAATGCCCCTGGAAATTCTCTTCAACACTATGGGATGCACCCAATATTGGCACAATACCCTCCTATTTTTTTCCGCTGGGGCATAATTTCCATGATCTTCTTGAGCTGGACTGAACCAAGCTCCAAAGAGGTCAAAGTATACAAATCTATTTGCAGAGAAATCACAAAAATGCTGGTTCTCACACCACAACCTAACCACACCTCAAAGGAGATCATTTCCTATACATCTCTTCCCCTTTAACCTCTTAATGATGAGTGCACACAAACACTTGCAGCCTCTTGGTGGCCAAGCCTTGGTGCCAAGCAGCCGCATATTTGCGTGCAATAGAGCTGAAAGCTGTGTCGAAACTGCACATCCTGCGCACTCCCGACACAGTTAACGGTGGCTAACTGACCTATCATGTGACAGCCAATCACGGCGGTAAGGTGGCCATAAGCCCCACCTCCCGGCATTCTAAAGCCCTTAAGGTGCTGGCTGGCGCTGGCTCTAAGGGGTGAAGCACTGCCCTCTAGAAAAACAACACTTTCATAGGCATTCAACAAGCATTCTTGATACTTTTTCAGTGCTTCAAAAACACAAAAAAATCACGGCAAAAACACATCATAAATGCTAGAATGATGAGCAATTCTTCATTTTTCATATTCCACACACGCCTGAATGAGCCTTAACCCTCTCATAGATGTACACGAGCAGTTAACTCTGGAAGAAATTTCAGTTTCCCCAGAGTTGGGCTTTAAAGCTAAAACATTGTGGGAGATCCAAAACCCCGTATAATACGATCAAATTGATTAAACGCTTAACCTCAATTTATCTAGGACATCTTGCAATAGTTAGCAAAGATATATTGATGGTTACATCTAGAGCTGCACGATTCTGGATAAAATGAGAATCACTATTTTTTTGCTTAGAATAAAGATCACGATCCACGGCGAACACTCTTTCACATACAAAAAAAATTGGGCTAACTTTACTGTTTAGTTTTAGTGCATTTCTTCCCAAGAAATTGCGTTTGAAAGACCACTGTGCAAATACAGTGTGACATAAAAGATTGCAATGATAACCATTTTATTCTCTAGGATCTCTGCTTAAAAAAAAAAAAAAAATATATTATATATATATATATATATATATATATATATATATATATATATATATATATAGGGGTTCTACGTAATTATACTGACAATACTAGTAAAAATACTGACAAGTGTCAGAAAAAGGTTTAGTCAATACTAGTAAAAATACTGACAAGTGTAAGAAAAAGGTTTAGTCTTTAACCACATGCTGACCAGCTGCAGTACTTGTACGGCGGCAGGTTGGCTCTGTCCCACGAAACGACGTAGCTGTACGTCGTTCCGCGGGACCGCCAGTGGGAGCGCGAGCTGATTGCGGGGAGCCGCAATCGCTTCCGGTGGAGACAGAACAGCGGTCTGCCGTTGTAAACAAGGCAGACCCCTGTTCTGTCAGTGACAAACAGGGATCCTGTGTTCATGCAGAAAGCCTCCCCCCCACACACACAATTAGAAAGCACCCCCTAGGGACACATTTAACCCTTTGATCGCCCCTGGTGTTAACCCCTTCCCTACCGGTAGCACTGATTATTGTTCTAATGTCACTGATCCCCCCAAAAGTGTCAAAAATGTAATATAGGGGTCAGATCTGTCCACCACAATGTCGCAGTCCCGCTTAAAACCGCTGATCACGTCATTACTAGTAAAAATAAATAAATAAAAACATAAATCTATCCCCTAGTTTGTAGACGCGATAACCTTTGCGCAAACCAATCAATATACACTTATTTGTTTTTTTGTTACCAAAAATATGAAGCAAAACACATTATGGCCTAAAATGATGAAAAAATGAGATTAAGTTTTATAGCAGAAAGTAAAAAAATGTTTTTTTTTTAAAGAATTATTGCTCTTTTTTTATAGCGCAAAAAATAAAAATCTCACAAGTGATCAAATATTACCAAAAGAAAGCTCTATTTGTGGGAAAAAAGGACGTTCCTTTATTTTGGGTACAGCGTCGCAATTGTCAGCTAAAGTAACGCCGAGATGTATCGCAAATAATGGCCTGTTTATTAAGGGGGTAAAACCTTCCGGTCCCAGAAGTGGTTAAGAGGTTAAACTGCCCTCACTTACAGAGGGAAGTTCATTCCTAGGATATAAAAGAACAAAATGATACATTGTAAAACATTGTGTTTATAGTTATCTCCCAGCCTTGACAATGTTGATAAACATTTGCTGGAGGCTCTTTTTTTTTGACAGCTGTGAGTGAGCAGAGAACACCTCTGCACTGTATGAATCGAGGAAATGGCGTTTTAAGATCGTGAGGGGGGGGGGGGGGGGGGGGTGAATCAAGATCGCAATTTTTTTAACGATTAATCGTGAAGCGCTAGTTGCATCACATGGTGAATGTTATCTAATGAGAGCATTTTCTCTTTGTTTTTATGAATGTAAATTTTAAATCTTTTGTAACGAACATTGTTATTTTATACTATAATTAGATGTGGCCATTCCTCTCTTGGTACCAGTAAAGTCTGACGTCACATTTTTTTTTTCTCTCCAATGATATACACTGCTCAAAAAAATGAAAGGAACACTTTTTAATGAGAGAATAGCATCAAGTCATTGAAACTCCTGGGGTATTGATCTGGCCAGTTAAGTAGCAGAGGGGGTTGTAAATCAGCTGCTTTGGTGTTAAATTAACAGGTGCACTGGATGGGCAGCAATGAGATGACCTCCAAAACATAAATTGTTTTACAGATGGAGGCCACAGACATTTTTTTTCCTACTCATCTTTTCTGACTGTTTTTCACTAGTTTTGCATTTGGCTAGGGTCAGTGTTACTACTGGTAGCATGAGGCAATACCTGGACCCTATAGAGGTTACGCAGGCATTCCAACTCCTCCAGGAAGGCACTACGTGCCATTGCCAGAAGGTTTACTGTGTCTCCCAGCACAATCTCAAGTGCATGGAGAAGATTTCAGGAAACAGGCAGTTACTCTAGGAGAGATGAACATAACCGTAGAAGGTCCTTAACCCATCAGCAGAACTGGTATCTGTTCCTTTGTGCAAGGAGAAGCAGGATGAGCACTGTCAGAGCCCTACAAAATTACCTCCAGCGGGTCAATGGTGTGAATGTCTCTGACCAATTAGAAACAGACTTCATGAGGGTGGCCTGAGAGCCTGACCTCCTCTAGCGGGCCCTGTGCTCACTGCCTGGCACCGTGGCGCTTGATTGGCATTTGCCATTGAACGCCAGAATTGGCAGGTCCGCCACTGGCGCCCTGTGCTTCTCGCAGTTAAGAGCAGGTTAACCCTGAGCACACATGACAGATGTGAAAAGGTCTGGAGAAGCTGTAGAGAATGTTATGCTGCCTGTAACAATGTTCAGCATGACCAGTTTTGTGGTGGGTCAGTGATGGTCTGGAGAGGCATATCCATGGAGGGACAAACAGACCTCTACAGGCTAGACAATGGCACCCTGACTACCATTAGATATTGGGGTGATATCCTTGAACCCATTGTCCGACCCTACGCTAGTGCAGTAGGTCCTGGGTTCCTCCTGGTGCATGGCAATGACCGGCCTCATGTGGTGAGAGTATGCAGCCAGTTCCTGAAGGATGAAGAAAATAATAACAGTGAATGGCCTCCCCATGCTCGCCTGACCTAAATCCAATAGAACACCTCTGGGACATTATGTTTGGGTCCATCCGGTGTCGCCAGATTGCACTTCAGTCTGTTCAGAAGCTCAGTGATGCCCTGGTCCAGATCTGGGAGGAAATACCCCAGGACACCATCCGTCGTCTCATTAGGAGCAACCCCGACAGTGTCAGGCATCCATACAAGCACGTGGGGCCATACAAACTACGGAGTACCATTTTGAGTTGCTGCAGTTATAATTCAGCAAAATTAACTAGTCTGCTGCATCATTTTTTCACTTTGAATTCAGCCCTCTGTAGGTTGATGATTTTTATTTCCACCAAACTATGTGGCACCCGTTCCTTCCTAACACATTACCCAGTCCATTTCAGTATTGATATCCAGCATTAAATGCTTCCCCTTTGAGATCTGATGTGTTTTCAAAGTGTTCCTTTAATTTTTTTGAGCAGTGTATATGGATGAGGTACTTTTTCCTAGCCTTTTTTTTTGTAAGTCAAATTAATTAAGTCATTACTAAATGTTTTTTGAATACATTAGGCTCAATTCACTAAGCTAAGACGAAGATAGGAATCTTTGTTTAGGCAACATGATTGTAATTTCGAAATCTCAACAGACACAGCTGAAAAGAACTGCCGCATCTTGTTTTTTCTTATCCTGGTGTGCTAGCTTTGTGAATTGAGCCTATTAAATATAAATATCAGAACTAGTATTATACGAGGTCTTCCCAAGATCCCCATTACAAAAGCCCTCAGACAAAGGGAGAGAAAAAATTAGCCTCTACTACATTGCACACGCTCATCAGTCAGTCTGTTGACAAGAGGAAAAAGCAGAATGAACGCAGTGATGATCTCATTAGTGCTGCTCCTTAATGTATAACTAAAGGCAAAACTTTGTATTTTTTTGAAGATTTGGATAAAGTAGAGAGGGATCAGAACACCTATTGGGTTTTATCGCTGTCTGTGTCTCTAAGTTGATTCACCCTCTCTATTTGTTCTGTTTACTGTTATCATCAAATGTGAAAGTAAAAGAAAATCCACACATTTTGGGTTGACATTAGAAATGTAAGAGAGGGGAAATCTTTCAATGGGGACACTAGTTCTGGTGACACCTGAGGGATTTACTCTCATTTTCTGTTTTGACTATGGGACAGGGAGTGAAGGGAAATCTCCCCAATGGGACACAGATGACAAAAAATAAGATGGACAAGGGTTGAAACTTAGCCTACTTTAACTGCCCAATCAGCATGCAGGAGGGTGTGTCATTGTCCAAATGGTACAGTTTAAAGCCAAACTAAACCCTCCTATCATTTACAGCCAAGAAAGCTGCCATCTTAGCCTCTGTTTGATCTGCAGCTGCCATGGTGTTGCACATTTGATCAGTTATGACACCAGATGGCTTGACGGGTAAGCGCACAAGCAACCGTGACTGCCAACATTTACAGCATGCCTTGAATGCAGTCTTGGTGAACAGTTGAACTGATGTTTGGATCTCCATAGAGGCGTTCTAGGACTGTTTTCTGCAGTGTGTCACATATCACAAGACAAGTTAAAGCGGAGCTCCACCAAAAAGTGGAAGCTCTGCTTGTCTGCCTCCTCCCATCTCTGGTGCCACATTTGGCGCCTTGTTTTGGGGGGGGGGGGCTACCTGGTTTTGACAAGTACCTGAAGTTCAGCCCTCACTGCCGCAGCCAACCCATTGAGAAAACGCAGCGCGATTTGCGCTTGCACAGGCGCTTTCCTTTACCCAAGATGGTGGTGCCAGCACCCGAAAGCCGATTCAAGAATCGGCTTGAGTAAGGACACCGTGGGATCCCTGGACAGGTAAGTAGTATTTGTAGCTGCTGACTTTTAATTTTTTGGTGGGGGGGGGGGGCTGGAGCTCTGCTTTATGTATATGTACTTCTACTGTTTTAAACTTGTATAACAAAGTCATAGAAGAAACGTGACTTGATCAATGTCATCATATCTAAGACTGGCGTAAGCTTAAGCGGAATAAACATATCAGATTTCTTTGACTCACTGATAAGGTAGTGAGGCCAGTGTATGCCTAGAATAAATGACAAGTCTATGTTTAAATTGCGTAAGAAAATTCTCAATGAAGCTACTCAACAGAGCTTCTAATTACTCGTATAAGTACAGAAAAGTGTGGAGTCTTCAAAAAAAAATAAAAGGTTTAGTCAGCCTTGGACCTTACATTCTAAGACTAACCGCAGACTATAAAAATAAAACGTAGATGATCATAAAATCATGGCAACAGCCAAAGATGCAAATAATCATTGATTTGAAAACGGAACCATTTTCCTGAAGGTCATTCATTGTTTGGGATTATGTGTGCTAGGGAATAATGCAGATGTCACAGCAATCTTACTGCCCGCTACACTGCAATCTGTCACACTGATGGCCTATCTCATTAACACACAAGGGTTACAACCTCTGTTAGGTTTTCGCTGCGGCCTGTGGCTCCTTTGGGGATCTTTTGCCCCAATTTCCTGTACCAGTATTATTTTGTGCCAGTGCCTAACAATGTGTCAAAGAAACAAGCTATGAAAACACAATGGAGGTTCCAGCCCTTCCTCATTCTATCAATACCCCCAATAAATTCTCTTTAATTTGTTTTGCAGCAAAGCAAAATAGAGAGAATAGGGTGCAAAAACATTACCCCTCCCTCAAAACAGATAGTTACAGTTTGAAGCAGATTTATAAACCTGATTGAATCTGTGTTATACAACTTATTCTAAAATTTCACAATCAAAAAAATATTATGAAATATTGTTTCATATACCTGCAAGTAACAATGATTGTGATTCATCGGAAATGTTCTCCATTTTTTTTAAATCTAGTATATCAGCAAAGAAAATCTTTTCCTGCAGAACAAAGTGATCTAAATTTTGACACATTAGCAATTCTTCCAGTGCACGTCATTATCAGCTCAATTAACAGACATTAGAACAGAAAAGATCTCAAACTTGGCACTCTCCCTTACAGGATCTGCAAGTTTACCTTGTAAATATTTCAAAGCCTTCTGCCAGCGAGGGCACAGCGGCTGCGCAATAATTACAATCAAGTCAGCCAGCTAGGCATGAATAATGAATGGCGAAGGGTTGGCGTCTACCCATGCTTCTTCTCATAGGGGTTGCCCAGCTCAGAGGCAGATAAACTTTGTTCAGCTCAACTGCAGGGCATCCTCTAACTGTAAATAGCAGAGAATGGCAGCAGGGCTGGCAGCCACTGTGAGATGAGCAGCTTTGTTGCCTCTTAGCAACAATTAGCCATTATTTTCTAACTATGACCTCACACAGTAAAGTGTGAAAGTGCCTAGGAAGAGCCTACACACAAACACTGATATATTAGCATGTACAATGATCAGTCCTCACAGTATTGTACAAGGGAAACAATTTAAATTAGTGCCACTGGTAGAAGAGTATGTTAGCAGCAGACTTTTCGGCTAAGCTACCTTCTGCTTCTGTGTATACTTTATTCCAAGCATGGAATTAAAGCACCTGTAGATAGGAGATGACAGCTGTCTAATCCTCCTGTTTTCGCCAGCTTAGAATGTGATCTTGTGTCTATGGGTCGCCCTGACAATTGGTAACTGTTCGGAGACAAGCAACCTGACCGGTTAGAATCAATTGTTCCACCCTGATAAACTGACATTGGGTGCACCGTCCTCTCCTGATGATGATATCAATGTGTAAGGGCTGCAGGGCCAACCTTTGAAAGTATATGGGGTGCTCTGTAGACACCTTGCACTGAAGCAGATCAGACAATTGGTAACGTTTAAAAATCAGGCACAGCATGCAGATACAGATATCCAGCAGTGCCATAGGCAAAAAATCTGACCAGACAGGGCCGGCCCTACCATGGGTCCCACTGGGTCCAATGGACCCAGGCAGCACTTGAAGAGGGGCAGCAAATTGACTCCCAAGATTTTTTTTTTCCAGCAGTTTTGTGTGTCATCAGTTTGCGGCGCATTACTGGTGGCACTTTCCCATCTCATACTGCCGCCCGTAGTGCAAACTAATGAGTATGAGGGGGTGGAACGTCCCGAGGGGGTGGAACTAATGAGTATGAGGGGGTGGAACGTCCCGAGGGGGTGGAACTAATGAGTATGAGGGGGTGGAACGTCAGACATCAGCGCACTCCATCTCACGCAGGGCAGGCTGGATCTTCTAGGGCGGTGGGCATGGCAGACACAGGAGTGACAGGAGGACTGAGGACAGACAGTGAGTGTTTGGTGGACCTATCCGGTGGTGAGTTATGGAAGAAGAAAATAGTATATATAATTATTTCAAAATGTTATCTTTATATAAAATAATGGATGTGGGGGGCCTTTTGGTGGGTGTAATTTTTTTTGGGGTGGACAGCATTTCATTCTTGGACCCAGGCAGCAAAATGTCTTGGGCCAGCCCTGTGACCAGAAGTCGTCTTCATGGAAGAATTGCGCCCAAAAGCCATACTTCCAACATGGAAACAAGGCTAAGCGACTCAGCTATGCATGGAAACATAGAAACGGGGTGCAGAAGAATGGCAGCAGGGGCTCTTGGCTGAGGAGTCAAATGTGTACTATTTGGCTGTAGCAGGAGGCAGAGGAGGCAGTATGTTGGTGAAGGGCTGGAGTGGTACAATGAGTGTCTGCCGGCAACAGTAAAACATGGTTGAGGTTTCCTTGCAAGTTTGGGGCTGCATTTTTGCAAAAGGGGTTGGAAATTTGGTCAGGATGGATCAATGGCCATCTCAATGCTGAGAAATACAGAAAGATACATATCCATCATGCCATACCATCAGGGAGGTGTGTGATTGGCCATAAATCTATTTTGCAGCAGGACAATGACCCCAAACATACAGCCGATGCCATTAAGAACTATCTTTAGCGTAAAGAACAACAAGGAGTCCTGGAAGTGAAGGTTTGGCTACCACAGAGCTCTGATCTCAACATCATGGAATCGGTTTGGGATTACATGAAGTCACAGATTTAAGGCAGCCTATGCCAACAGAAGATCTGCGGTTAGTTCTCCAAGATGCTTGGAACAACCTACCAACTTCCTTCAAAACTGTGTGCAGTGCACCTAGAAGAATTGATGCAGTTTTAGAGGCAAAAGGGTGGTCCCATCAAATATTGATTTGATTTGGATTTCTCTTCTGTTCATTTACTTTCCATTTTGTTAATTGATAAAAATAAACTATTAACACCTCTAATTCTGAAAGCATTCTTTACTTACAGCATTTTTTCATACCTGCTTAAAACGTTTGCACAGTACAGTACATGTTGGGATCCACCAGGATTGTTGACAGGCAGCTGGCTCAAGCACTCAGCTCAGCGCTGAGAGCCCTAGCCAGCTGCTCCCGCCAGCTCCACAACCCGGCACTCCAGTGAGCACTGGAGGGGAAGAGCAGGCAGTGGTGATTGATAGTCACTGCTCTCTGCTCAGATCGGAAGGGGAGAACTAAGCAATGAGTGGTCACATGATCACTTCTTGGGCTAAGATGACGGGGGACCAATGCTGCAGCAGGTAACTATTTTTTTTTTTTTTTTATTACATTCCCAAACTTCTCCTTTAAATAGAACTGAAAACTTAGTGTTAAGGTGCTTCTGGTGAAGCCTCAAATCACATTTCAAATTGCGCAGGTGAGAACAGGGCTTTGTTTGCATGCTGGCTTTTAGCTTAGGCAGGCCCACTAAATCCCTGCGGTTCCTGGTACATTTATTTTCTGAATGGTGATGAAAATAAAGGTCATGGGTTCCAAGGTCATCAACACTGCCTTCTGTAGTGCTCGGAGAGGAAAGAAGCACAGTAAAAGAATCATGTAACAAGAACTTGAAGTACCTGACTCGTGAGCAGGGTTGTCAAAAGCATCTCTTTGTCAAATCTTAAACAAAACTCTTTAGTAAAAGAAGATGTGTTTTTAGGCTGTATTTGCAACACATCTAAAAAGATGATACTCTTGTAAGCTATATCTGTTAAAGATTTAAGGCTTACTGTGCAGGGAAAAAGAAACAATGAAATCATTGCAAATGCCTTTGCTTTCAGATGCTTGAATGTAATGTCAGTGACAAAAGTGCGTAAGAAATGCTGCATTCATAAAAAAACAACAATGTCTTTTAGAAGCTTCAAAATCTCTGCTTCAAATACATTTGAGAGGTGATTTATAAATCTCCATGTCACCAAGCCCTAAGGGTCCACAACACATTAGATTTCTGCTAAAGTGAATTTATAAACCAACATATCCGCAGAACAGAAAAGTAGAGGGATTGTTTACAACAACTACGTAACATCTTCCTTGATTTTCAACCTGCATTAGAAAATTAAAAGCAGCAGGAGTCCCGCTGCTAAGGGAAACACCATCATCTTTGCTACAGTCTTTATATAGGAAATCACCTTGGGGTGCTAACTTTAAAAACTATTTAAAAGGCAGCAGGAGTGATACAGAATATTCATGGCTTGGGACCTTTATCATTTAGAAGCATGCACCAGTGGGCACACAGCTACCCCTTTAGTCTGTGCACAGCTCCTAAATAAGCACGGCTTTTCATGCTGACGGAGGAAGCAGCAGTTTCCCAGCTGGCAATCCAGCAGCAGAGAAAGAGGACCAGTGATTCAGCAAGATTTGGGATGGAAAAACTGTCGGGAGACATTCTTACTAAACACAAGCCTGCAACATATGAGACTTTCGCTCAGAGCAGATGGGAGAGGGGATAAAACCAAAGGAAATGCCCTTCTGGCTGGATGTTAAGCTGAAAAGTAAAACAGAGATTCACTTCATAATTTTTGCATCTCTTGCATCTCTGTCCCAGAGTGTCATTGGAATCATCATGCAAGATTTATTACCACTAGGCAGTGGGCAATCTGTAAATGGCTAATTCGGTGACGTACCTGAATTGGATCAGTTACACATCATAAGCATGACAGCTCTGCCTTCCTCAAGTGCTAGTTGAGCAAAACTAGCATGGGAAACAAATGTCAGCGGGGTAAGATCTGTTAATAGTTCCACAGAGACCCAACTTGGATGAGAAAACCTGAGAAGAATAGGGACGTGCTGCAGTAACAGGGTACGTAAGGAGAGCTAATCAGAAATAGACAATCACTGGCATCATCAAAAATGTTGGACTGCATCAGCTCCTGGGCATGCACTGACAGAGGTCAACAGGAAGAGTATATCTGGCACCTTCTGCCAACCTATGTGGGCACACAGAGTAGATGAATTGCAGAGAGAATGAAACTCACCTCAATGAATGAGGATGGTGGCACTGCACCATTCTGCTGACTTCCTGAAGGACGCTGGAGGAGGAGAAAAGCAAAGCAGCGTGTTTGGTGCCAGCCTCATACTGCAGTGTGTGCACAGAATCAGACGCACAGGTATCTACCCACCAGACTTACAGCTGCAGACACACAGTGTGCCTCCGCCACTGGGGGGGAGGAGGGGGACGGGAGGAGGTGTAGACACTTTCGTTTTTTCATTAACCCATCAACTTCAGCACCTCCTCTGCAGCTAGGACTCAGAACAAGGAATGCACCGCTAGGGACTAAAGCCAGAAAAAAAGCTAGAGCCAGAAATTATGAATATGCTAGGGTGGCAAAGTTGGCAACATTCTCCAATGATTACCAAGCATGCTTCGCTGTACGTTTTGATTATCCAAGCCCACCATGACTAAGCACACCCATCAGCAGCATCACACATGAATGCATCTAGATGAAAAGAATTGCATCTGAAATGGTGTGTTTTGGGGAATATTGACCTCAAAAGCCCAGAGATCAAGAAGCAGAAATAAGATCTCATATAATGAATAATGAGATGAAATTGTGCTCTAGTTCAATCATGACAAATGAGGACAATTGTATAGAGCATATCAGTGTTCTTAAAATCAGAGGCATTGCCAACAATGCAGTACACATTACCTGACTACGCACTATACTGTGATTCATCACAAAGCAGCCCGCCAATCAGCAAGCTGCTGCAGCTCAACAATGTAACCACAAGTTACATAGAAACAAAGAATCACACTGCTTTTGTTTGTTGTTCAGAAAGTGATGGCAAACAATTTACAGAAAACCAGGACACTGTTCACTCTCCAAGCCCCAGCTCCAACTAGGCCTATTCTATTCCCCTAACAGGTATAAAGCCATACTGCTAACTACTTAAAGAGAACCCGTCACCATTTGAACAAAAACCACTTTAAGAACGGAAGGATTTGCCCCCTTATAACCAGGCCCTATTTTGCAATTCGGCACTGCATTACTTTGACAATTGCGCAGTCTTGCAATGCTGTACCCAAATAAAATTGACGTCCTTTTTTTTCCCCACAAATAGAGCTTTCTTTTGGTGGTATTTGATCACCTGTGCGATTTTTATTTTTTGCACTATAAAACAAAAAAAAGTGGCAATTTTGAAAAAAAAAAAAAAAAAAACACAATATTTTTCACATTCTGCTATATGACATTGTTAAAAAATTAAAAAATCTAAATGTAACATTTTAGGCCAATTTGTTTTCTGCTATGCATTTTTGGTAAAGAAAAAAAAAAAAAAAAGAAACGCAATAAGCGTATTTTGATTGGTTTGTGCAAAAGTGATCGCGAAAGTTATTGCGTCAAACTACAGGAAAGATTTATGTAATTTTTATTGTTTTTGTTTTTTTTACTAGTAATGGCGGCGATCTGCGTTTTTTTGCGGGACTGCAACATTGTGGCGGACAGATCGGACCCCTGACTGACATTTGACACTTTTGGGGGTACCAGTGACATTACTACAGTAATCAGTGCTAAAAATATGCACGGTTACTGTAATAATGACACTGGCTGGGAAGGGTTTAACCCTGTGGGTGATCAAGGGGTTAAATGTGAGTCTAGGGCAGTGATTCTAACTGTGGAGGGGGGGGGGGGGCGTGGCTTCTGAAATGACCATAGAGACATGTGATCCTATATAGAAGGATGACATGGGCTCTATGACCATTCCAGGGAGAAGAACGGTTGGCTGTGTTTACAACAGCCGACCGTCCTCCTCTCTCAGCGGGGAGCGATCGCGGGTGTCAGGCGGCCTGACAGGCAGCTGCCTGACACACGCATCGGCTTCCTGCTGACGATTGGGGGTGGGAGCGTGGCATGCGCTCGCCCACTACCTGCCACCAAGCGAGCAACGTATCCATATGTTGTTTTGCCTGTACGAGCCACCCTGCCACCGTATATATATTATATATATATATATATAGTAAGCGGTGGGCAAGTGGTTAAAAAGGCTGTAACACTCAGGCATGAAATATGGACAAAGCATAGCCCTCTATAGTGTGTACTTGTCTCAAATAAGAGCACTAAGTGTAATTTCTGCCTGCTGCTCCATTCCTCTGCTATCAACAATCACTTCTGACAAGTTTTCCTGACACCAACAGCTCCAGTTTATTGACAGCCTCAGTTATTTTTTCTGAGTGCTGTACAGAAGGTGGGGGGATCTCTTTCCTTCAATCAGCTCTCAGACCTCTCCTTACCTCTTCTCCCCACTCTGTAGAGTGTAATTTCAGCTCTCTGCCCCCTTTTTTTCTGACAGCGCAGACCAGCCTAATAAAGTCTGGACTTTGAATGGACGTAGAGAAGAGAATACTGCACAGAAATAGGTGCCATGTATGTAGGAGGATTTGTTTAATCTCTGTGCATCACACAAGACTAGTCACTTCACTGGATATACACTATATTGTCAAAGGTATTGGGACGCCTGCCTTTGCACGCATATGAACTTTAACGGCATCACAGTCTTAGTCTGTACGGTTCAATATTGAGTTAGCCCACCCTTTGCAGCTATAACAGCTTCAACTCTTCTGCAAAGGCTTTCCACAAGGTTTAGGAGTGTGTCTATGGGAATGTTTGACCATTCTTCCAGAAGCGCATTTGTGAGGTCAGGCACTGATGTTGAACAAAAAAGACCTGACACGCAGTCTATGCTCTAATTCATCCCAAAGGTGTTCTATTGGGTTGAGGTCAGGGCTCTGTGCAGGCAGTCAATTCCTCCACCCCAAACTCGTTCATCCATGTCTTTATGGACCTTGCTTTGTACACTGGTGTGCAGTCATATTGGAACAGGAAGGGGCCATCCCCAAACTGTTACCACAAAGTTGGGAGCATGGAATTGTCCAAAATGTCTTTGCATGCTGACGCCTTAGGAGTTCCTTTCACTGGAACTAAGGGGCCAAGCCCAACCCCTGAAAAACAGCCCAACACCCTAATCCCTCCTCCGGACTAAGACTGGGATGCCATTAAAGTTCATGTGCGTGTAAAGGCAGGCATCCCAATACTTTTGACAATATAGTGTATATTTAAGGGTTTACAACCACTTTAACATATCATATGCATGATATTTACCTGTGAAAACCTCTCTTGTGTAGACATCCAAAAGCCCTGAGAGTGCTTCTGGGTGCTGCCATCTTGGATGTGATGTCAGCAACCTCTGAGCTGTCACAAGTGATACTCCGTTCTCCTTCACTCCTCTCCTGGCAGCCACATAAAAGGTTATATAGGGAGGTGAGGTAAAGATCTTACAGCACACTGAGCTTCTCACAGTGTTCATTAGAAGCTTCAGCAAGTCATTTAGACCCCCTCCCCCCACACACACAAACTTCCTAACTGCAGGACATTCAGCATCATTTAGCTCTTTACACCCCAGTCTTTCCTTAGCCCTCCCTTTAATTTATCGGATTTCAGTCTTGAAGACTTCGCATTGCATGTGGGCGTTATCATGGCACGTTCTTGTTGTACAGCTCCTAATGAAAGTCATTCCATTGAGTGCGATAAGGAATGAGAGCTCCTGAGAGCAGTAATGAGGAGGGCTGTTGCACTGTTTTAAGGAAGATATATACAGCACCCTGCCGTCCCTCCCATCAACCGCAATCTGCCTGTATTGCATTAAGAAGAACAGAGATTTTAAAATATCACATTTAGCTTGTTCACCGTCCTCCTTAACCAACCCACTGAAATAAACCCTTAACACCCACCTTTCTCCTAACATTATAACCTAACCACTGACCTAGTCCTGACAACCCTTAAACTTACTCTTAAGCCCCGCACACATGGGCGGAATGCTGGCCAGCTTCTGTCGATGGGACATGACCGTCTCCGGTTCAGCGCTCTCAGCTGATGGCTGAAATTGCTGACTGGAGTGTTTTGGCGGAGGGGGGGGGGGGCTTTGTCATATCTGTTCAATAGTTACGAAATAAAAAAGATTTAATCCCTGGCTGTGCTGCAATAAAATCATAAACACAGTTATTACCCCTCAAAGTGGTTGTAAACCCTTACATACTGTATAGTCAGTGAAGTGACTAGTATTGGGTAATACACAGTGATGAAACAAATTCTCCTACATAAGTTGTACCTGTTCATCTACAGGGAGTACAGAATTATTAGGCAAATTAGTATTTTTGAGGATTAATTTTATTATTGAACAACAACCATGTTCTCAATGAACCCAAAAAACTCATTAATATCAAAGCTGACTATTTTTGGAAGTAGTTTTTAGTTTGTTTTTAGTTTTAGCTATTTTAGGGGGATAACTGTGTGTGCAGGTGACTATTACTGTGCATAATTATTAGGCAACTTAACAAAAATCAAATATACAGTATACCCATTTCAATTATTTATTTTTACCAGTGAAACCAATATAACATCTCAACATTCACAAATATACATTTCTGACATTCAAAAAAAAAACAAAACAAATCAGTGACCAATATAGCCACTTTTCTTTGCAAGGACACTCAAAAGCCTGCCATCCATGGATTCTGTCAGTGTTTTGATCTGTTCACCATCAACATTGCATGCAGCAGCAACCACAGCCTCCCAGACACTGTTCAGAGAGGTGTACTGTTTTCCCTCCTTGTAAATCTCACATTTGATGATGGACCACAGGTTCTCAATGGGGTTCAGATCAGGTGAACAAGGAGGCCATGTCATTAGCTTTTCTTTTATACCCTTTCTTGCCAGCCATGCTGTGGAGTACTTGGACGCGTGTGATGGAGCATTGTCCTGCATGAAAATCATGCTTTTCTTGAAGGATGCAGACTTCTTCCTGTACCACTGCTTGAAGAAGGTGTCTTCCAGAAACTGGCAGTAGGACTGGGAGTTGAGCTTGACTCCATCCTCAACCCGAAAAGGCCCCACAAGCTCATCTTTGATGATACCAGCCCAAACCAGTACTCCACCTCCACCTTGCTGGCGTCTGAGTCAGACTGGAGTTCTCTGCCCTTTACCAATCCAGCCACGGGCCCATCCATCTGGCCCATCAAGACTCACTCTCATTTCATCAGTCCATAAAACCTTTGAAAAATCAGTCTTGAGATATTTCTTGGCCCAGTCTTGACGTTTCAGCTTGTGTCTTGTTCAGTGGTGGTCGTCTTTCAGCCTTTATTACCTTGGCCATGTCTCTGAGTATTGCACACCTTGTGCTTTTGGGCACTCCAGTGATGTTGCAGTTCTGAAATATGGCCAAACTGGTGACAAGTAGCATCTTGGCAGCTGCACGCTTGACTTTTTTCAGTTCATGGGCTCTTATTTTGCGCCTTGGTTTTTCCACACGCTTCTTGCGACCCTGTTGACTATTTTGAATGAAATGCTTGATTGTTCGATGATCACGCTTCAGAAGCTTTGCAATTTTAAGAGTGCTGCATCCCTCTGCAAGATATCTCACTATTTTTGACTTTTCTGAGCCTGTCAAGTCCTTCTTTTGACCCATTTTGCCCAAGGAAAGGAAGTTGCCTAATAATTATGCACACCTGATATAGGGTGTTGATGTCATTAGACCACACCCCTTCTCATTACAGAGATGCACATCACCTAATATGCTTAATTGGTAGTAGGCTTTCGAGCCTATACAGCTTGGAGTAAGACAACATGCATAAAGAGGATGATGTGGTCAAAATACTCATTTGCCTAATAATTCTGCACTCCCTGTATAGCCATCTTTCCTCTACAACCTTTAACCACTTAACGACAAAGCCAATTTCTGACACATGTTGTTTACAAGTTAAAATCAGTATTTTTTGTTAGAAAATTACTTCGAACCCCCAACCATACTTCTTTTTCCCCTCCCGCCGAACCCCCAACCATACTTATTTTTCCCCTCCCGCTCTATGTGATAAGGGCTGAGGGGCTGCTGAGCCTCTTCGGTTGTTATCATTAGAAAGCCGACTGCCGGCTCTATAAAAATGGTACCAGGGTGATGCTTCTAGCTGCAGGCATCATTCTGGTACAACCACTTATTCAAGCCGAAGTACAGGGACGTCAGTTTGCGGGAAGTGGTTAAAGAATATGTTACCCCAGCATTTCATATTCCTGATATGTATCTGTAGTACCATGTACTCGTATTAAAAAGTAACCTGTTTCCTTTGCATTGCTTCCTATTAGTGAAATACCTGGTGATCCTGCCAATCCCTCTGTTTTCCTATTTCAAACTGACTCACACTAGGCATGAGAGCACATCTGTCCCAGTGTGGTCAGTTCTAGCTGTGTTGGGAGAACAACCTTCCTAACCTACAATAATCAGACTTGCAACAGAATTATATTTCCTATGAAATTTTATGTGTAAACAGGTATATTTATTCTGGGTGAATATGCATGCAGGCAGTGCCAATGGAGGAGGAAAGAGGAGAAGTAGTCAGGCAAGTTTAACTAGAAGCTAATTTAACCCATGAAGACTCCAACAGGCATCAGGGAGGGTACAGACATACAGTTACTTAGTCCAGCTATAAAAAGGCCAGATGAAGTAAACATTCTCTGATGTCTTCACACAGTTTGTGTCTGAAATGTTTAACAATTTTTATGCTGTAGCCACAGGTCCCAGCATGCTGTTTTTTTGCACCCCCAAATCACAGTTTTTAGTTATGCTATGACACAGAAAATGGGACGTCCAACACAACTTCAATAAATACATTTTGACAAGCTGAGATTCCAAATATTTTGTGGAACCCTTTTTGGGGTCCTGACCCACAGGTTGTGGATCTAGGCACTAAGTCACATGCCAGGGAACAAGCGTGATAGGTATTTTGCGATGAAAAGGTTATACCTCTGCTTAATACAAGATGACTGGGATTCAGAACCAGTGCTTGGAGATGATGCCAAACAGAAGGATTGAAGAAATCTCAGGTAGGCTTATTGAAAAACCAACTTCTCTCTAAAAAAGGGGCCTCCAAACTTTCTTAACAAGGGGCCAGTTTACTGTCCTTCACACTTAAGGTGGGCCAGACTGTGGCCATTGGGAGTAAAAAAATCCCAAAGTCAGTGGGAAAAACAATGCCCATCTTTGTTGTCAGTAAGAGGAATGGCGCCCCATTGTTAGTGTCATTGGAAAGAAATGTGCTGCATCATTGGGAGGAACAGTGCCTCATCTTTGGTGTCCTTGCAAGGACCTATGCCCTATTATTGGTGTCAGTGGGAAGAATTCTTCCCCTTTCATCTGCGTCAATAAGGGGAAATTATGCCCCATTGTTGGTAACAGCGGATGAAAATAGTGCACTAAGGGCCAGATAAAAGGAAGCAAAGGCGGCAACTGGCCTCTGAGCCACCATTGGAGACCACTGTTCCTCTTTAATTTTAAATTTCTGCACTGTCTTTTCCTTTTTATTGCATACTGCGGTATGGGATTTACTAATTGATATAGGTTCCTCTATCTGCATTTCAGCACTTTTCTTGGCTGCAGAAATGTTACTGCATTTGCACTTTTAGCATCCTATGTATAGCAATGTTTTATTTGTATGTGTTAAATACTCCATTCTACAGCTGTGGCCAAAAGTTTAGAGAATGACACATATTCATCTTTACAAAGTCTGCGGTCTCAGTTTTTATGATGGCAATTTGAATATACTCCAGAATGTTATGAAGAATGATCAGATTAATTGCAATGAATTGCAAAGTCCCTCTTTGCCATGAAAATGAACTTATTCCCCTAAAAAGCATTTCTACCGCATTTGTGAAGAAGGCTTAATGGTGCCCAAGAAAGTCCAGCAAGTGCCAGGTCCTTCTCCTACACTTGATTCAGCTGCGGAATCGGGGCACCACCAGTGCAGAGCTTGCTCAGGAATGGCAGCAGGCAGGTGTAAGGCATCTGCACGCACAATGAGGAGAAGACTTTTGGAGGATGGCCTGATGTCAAAAATGGCAGCAAAGAAGCCACTTCTCTACAGGAAAAACATCAGGGACCGACTGATATTCTGCAAAAGGTACAGGAATTGAACTGCTAAGGACTGGGGTAAAGTAAAGGAATCCCCTGATTGGGGAAAACAGAAAAAAAAAAACCTTGGAGAAGAAAAGGTGAGCGCTACCATCAGTCCTGTGTCATGTAAACAGTAAAGTATCCTGAGACCATTCATGTGTGGGGTTGGTTCTCAGCCAATGGAGTGGGCTCACTCACAATTTTGCCTAAGAACACAGCCATGAATATAGAATAGAACAAACACATCCTTCGAGGGGAACTTCTCCCAACCGTCCAAGAACAGTTTGGTGAAGAACAATGCCTTTTCGAGCACGATAGAGCGCCTTGCCTAAGGGAAAAGTGATAACTAATGCCTCGTTTCCACTGAGCGGATCGGTTCGGTACGGTACGCTAATTTGAGTGTTTCCATTATGAAAGTGGCCCATACAACCGAACCAAACCGCACCATTCCTGGTCCTGCTTCAGATGTAGGGCCATAGGAAATGGTACGGTACGGTTAGGGCGGAGCTACTGGTGTCACACGATAGATTCCATTGATTGGCGGACAAGAAAACTTTAATGCTCACGTCAAATGAAAGAGCAAAACAAACACCTCATTTGGTGTAAACCCCACATGGTCCCTGGTGGCCCGACTTGCAGTGGAAACGCTCACCTGAATAGACCGGACCATTCTAACCCTTCCAAACTGTACAGACCCGAACCGTTCCGCTCAGTGGAAACGAGGCATAAGTGGCTTGGGGAACAAAACATCACATTTTTGGGTCCATGGCCAGGAAACTCCTCAGAACCCCACAAATTCTGACAAACTTCAAGTATTGATTATGAAGTGGATTGACAGCCTGCCAGCTTGAAAAAGAAGTGTCAATTTAATTTAAAGTGTCAATGTAATTGTAAATAAAAGCATTTGACATGAAATTACATGCTTGTAATTATACTTCAGTATACCATAGTAACATCTGGCAAAAAGATCTAAAAACACTGAAGCAGCAGACTTTGTAAAATAATATTTGTGTCATTCTCAAAACTTTTGGCCATGACTGTATACAGACATATCAATGAACTTTGTGTTGCAGCACCTTTAGATATGTGATTAGTACTATATAGTTTACACTACTGTGAGCATCTAGCGTGCTTCAAATCAACTGCTCTCCCGAGCAGACAAGCTACTGTTTATTTGTAGCGGTTCTACAAGACTGCTTCAGCTCATGCCCAATATTTTTTTCTCTAATCCACTGTAAATCTTCAGCTAAACTCTACAATGTCCTGACACATAGGTGCTGCTTGTTTGCTGGCATAATTTTCCATTACAGCTTTCCATTCAAGTTCAAGGCTAACTCCTCAACAGTCATGTTCACTGCAGTGAATGATATCTTCAGTATGAGCAGGAAGCAAGCAAACACTAATACTACTGTAATGTGGAGAGTCAGACATGGTGGAATCCATTAACTCTGGCAGATATATGACCCAACACACCAAGATTTATCTAGCATCACGCAATGTATTGACAAGCAGAGCCAAGCGTCTAACACCCAATGAAATATGGTGTGCATTGTCATTCATAGCTGGCAGGGCGTTTTTTTCTTCTTTTTTTTTTACTTTACAGATTTACGGATATTCTGAAGAATAAAGAAGATGTTAATCAATCAGTGCCGTCTTAATTGGCACTACTGAAGTTGCTCCGACTTCAGAAAAGGGTCCTGTACTACTTTGAGACGACCTGTGATCCGACTGTCCCATATACTTCAATGGGAGTCGCCTCCTTATCTTAATTGAAGCGACTTGTTATCAGACTTTCCAGGAAGAAGATAGATTAGCCAGGCATTCCCCACAGACAAAGTCGCCTGTCTCTTCAAAGTAGTGCACAAGTCTCTAAACAAGTCTCTAAACAAGTCTCTAAACAAGTCTCTAAACAAGTCTCTAAACAAGTCTCTAAACAAGTCTCTAAACAAGTCTCTAAACAAGTCTCTAAACAAGTCTCTAAACAAGTCTCTAAACAAGTCTCTTCAAGTCACGGGGCAACTTTCTGGTCGTGGTAGTGTGAGGTAGTGTGAACCGGTGTTCCGTGAGAATTACCTACCCGTGAGAAAAACCTACCCCTCTTCACTGCCGGTGTACGAAAGTGTCTGTAACGCGGCGGTTTACATTAAAACAGCTCGCCAGAAATAGGAGTCATCTCCGCTGCTATCCATGACACTTCCCTGGTCTTGGCTACTAAAAATAAAACCGGCGGCGGCTGTATGACAACATTAATCACGGAGCCGAGAGCCGCTTTTATATTTAGTAGACAAGATCAGGGAAGTGACAGGGACCGGAGCGGAGCTTACTCATATTGCAGGCCAGCTGTTTTAACGTACCCGCCGCGATGGTAGGTTTTTTTCACGGAACAATCATCATTTCATACTACTGCGCATGCGCACTAGGGGCTGTGAGCATGCGCACTGCCAGGGTAGGTTTTTCTCACGGGGTAGGTAATTCTCACGTTACACCGGCTCTTATAAGCTCTGTATCTGGGCCCACTCCATAAACATTATCTTGTGTTTTCAAACTTATGTTTTTTCTAGATTTCCTGACAAAAACACAGGTGGATGAATCCCTAAATGATCTACGTATCTAGATTTCCTGATGACCTTATGTAAATCAAATCAAACCATCCACAAATCATAGACTGCTGGAAAAGCTGGAGTACGTGTTTAAGAAAATAAAATTAATCTCCGTCAGCAGTTCTAAAGCCAAAAGAGACACATTTAAAAATCATGTAACCTGTCCAAATGCCACTCAATCCAACCATAGCAGCAAATGTCCAAAATTAGTAAACAAATAGACAATGTGGTCTCAAACCAGAGATTGTAGGGAGAAATGGACATCTGAAGACCACAAGAAACATCCAAATTCTTGCCAAATATAAACTCAATCAGTAAAATCTCACATAAGCTTAACATGTTAGTACCTGTAAAAGCCATTTTTAATCATTTTAGGACCTCATACACACTGAGTGCATACCTGAAAATACAGTATATTCGTGCAGGCAGAAGACTCACATGCACATCCGACCCTGCTGCCAGCAGCCTTTTAAAAGTGGTAGTCACATTAGAAGACCGTGTGTACCCAGGGACAAATGACCTGAACAGAGACTTCTTGTGCATGAGGCCTAAATCTGCAGTTTTCTCCTCATAGGATAAAAACACTGTCCTGGTATCCCAACTGTCACCATACGATTTCACCCCGTCTCACATTCCCCGAATGTAGACTAAAGACAACTGTGCCAATTCACATTGTACAGGTATGTTTTAATGATGTATTCACGAGGAATCCTACCATGAGATATGGCATGACAAATTATTTACGATACATAGTGCTTCAACAATTAACCACTTTCCGATTGTGCTATAGCCGAAAGATGGCATACTCTGATCAGCTGATCACAGATCCGGGTAAATGGCCAATCACAGTACCCCTTTACCATGTGATCAGCTGTGTTCAACCACAGCTGATCACACTGTAAACACACTTGCCAGTTATTAGCATGCCTTTCCTCAAACGATGTCACAGCGTGAGGTGAGGAGGGTCAGTATCAGCACACATCAGTGCATCCTCATTAGCGAAGGAGAAAAATTACCTATCTGCAAAATGTTATAACAAATGAATATATACATTTTTCTTTTTCAAAATCTCTGGTCTTTTTTTGTTTGTTTAGCAAACAATAAAAAAACAAAGTAGTGATTAAATGCCACCAAAAGAAAACTATTTGTGGGGAAAAAATTAAACAAAATTCATAGGGTACAGTGTTGCATGACCGCGCAATTGTCAAAGTGTGACAGCATTGAAAGCTGAAAAATATGTCCTGGGCAAGAAGGAAGTGAAAGTGCCCAGTAGGCAAGTGGTTAAATGTCATTCAGCTAGGGTTTACAAAAACATTAATTCTCCATAGTAAAAATGTATTCAGAAATAGTACATAGTGTAGCACCCTACAAGGTAGGTGCTAGGTAAAAGCATAATGGGCCTTGGCTGCCTAACAGCAGGGCCATGATTTTCAGCTGGGCTGTCCTGTCTCCCAGGAATGACTGCTGAGAGTAGAGTCTCCCCACTGGCTCCATGAGAGGATTCTCATTGGGCAGTGGAGGAAGCCCAATCAGTGGCTCATTCAGGCCTGTATCTACCCCAGAAGGCAGATTCTGGGAGTGGGTATAAGTTTGAGGGGAACGCATGACGCAGCGTCTTTGGCAGGAAGCAGAGTCCCAGGAGGGAGGGTTCGGCTGTCTCTCCTCCTGTCAGAAGGATCGGGTGTCTCGGGTGGCTGCCTGAGAGTCCAGAGAGAGAGCTGAGCTTAGCTGCAGAGAGGATCCGGTGTGCCGAGGACCAGTGGAGATAGAGGGGTTCAGTTCCAGGAAAGCATGCCAAGTTCGTGAGTACTGTGAATTGCCCCTGAGGGTCTGCCTGAAGTGTAGAGGGGACCACTCCGGTGAAGGTCCAAGGATCCAGGAGCCAGCTAGTGTTAAAGGGGGTGCCTAGTGCAGAGGACCCTGAAGTGTAGAGGGGGTGCCAGCGGTTGGGCCTGAAGAGTTAAGTGTACAGTGTTAAGAGTTGCAGCAGCACAAGCAGTTACAAGGAGCTACCTCAGTCAGTGAAGGGCTGGAGGGAGCTGTTCACTGGACTTTTGAGCTAAACAGAGCATCAGGAGTCAAATGTCTTACAGTCCTGGATCTTCTGAATTAATCTGAGGATTAAAGTCGAAGTTTCAGCACGGTTCAGCAGAACAGGATCTTCAGGCACCAGGGAGCGTTGGCCGGCATTCAGCTGGGGTCAAGACAGCGATAACAGGCTTTTTCTGTACAATGTCCCAGTGAACCTTGAACCTAGAGGAGTATCCCACTCATTCCCTTCTCCCATCCCTATTACAAAATAAACAAAACAAATCAAAGATGCCGGAATGGTCATTGTCTCAGTTCTCACACTTGGATTTTTAACTTAAATGTGTTGGAAGTGTTACCGGTAACGATGGCAGATCCAGATCAGGCCCGATGCCTGGAAATATTTCTACACATAGTATCATTGGTGAGACTAAGCACATGCTACAATCAGAGATCAAGTCAGCTTCTTCAATATAATGTTTTGTCATGATTTTACTAATTCAAAATTTGCAGTCTGGCAAATACCACAGGGTTAGAATAAATTATTATGTGCTGTGTTGAGTTTTGAACCTCATATAAAACCGAGATTTACCTTTAGCCACCCCATACTGTTCGAAGACAAAAATGAAGACATAATTTATGTATTCTTTTTATTCTGAACTTACGGTGCATTGCCCTGTGTACCAAGAGTGCTTTTTGTTCTGAGTTGGACACTATGCATTCTCTCAACCTGGGAAGACACCCAAATGGGAGGAGGACCCAACAGACAGCACCAAAGTTGGTCATTCATCGGACCGACTCTTGTTCTTGTACCAAGGGTTGATTTACTAAAGGTTTTTCACTTTACAAGAAAAATTGCACTTTGCATGGGAATTTGCCACAGAACTTGGTGAATAAGTGAAGCTCTGCTAGATTTTATCATCCGATCATGTGCAAGCATAAATGCTGCTTATATTATTTCCCTTGCCTATGGTTGGGTGAAAGGGAAACTTCTGCACATTTCCTTAACGCTGTGGTAGATTCCTTTGCAAAGTGAACAGACTGTTTGCCTTTAATAAACCACAAATTATATTTAACATCATATATACTCAGATATGGTGATGACTATATGTGACAGATACAGATGCTGAGCACTTGTGCTGAGTGTTGATATCATTCATCAGAAAGCAGAAGTAAAACACCAATGTGGTCTTTATACTTTCTCTTCTATTATTTGAGCCATTATAAACATGAGCACAGGTTTGTAACTCAAACTAAAGCCCCGTACACACGTACCGAATGTCGGCCGAACGATCGGCTGTCTTTTGTCCGGTGCTGTCCTGTCGGCTGAAAAGTGCTAAAGACTGCACACGAATTTTGTCGGCCAACAACAGCCGACTGCAGAAGTGATGTCATGTGATGGTTAACTTTCCGTGTGTTTTTTCTTCTCTGAGCATGCCCAGTCTTGCTAATCTGCTGTTTGTTGGCCGGATTCTGTACTGACTGGCGAACAATCGGCCGTTCTGGTGACGGTCAACAAATATTTTAAAGTCTGCACGACAGATTCTGTTCGGCCGAAAATGCGCTGTTGGCTGTCGGAAGCATCATACTAACAAGCCTACAATCGGCCGATCGGTCGGCGGCCGAATATTTACGGCCTACAATCGCTACGTATGTACGGGGCTTAATCCAGATCACCTCAGAATGGGAAATTATTAGATCTAAAACAATTTTCTGGAAAAAAATCTAGCTTGTTTTGGTGTGTTCATCGGTGATACTGTTGAAGGAATAGGCATTATTCTCAGTGCCAAGTGAGGCAAAAAAAAAATGTTGACTACTTTTAATATACTGTACATTGAAAATCCAGCTTTGAGACTAAACAGAGGCTGCTAAAGTCTTGGGAACCAAGCTCATGGTGCTCCAAATACTCAGCCCAAAACCCTTAATCCTTCTTGTCCAATAAAACTTGAGTCAGCACAAGGCACAAATCCAGGTTCTGTCTGCAATCACAACTGACTCCAGAGGCTCTGCAATAAAGAAGCCATATTCTTTTCACATACTACACTCTGTCCAGGAGAGAAGACACAAAGCCAGCTCAGATTCAACTGATCTTACGAGGGTATGAAAAGCCAGGGCCATCATTCCCAGCCAAGAAGTATGAAAATCATCCCAACCAGCTGCTCACTGCCCTGGAAGCCGGATGAGACTCTAAGAATGGATGGCTTGATGCCATCGGTAGCAAACTCTCAGAATTGTTCAAAGCCAAGTCATTAATAACAGAATTCTGAGTAAACTGAGGCCATGTTCTCAGCTCTGATATTTCCTAAATTCTCTGTCCTGAATCGTCTAGCTTAAGAAAAAATTAAGTAAAATGAGACATCAATTGCCACGTTTCTATGATGTCATCTTCCTAGGCATTAAAAACATACGCAAGTTATGACTTCTTTATAAATGGATCAGTAAGAAGTTTTGAGCCTGCTAAAACAGTAAAGGAATTGTTCATTTTATTTATTTCTTTGAAAGAAAATTCATAGTGGCCTAAAAGAAAACAATCCCTAAGGAACTCCGAAGCTTGTGTTGGATTTTACAGTGCAGTCTTCCAATAATGGAGGCAGTTCAGAAGTAGAGACTTGAATGAAGCTTTCCAAGTTCTTCTATATAGGAACCAACAGCAAGGGTCTGTGTTGACGGACTTTAGCTGGTTATACATACAATTTTCTCATTCAATTTCCTTTAGATCTACCTTCAAATTTAGTGCAAGAGCCTGCCTGATTGCATATAAACTGAAAGTGTTTAGGTTTGACCTCAGATTATGTGGTTTTGGTAATTCTAAAAGGTAAATTGTACCTTCTGAGATTATTCAGAATTCATTGAGAGGTGCATCTAACCTACAGTTAACCTCCTGCAGAACTGCAGTTGACCTGCTTCAAGAACATTTGCATTCCCATGCAAATCTATGGAAATGCAAAACCCACTTGAACCAAACAAAAGCCCAAGGACACATGCCCTAATACTACATTAAAGGCAAGAATCATAATTTTATTCACGTTTTAGGCTTCTGTTAAAGTGATATTAACCGCTTGCCGACCGCCGCAAGTAAATTTACTGCGGCGGTCAGCCCCTCACAGGCAAAGTGACGTTAATTAACGTCACTAGCCTGGGAGGGTCTGGGGAGCGCGCGCGCGCCGCCGGAGGCGCACTCCCGCGCGGTCACGGACCCCCCCCCCCCGCGCGTGTGACCGGCGGACCCGATGTCCGCCGGTCACTCGGCGATCGTCGGGGGAGAGGGAGAAAGTCAGGTGGCTTGTGTAAACAAGCCACCTGTCATTCTTCTCGGTGTAAAAACACTGATCACACGGTTCTACTATGTAGAACCGTTGATCAGTGTCCTTACACCTCAAGTCACAGGCAATCACAGTAAGAATCACGCCCCTAGGGACACACACAGCCCCTCCCTCTCAAATAAAGTTAACCCCTTCGCTACCAGTGTATTTTTACAGTAACAGTGCATATTTATAGCACTGATTACTGTAGAAATGTCACTGGTAACCCCAAAAGTGTCAAAAATGTCAGTCAAGGGTCCGATCTGTCCGCCCCAATGTCGCAGTACCGCAAAAAAATCGCAGATCGCCGCCATTACGCGTTAAAAAAAAACAACAAAAATGACAAAAATCTTTCCCTTTGTTAGTAAACGCGATAACTTTTGCGCAAACCAATAAAAATACGCTTTTTGCGATTTTTTTTACCAAACATATGTAGCATAAAACAAATTGGCCGAAAATGTTAAAAAAAATTTGATTTTTACATTTTTTTTGGGGGGGAATTTCATATAAAAAAATGTGAAAAATATTGTTATTTTTGCAAAATTTACGCTATTTTTTTGTTTATAGCGCAAAAAGTAAAAAGCGCACAGGTGATCAAATACCACCAAAAGAAAGCTCTGTTTGTGGGAAAAAAAGGACGTCAAATTTGTTTAGGTACAGCGTCGCACGACTGCGCAATTGTCCGTTAAAGTCACGCAGTGCCGAATCGCAAAATACCCCCTGGTCGTTTAGCAGCCAAATCCTCCGGGGCTTAAGTGGTTAAAGAAGCATAAATTAAAGAGGCATATATTGATATTAACGAGGCATAAAGATACAGGTTATACTTAACTGCTCTATACAATGGTTTTAGCACAGAGCAGCCCCAATCCTCTTCTTGGGTCCCCTGCTCCTCCTCTTCTCCGAGTGCCCCCATAGCAAATACATGCTCCCACTGCTGTCTCTCAGCCAGTGAGGAGACACAGACTCAGGAGAGCAGCCACTCTGGTGCACATCGCTGGATCGTGATCAGACTTAGGTGAGTATTAGGTGGGGCTATGGGGGAGCTGCATGCTGAAGGTTTCTACCATCATGCATAGACCGTAAAAAACCTTCAGCCTTTAGAACCACACATTTCAGCTAAGCCTGCTTCTTAAGCAGATTTGTAATTGAGCTGTATTACATCATCCCAGCATTACAGGAAAGCATGGACCTGGCCTGTGTCCTTTAGGGCTCTATGGCTCAAGAAAGTCAAAATGTGTTATTTACAGTATCTCACAAAAGTGAGTACACCCCTCAAACTTTTGTAAATATTTTATTATATTTTTTCATGTGACAACACTGAAGAAATGACACTTTGCTACAATGTAAAGTAGTGAGTGTACAGCTTGTATAACAGTGTAAATTTGCTGTCCCCTCAAAATAACTCAACACACAATCATTAATGTCTAAACCGCTGGCAACAAAAGTGCGTACACCCCTAAGTGAAAATGTCAACATTGGGCCCAATTAGCCATTTTCCCTCCCCGATGTCATGTGACTCATTAGTGTTACAAGGTTTCAGGTGTGAATGGGGAGCAGGTGTGTTAAATTTGGTGTTATCGCTCTCACTCTCTGATACTGGTCACTGGAAGTTCAACATGGCACCTGGTAGAGAACTCTCTGAGGATCTGAAAAAAAGAGTTGTTGCTCTACATAAAGATGGCCTAGGCTATAAGAAGATTGCCAAGACCCTGAAAGTGAGCTGCAGCTCAGTGGCCAAGACCATATAGCGGTTTAACAGGACAGATTCCACTCAGAACAGGCCTCACCATGGTCGACCAAAGAAGTTGAGTGCACGTGCTCAGCGTCATATCCAGAGGCTGTCTTTGGGAAATAGACGTATGAGTGCTGCCAGCATTGCAGCAGAGATTAAAGAAGTGGGGGCCAGTCTGTCAGTGCTCAGACCATACGCCGCACAATGCATCAAATTGGTTAAGGAGCGGGTCAGGAAGCACGGTGTGGGGTCCCCCTCCAATTCCACACCAGACCCTTAGGTGTGGTATGGAATTTGTGGGGAACCCACACATCAAAATGTTTTTAAAAAATGGCGTGGGGTCGTACCAAAATTTATACCAGGCCAGAAAAGGGGGGGGGGGGGGGGGGACAAGCAAGTGCCCCCCCCATACCATACCAAGCCACATGCACTCAACATGGCACCGACCCAGCATGCATTCGGTTGTCACCGGGTGGCCACGCCACTTAGTTAAGAACTGCCAGATGGCGAAGCCAGCAGATGACGGGAGCCTTTGTCCACATCAGAGGTTTTTCTTTTTTCTTTTGGGTCGGCGGTGGCAGCAGGCGTCACGTTTGATGTTGGATCTACAGCAAGGGACTTTTTTTCCCCCTTTTTTATATTTTAATAAAGGACTTGTCAAAAACTTGTGTTGTGTTTTTATTTACTTTTTTGCTAAATGAGTAGGGGTACTATGAACCCCATACTTCTTCACATATGTGAGGGGGGGGCAGGATTCCAAGCCCCCTGCCTGCAGACCCACACAACCATTGGCCAGGGTTGTGGGGAAGAGGACCTTGTCAACATGGGGACAAGGTGCTTTGCTGCCTCAAAGCACCCCCCATGTTAAGGGAACCCGGCCTGGTATGGTTCAGGAAGAAAAGGGCACCCCCCCCCCTTTCCTGGCATGCCAGGTTGCATGCTCAGATTAGGGTCTGGTATGGATTTTATGCTGCTCATATGCTGCTGCTCCAAATTGCACTGGTCCTGAATTCTTTTACAGCTTCTGAACGCCTATGTCACCATAAGCTTCTAAAAGGCTATGTGTGCATGGACATGAAAAATAACATGGAGAGGAGTTTTGAAACTGTAAAAAAAAAAAAGAAAAAAAAGCGACGCTGCTAAAAGTGGCAGTAAAAACTGAAAAAAAAAAAAAATTGCCTAGAGACAGACACGCAAAGTGTGAAAGGGAGCAATTATAATTACACAAGTCTACAACCAAAACTAAAGCCTGAATACATTTTTAGCTCCTACCTCACCAGGAATGGTTTACTTGTGTCCGCAGCAGAGAAAAGTCATTTCAATGACCAGTCTATGTTTTCTGACTGTGCCTGAATCTCCCGCCTGACTGTTCAAACTACAAACCTTTTGGCAGGTAAACAGTTCACGGCTTTAGAAGCATTTAAGTAAAATGACAGTCTCAGGTTTATAGTACCTGCCAGCTACAGACAGTGGAGTGTAGTCAAATGTGAAGCCATGACCTGCCTGCCCTCAAAACACAAGCTTGACATGCATGCTTCTGCTATGAAGAGAGGAGGAGGAGATGCTGAAAGACAAAGCTCCTGTTGGCCCAACAAGAAAGAAAAAAATGATCTGTCTTTCCCCATTTACATCAGTGTCTAACAATAGTTCAGGTCCACGTATCTGGCCATAAGGTCGTAGCATATATCTGGGTATCTCTTTAATGGAGCAGTTCATGGTAATATGGAAACCTTGTGACATGTATAGACGTGGTCATGTCTACATCCTTTTGCAGATAGAAGTCATTTTCTTCATAAGCACTATGAAACATGATTTTTTTCTTCTAAACTGTACATTGAAAAAATAAAAAGCAGCCGAAGGTAAGCAGCTTTAAATATATTTTGTAGGATTCTGCATTTTGCCAGCACTTCTATCTAAATTCCCTAAAGTGGATACTAAAGTAGTTTTCATCCTCCAAAATGTATTTATAAAAGTGGCCCTGATATGAACTAACGGGCGCAGGTTTAGGTAAAGCTATCCAAACTAGCGGCAGGACAAAGTCTATATTTGTCCATAACTCAATCAGGGCTCTCCTTCGTGCTTTGAAGGAAGACACAATGGTTGTGCTTTGCTCATCAATGCAAGTTAGAGCTCTGTCAAAAGGTTATTGCTGGCTGTGCCCTTGTTGGGAAGATTTCCTTTCACTTCCTGTCAGGACAGGAAGCGTTGGATAATGTCTTCAATGGGGACACAGAACAAACACAAATTTTTGTTGAATGATGAAGCAATATTGCTTCTGACAATGTTTTATTACTGTCCATTCTTCCCTGCCTTGCTAACAGCCAACCCTCCATATCTTGTATTGGCTTTACAGGACCAGGAACAGAAAATGAGAGAAAACCTCCAAAATGGGATTGCAGACAGAAGACAAAAGCTGACAAACTTTTTTTTAACTTATCCTCACTATACAAACCTAAAAAAAATAATACTGGTATGTACTTGCTAAAAATCCGCTATGCTTTCCCTTTAAATAAACTGTACTTAAGATGCGAACAATAGACTTGTCCTATGGGTACTGGTACTAATATTTGAATTGGCAGATCTTTTTTTTTTATAAATAGAAGTTTTTCTCACAAATAGCTGCCTTTAATCTTTTCTCCTCAAATCCTCACATAACCCCGTGTCCCTCATTCTTTCTCTACCATATCCGCTCACCCTTTTCTATTTCGTCCTCATTAAATTTGCATTATCTTCATAGAGCAAACTGGGCCAGACAAGATAACAAGAACTATGGGACAGCAAGGCAGCCTATAGCACAGCACGAGGCGAGAGGCATTATGGGACAGAATCTGCAAAGGTTATTTTGCGTAGGCCATTTTTACTGTTTGCAACTTCCTGGTATATTACAAACATCTACTTTATGTAATTTTGCTCAGCATTAAGTCGACGCATTTTAATTAGAAGTGTATCAGATCAAGGTCATCCTGCCACCAAGCCTCACTATCCGATAATAATTACATTTATGCAGAGAAAGTTTCCTTTCAATCAGTTTACCACGTATAAATGAGCTTCCTTTCATTCATTAAAAAAAGCATCTCTCCTCATTAATAGGGGGCCTAATGTGATTTCCAGCAGGGCGTTCAAAATGATACTGAAAAAAAAGAACTAATTGGGCTACAAACAGCTGTATAAATGAACCAGGAGCATCGCAAAACCCTATCTCATCAGAAGCACAGAATGATGGGTAATGCCCATGGGCAATGCAAGGAAAACTCAGGACATTAAAAAAACATGTCATCAGATATAACTGAGCAGGATAGCTTCATAAGCCTTGGGAGGCCATGCATGGCAAACTGGTGCATTTCAACAGATACACAGAGCACTTTCTCATTAACAAAGTGTGTCAACAATCTCCTGTTCACAAGCACAGCAGAATGGATGTGCATGTCCAGTGATGCCCCATTACGGTCTACAGAAGGGCTTCTCAACTCTGGTTCCTCCAGAGGTTGCTAGGAGCTCCTTGAGCAATGAGCAGTTTCTGCCTCTCTGATAAGTTCCCACTGACATCATTGATCTTTTTAGATATCTCTAAGGGGGTCATTCTTCCCAATGACCACAAGAATAAGGAGCATTCTTCCCACTGATCATCACACTAATGTATTATTAGTTGTAGATATTACCAGGGGTTCCCTAAGACTGGAAACGTTATTTCAAGTGTTCCTCTGTTTTGAAAAGGTTGAGAAAGGCTGATCCATGGGATAAAAATGAAAAAATATATAACAGTGCTAGCATCAAATAAACATGAAATATATAAAAAAAAGGATCTTGATGATGCCCTGTGGGAGGGCGAAACTTGTTTGCGTAATTTCCTGTATCGAGTTGTAACGACGTCACTTCCGGTTGCCGTGGAATGCATGGTGGTTACGTCATTCGCGGAAGCAATGGTTTTCACATGCTGTTTTATTACTACTGTCTTGCAAGTATGTTTTTATTGCGCAATTAAACTGCAACCCTATGGTACTTCACTATTGGCTCCTTCTCTTTGTTCTTCACTTGAGGATTATTTGGGACATCTAAGAGGCTACTGGGGAGTCCCTGATCCGTTCCTTTGTGACCCCCAGTCTTACTTTTAACCATGCCTGTCCGACACCCAGACTGAAAAGCTGGGGGTCCAATAATTCTGGTAAAAGGGGGTGTGTGACACATCACGGAATGAATTTACGTGGAGCAAGTCATCACTTAAAGAAGATTGGAGCACAAGAACACTTTATATATTGATTACATCATTTTCTTTGAACTTTTTTTTTGTATATTTGATATGTTTATTTGATGCTAGCGTTTTTTTTTTTTTTTTTTTCATGTTTACAAGTGATTAACACTTGGTGCACAACTGCTGCTAACAGTTTTACTTTAAATTCACTATAGCGTATTTTACTATTTTTGTTGGTCCATGGGATAGTAATGTGTGGTGCTGGCTTACCTTTATTCATCTCTACTGTAGCAACAAACTTCCACTGTGCCCTGGACAAGGTTCTACCCTCTGAATTCCCAATGTTTTCTCAAGTGTTCAAAACCCCAAAACACTGAGATAAAGGCAGAACCGTTTCACCATGTAGGTTTCTTGTATATGTCCATCTTGCAGTACAGGGATTTCACGTGTGTAAGGCATGCTGTGCAAACTGCTACCTCCTATAAAGTATCAAATCTATTAATATACTAAGGTGTCTGTAAGTCAGCCAAAGGATTTGTAGTTCTGTTTAATCGGTTCTCTAACTGAAAAGGTCACATTCCCCAACGAACAAAAAAGATGATGCTAAATCATTGTCCAATATGAGGGCTAGAGGTGAAGAGGCAGCACTAGAAGCTGCAAAGCTAAAACCAGGTTTGGCCAAGCTGTGCAGTGTGGATGGAGTGTGTGACTCCAAAGACTGCCTGAACAGAATAATAAATCCTTAGGCTGGTAAGCAGCACACACAGGCATATTGTATTAAAGCTAAAGTGTACTTAAACATTTTTCTATACAGCTTTAGTTACAATTACCTACCTAATGAAGTACTGTGTCTCACGATGGGCAGACTTGTTGGATGCTGTAGAAATCTTCACTGCAGGGCTGCCCTGTCCTCTTCTTGCTGCTAAACATCCAGAATGGTTCATACTTGTGCCTCCAGGCTCAGCTGCACTAAAGATGATCCTAAAGGGACTGCTTTCTGCTCTTTCCATGGGGTAAAGTTCTTCATCGTAATCAGTGAAAGAGGTTTCTCAATCTGAGGAGATGGCAGGAGGGATGTGTCCCCATCGGATCATCTTTAGTGCAGCTGAGCCTGGATAATCAAAGCAGATAGCGCCCACAGTGTCAGAAATTCAGGAAGAGGACTGGGTAGCCCTGCAGTAAAAATTTCTACAGCTTTCAGCAGCCTGCACATCATAAAATATAATTTAGGTTACAGGTAAGTAATGAACCTAAAGCTGTAGAGAGAATTAAAACTTTTTTTAACTAAACTTCAAACTTTAAATTGTTTGTCTGCAGCTCTTCTTAAACCTGAATTTTGAAATGGAGGAGAGATGTCTGCAGGGGTCAAGGTTATCAGCTGGGTATTTTTCCATATACTTTCCATTTTTTGAACTAGCACTTCTAATATGGTGGGGGTTTAACTAATTATGAGGCTGACAAAGACAGGCTTTTTATGAATACCATACAATGCAAAAACAAAGAGATGTGGTATAAGGGGATTATGGGATGCTGGAGATATTTTTCCTGGCTACATGTGTATGCATGTGCTCCATATATGGACAAACACACACATTTCTTTAATTATATTTTGAACAACATAATTTTCCTCCTTGAGGCCAAAAACCCTTGCAGTGCACGCATCTCCATTTCATCTGTGCAAAGCAGCAAAGAACCAGAGCAATTTCTGCCTTTAAACAAGTTCAAGCGTTTGTTCCTTCAATAAATGCTACTCATTGATGACTACCAGTATCAGAGTGCAATGCAACGTGATCTTAGCAACTAACCACAGGCAAACCCAGCCATGTACAGACACTTCTGTGCTATGATGTCAGATCAAGTGACAACAAAATCACACTTTTATGGGAACATTGCTTTAATATTGTGGTTTGTCTTTCTGTTTTGCATTTTCTGATACAAAAATCATCCTAGCTGGGGTATTAAGGGGTTGTCAGGGGTTCACGTAAAATATTTTGTATTGTACAGAACTTCTGCTTTAGTGATTTCCAGCTTCCAGGGACATTGGCCAGGTATGGTATCTGTTGGACCAACGAAGCCAAGTTGGACCAATGTATGAAATATCCATACCTGGAATTATACTTTAAGTATTTTTTTCATTACAAGTTTTGTTAGAACTGCTCAATGACACATTTTGTGAACCCTTGACACTTCATCAAATTATGAAGTACCCTTCATATCTGTGAACTAATGTGCATACTAAAATCCACCCACTGCAAACGTTTCATAGCCAGGTGGAATTATCGTTTAAAGCAGAATAGACTTGCCCTATTATCCTGAACAAATTGAGTTGCCCTTCTCATATAGTAAATGACAAAGGCAATGAGAAAGTCAATATATTACAGATAACTGTTAATGTTATAGCTACACTCCTAACTTCAGGTCCTAATGGTCCTAGCTGAAGTGAAGACATTTTGTGATAGGCTCCTCTTCTGTCTCTTCATGAAGACAATTCTGCAGAAAGTCTGCATGATGAGCATAAAACACAGACAATAAAAAGGCCGTCCCAGAGATATTCTGCATGAGGAAGATAAAACTGTCTGTGCGAACACCATGGCCATGAATCATGCAGAGGGCTGAATCACTTAGTCTGCAATACCACTTGTAAAGGATAGTAGTTTGGGCTCTCCAATTAACTCCTTGAGCTTCAGATTAGCAATCTTGGCATTCTCAGAATTCATTTAGTATTGGAAAATAAAAACCATAGTGAATTATAAAATTAGTATTGTGAACTTTGTGTGTGATTTATGCATGTTTTCTATACAATGACAAATCTTCACAGAGTTCAAATAATTAAAGAGGAGCTCCGCACTCTATTCAAGCTGACGATACTACATAACACCAATGTCGTTTTAGAAAAACAACCATTCTCTGAAGACAATAGGTTGTTCATCCTTTCTCTTGTCCCAAGAAGTTGTTCTAAAAGGGGTGGGCAGTAGGGTGGATGTCCTGGGCACTATAGCATCATGTGAGGTGGGGGGGGGAGGGGGGGAGGCACCTAAAGGTGGATTGGGGGAAGGGATGTGTGTTGAGAAGGAATTTGGGAGCAGGGGGTAAGAATTTAGGGAGGTGTGTTAGAAGTGGTGATTTGGGGGGATTTGCGTTGAGAGGGGGGATGGGGGGGGAGAGGATTTGTGCTAGCAGGGGTGTTTTGGAAGGTTTGTAATAAAAGAGTAATAAGATAGAGGGTAATATTTTTTTATCTTTAGGGGGGGTGGGAGGATTTGTGCTAGTAGGGATGATTAGGGGGGGGTATTTATGCTAGGAGGGGAAATTTGTGGGAGGGATATGTGCTAGGATGGATGGGAATTTGAGATGGAAGGGGGGGGGGGGGGTTGTGCTTGGACAGTAAATTTAAGGGGTAGAGGATTTGTATTGGAGGGGGTTTGGAGAGGAGGGACTGTGCTGGGGGCATATAGGATGAGAGAAAATTTGCGCTGCCGAAGGGGGGCAGAGGTTTATGCTGGGAGGAGGGATTTCAGCAGGGCCGGTGCAAAGGTTTTTATCTATATAGGCGACGGTGCATTCAAAAACAAAAAAATATACTGGACTTTACTACCACTTTAAAGATTAAGTTTAGCTAAAAATAATCTCTATAATTTTAGTGAGTTTACTTACCTGTAGTGAAGGTTATCCCAAGGATCCTGGAGAAATCATCTGTGCAGGAATGCTACATCTTCTTCTAGTCTTTGAACTTCTGCTGCTGGGGTTAATAGCTTTGGGTTTTCTGTGAAGCTCTTCCCCACTCACAGATGCGCCACCCCACAACTCTCTCCAACTTATGGCCTCCCACCAGACCTCTGTACTCCCCCAGCACTACTCTGCCACCAATATGCCCCTAGCTGACCGGTTCCTTCAATGCCCCTCCTAGCCTACCTATGCCTCCTATTCCCCCTCTTTCCCATCCAGCAAACCTATGTCTCCAATCACTCCCCCTTCCCCAATCTAGCACGCTTATGCCTCCAACCACCCCCCTATGCCACCAGCAGTCAACCCCCCCATCCAGAACACACACCTATGCCACCAGCAGTCACCCCCCGCCCCCCTCCATCCAGGATACACACCTACATATGCCACCAGCATTCACCCCCCCCCCCCAATCCAGCACACCCACCTATGCCACCAGCAGTTACCCCCCCATCCAGGATACACACCTATACCACCAGCAGTCCAATATGCCTCCAGTCAGTCACCCCCCATCCAGCACACCCTCCTACGCCACCAGCAGTCAACCCTCCATCCAGGATACACACCAATGCCACCAGCAGTCACCCCCCCCCCCATTCAGCACACCTACATACGCCAACAGCATTCAGCCCCCCCATCAAGCACACCCACCTTTGCCACCAGCAGTCACCCCCCATTCCAGCACACCCACCTATGCCTCCCCCCCCCCCCAGCATCCAGCACACTTTCTTTCCTGGTGTGTATCGGAGGACAGGCAGTGGTGCACACTGAGTGTGGACCTGGAGGGTATAAGCCTCCCCACATGTGACTACCTTGCACAGGCACTCCCTCCTTGGTGTCTATGAAGAAGCTGAGGAGTGTCCAGGAAGCATGCACCGTCCCACTCCCTAACTAGACTGCAGGACAGAGAGGGGAGGTCCCAGGTGGCTATACAGTACTTGGTACTCTTCCTGGTGCAGTATACTCTACTGAATTGCCTGCACTGTGAGCCTGTGCAGGGTGGGGGCAGGGAAACATGGGCTATACAGTGTACTGGGAGAGGGAGGTCTCAGCTACACAGTACACCGCCTGTCATGTACGGCATGTGTGCGGGCGGCTGTGCTCATTGCTGGGATACAGCTCAGCAGTGAGGACACAGTTGAGGTGGGATGCCTAGTGAAAAGGTGAGATAGCTGGCAAGTAAGAAATCGGAATTCAGATTTGACCGCCTTTCCTTCCTGGTGCCCTAAGGCGGGTGCCTAGGCCGCCTTATGCTGGCGCCGGCCCTGGATTTATGCAGGGTGCGGATTTGTACTGGGAGGAGGGGAATTTAGGTTTGGGGGGGGGAGCATGCAGATTGGTGCCCTTTTTTTTTGGGGGGTGGAGGATTTTTGCTGACACAATGCTCATACTTCTTGGTGTTGAGGGGGGGGGGGGGGGATTTGGCCCTGGGCTGTAGATGACCTTGTCCCAGCACTGGTTCCAAGTATCCTCTGAGGACAAACACACATACCCTTTGATGCAGACATATGCAGTGTAATGACTGTACATTTTGTGGGTGAGAACAATCAATTCGCTTTCTTTTCTTTCTTTACACTGGGACTATAAATATGACATTTTGAGAAGGATTGGTGTAACAAGTAAAATTACTTTAAGCACAAATGTCATGCATTGTGCTCCCTATGCCTACAATTATATATATATATATATATATATATATATAAAGTGAAAGCTATGTTTGCCAGTTGTCCTCCTCAGCTTATAACGACTGTCAATGGGATGGGTGGATACATAGATACAGCATGGCTGAAATATAGGAATTCCTATTATTTACTTGGTTTTAAAGGTACAAGCCCCAGGGCTGTCTTCCACTACTTGGTGAGTCACTGACCTGAAACGAGTATATACACATCATTAGACAGTATCTCTATAAGTAGCGAAACACGTCCAACGATGACAATGTCAGCTTCCATATTCCTATTCTTTAGAGAAGGGATAGGCATTGATACAAATGATTCTAAGAGTTTGTTTTAGGTGATCAGGTAATTTCCTTTGAAGCAACCCTCCAAGCCTTCTTGATATAAACTAAGTAATATTTAGAGAGCTAAACAGCTGTCAATAAAAATGTTAACAAAGAAAAGTACTTTTACAGGACTATTATTAAATCAATCTAGGCACTAATGTACCGCAGCCCATTGAAGTCTACACAGCCCACTGGCACAAGGACAGTACTGCACAAAGCCATCTGGGAAGATGTAAACAAACCTTTAGCCCTACATGCACACGTACACGCACGTCTGCCATAGGATCAATAACTCGTCTTATCTAAGGGATACATTTCAATGGTAATGTGGAGAGAGGAAGGGGTGAGAGGGGCCTTTAGAGGAAAAAAATGCTTGGCTCTAATTTAAGAGATGGTCCTTAATAAAACAAAGTTTAAAGCTGAAGCCATGTGGTGCAATCAAGTACAAAGAGGTAATCATTTATATTTGTGAGCTATAAATTCAAGTACTTTGCTCAAAGGAGGAAAGATAACACATATGGTGTAATGCGGCACAGAGAATAACCTTCTACATCGGAGAAGGGGGCATGCATGGACCCCCCCTTCCACTTCCCAATATTCAATTCTTTGTGCCAGATTGCGGTCTATATTTTTTCAGGGCACTCTGGTGACCAGAGAAGGTAAGAGAAGATATATATTGGTATTGAGGGAATCGATTGTTTTGGCACGGAACTGTATGGTTTCAGCACAGGGCTGTGTGGTCCTAATGCAGAAGGCCAATATACACAATATTAGTGTGAGCTCCTCTAGCTTCCCAGCATTCCATTCCCCTATTTAAAGCCAGGGCTATATAGTGTATGAATTGAAGGAGTTGCTGTGATGGCCAGAGACCACCATGGGTTCCAGCTACAATTGACAATTGACCAAACAGGATGCATAGAATATATGGAGCAGTGCAAAAATTCATAACGCTACAAAAAAGTGTAAGGAACATTACAGCGGAAACTTTTTGTGTAGCTTTAGCTCCGTTCCAAATGGTTTCCTCAACTGGGGAGCATACCTAGAACAGGGAACAACCAGGAAAAACACTTTCCGATAAAGGACAAATACATTTATTGCACAACATATTGATTCAACAACATCAAAACAGAAAATTGTTGCATCGTAAAAACCGCAGAATATATGGCTCACCAAATGACATACGCCACCTAAAACACAGAACACCCACATGCTAAAGGCCCGTACACACGATAAGAAAATCTGTAGGGAAAATTCGTCCGACGACCGATCTGCCGATTTTCGGATTGTTAGTATGGTGCTTTCGACAGCCAACTCCGACTTTTCGGCTGACAAAATCCTGATGTGCAGGCTATAAAAAATTTTTCGTCCGTAATACAACGTCCGATTTTCGTCTCATTAGTACAGATTTCGACGGAAAAAAATCTTAAGAGCAAGACTAGGCATGCTCAGAGACGAAAGAACACATACAAAGCAATCCAACACATGACATCACTTCTGAAGTAGAATTCTGTCGTATGAAAATAACCTCTTCACTTTCCACATCAGACTAGCATGCCACAAAAAACGGACGACAGATCGTTTGATAATCTGATCGTGTGTACGGGGCTTAAGCAAACATGCTGCGGCTATAATCAATGCTATAGTTACAATTCAAAAAAAGCCAAACATGGCTCTTCCACAACCTATTGCTGACAAATTACCACTGTACGTATGAAACAAGAATGAATCAAGAGAGGCCTTCAAGAAATCTTCTGAGTAAGATCATATCGATGCTTTGAACAGGTTGCCTCTATTTGCCTCCTCCAACAGAAAAATGTTTTTATATTTATTTCCTAAATTGGGGGGGGGGGGGGCTTTTCCTTAACCAAACCTCAGCAACTTAGGATGCCTATGAGATGAGATGTTTTCCTATCAATAAATAGCTCTAGTCTTTGGCAACATATGCACAGGCCAGCGAGGACCTCTTGTTACCAGAGTATAAAAGGATAACTTATTTTTAATAATTAGGACTGAGATTCTGCATAATTACAGCTGCTGGGCTGTCAGGAGGATCGATAGCGCTGCGGGCAATAAAACAGCGAGGCGTCTTTGATTTCAAACTTCTGTTCAATCTCGTTACAACAAAGACTTTCACTTAATTAAGGGCCAGAAAACGTCAATTTGTTTTAAACAAAGACTGATTTGTTTCATGCCCGATCTTCGCCAGGGAGAAAATGAACAGTGGATTTATCAATACAAAATCTCCCACTCAGATCAGGTCACGTGTCCTACATAGGAAAGACTTCCAGGCAGTGATAGATATGAATTACAGAGGAAGAAATTCTTTATTATGCGTGTTTGCCATTCTCGATCCCAATCTCTTAAGAGAAGACCCATGTAATCCTATTCATCAGTTCTCATTCTATCAGGATGATTCTATGCAATCTCCAACAGAGTCTTCCAATATGTACAGATAACTTTATCCTTTGCTTCTCTCCTCGGCATTATTCCTACTCTCTCCACCCAGAACCTCTGACTATTAACCCCACAACATATAACCTTCAATGAATATTTAAAACTCTGCACATTATCCAGTTACCCTGCAGGGTGCTCTTCACAGTAACATTGTCCAACTTAAAAGGAAATTCCTGAAAAATTGCTCAATAGCTTCTTGATGACAGTTAGAAATAAGGTGGACATTTACCCAGCCTGGATATGAACAGAGATAAACCCAGGCCCTGTGACACTATCTGAACGCAGTGCATCCTCCTATTCATAACTGTAAGAGCCATTCACAAGGGTTTCTCTAATGAGTGAATAACCTGTATGACATTTCCTTTAGGCTACACAACTTGTTTCTACAAGGCCTCACACACATACGCATTGTTTAATCTTAGCGTGTTTACACTCCTAAAACCCGTAAATTAAGCACACATTTACAACGCATGATACAAGTTATGTTTGAATTTTTGCAACCCTATAAGAACCCAGTCTGAGAGAACTGAATAAAGATCACAATTGGAGTGCTCGCAAACAAGCTTTTAGCAGACTTAAAAGCTTCGGATTCATTTATACAAGATACAATTAAAAAATGCTGTGTGCATGAGGCCTTACAGTGAAAGGCTAGCCAAAGACACTGAGATTTCTCTCGATTAGCCCCTAAAAATCAATAGATTCCCATATCCAAGCCAATGATGATGATAAAGGAAACTCTTCTGACAGCTACTGTATTCTGACAGCCATTGCTCCTGTGGTGTCAGAATACCAAAACAACAACTGCATCTAATTGGCTTCAGTCACTGATCACACATTTTTCACCCGATTTGTCGAAGAGGGTGGTGCCCACAGGGCCACCCATGGTTCAAATTTTGTCCAATTCCTTCTGCAGATTTGAGCCAAGTATGACGAGCAAAAAGATGAGTGACCTAAAGGTAATGTCATAAGTTATTTGCTTATTCACGCTCAGGCTTTGTTCACATGGGTGATTGGAAGTGTATGCCCATGCGAAGGCCATGTTTGCCTGCTCCGGGGTGCTCAGGTGTTCTGTCCATCCCTGTGCAGGCAGCCCCCTTTCATGTCAATTGGGATGCAGCGGTTGCACCAATACAGCTGCTGCTCCCAAATTGTCAGTCGCATTGGTGCGGGTCCCGAGGGCAAACAGTGTGCGTTTGGGCACTCACATAGATGTCAGATAGGGCGCAGTAGCTGTGTCTGTGCAGCCGCTGGGTCCTAGATGATATCAATGAGATTGCCTGCACGGAGATGCAGAGAACACCAGTGCATACCTGGCCCTAGCATGTACCAAGCATATGAGCATGTGTTACCCAAACACTTCATATTCCTGATATCTGCCTGCTGTACCATCTACTTGTATTAGAAAAGTATCCTGTTCTCTTTGTATTTGCTTTCATTATGTGAAATCCCTTGTGTTCCTGCTAGACCCCTTGCTTTCCTATTAAACACTAAGCAGGAGAGCACAGCATGGTCAATTCTCTACCTATGCTGAGAACTCGGTGTTCTGTCCTCCAATGATCAGACTTGTCCTGACACCCCCCTGCTGCATAGCCATTCACTTGGAAGCTCAGTATGCTGCTGCTTCTCCTCCCCCCAGTGAGAACAGAGGCATTGTGATCACTTATAAAAAAAACAGTATAAATGCATTTTTTCCCTTTTTTTATATCTATACAAAAATGTTTTAAACTGAAGGGGTTTTTTTTACAACGTGATCGTTTACAATACCTTTAAGTAAGCCTGTGTGAACGAGGCCTAATGATCTCATACTTTTTAGACTAGCATCCAAAGGCCAAAAACGTTTCAAATGAGGTCCCGCTCCTATTACTCCATATTACCTCTCCATATATAATCTCCCAGTGCAAACCTGTGGTTGCAGGAAAGAAACGTGCTTGATTCCCCTATCAACATTGTTGATGTGGGAATCCCATCCCTCCTGCCAAGCTTTTGTATTCTCCTGGCGGGGGGGTAATCGGCTGTCCCCACTGGGAGAAGACAGTGAATATTGCTAGTGGCTATATGAGGTGCTAGCAATAATCGCAAATAATATCGGAATGTCTGGTTGTAAGCAAGTTGATCGATGGATCAATTTGGTAGATTCAGCCTGCCCATACATGGTTTAAATCTCGGCCAGTTCCTGCTGAACCGGTGAGGTGAGGGTAACAGCATGTACATGTGTTTAATATTCCCTACAAGTACATGTAGTCCTACAATTTACTCTACGTGTCAGGTAATGATAAATGCCCAGAAACAAAAACAAAATACTCCAGCTAGCTTCTAAAACAACATATAGTGCCTTTCCACTGTCAAGGGTAGAGCACATTCCTTGCCGGATGTCTGCCCGCTGGCTCCTAGAGTGGGCTTACTCATGAATTCTATAGAAATGCGTCCATCCTTGGTGTCGATACACTTCCCTCAGCAGACATTTAAAGCCTCTGCAATATTTAGGCAGACACCTTTCCTGTGATGTTTTCTTCTAATGAAACTGACTGCAGACACCCAACCTCCGCCTGCTTCACACCACAATGTCACAAGAAACTCATTCCAAGTGTCTTCACACATCCTCCCCCATGCCTGAAACTTCTCATCAAGCAAAAGTGGAGCTCTTCCCATTCCCATACCACCATCCAGCATGGACAGGACCATCTCCTGACCCACAAGCGGACCACACAGACGTTCACTCTGCTTAAGATTCACGCGCTTGTCAACAGGCAGCACCTCATACAAATTACATAGCAGAGACAAATACTCGGAGATTCATACATTATGTATACATGCTTACCATATTCAGTAATTAGATCCCCTTAGAACACGCTAAAAGATGCTTTTCACGATCATTTATAGAAAGTATCACTAAAACACAGGAAATTTGCGGGTTTTATGCAAATTTAGGTAAAACCTTGACGTGCTTTTCTCCTACATGCTGTTCCAGATGGAACAGAATCTGAATATACTGCCAGGTAAATATCATTGTTCTATACAGATCTTCACAATGCACTGCCTTTTATCCCAGCAGCCAGAAGTTATCTATTCCATGCAAGGGCAAGCAGGGGAAAAAAAGCATCTGCTCTGTTTTACTGCAGCCTTCTACAATCAGAAGCAGCAAGGCTTACAGATCTACAATGTTCTGTGTCCTGACCAGAGTTGGAAAGTTACTGGTTATTGGGTTTGGAACCCAGACAGGACACTACCTGCATGGAGTTTGTATGGTCTCCCCGCTAACCCTTGCCCCACACACACTGGGTGTATACCCATGATGGCCAATCAGAATGTGCACGAGGTAGAAAGAAGTGGTCCTCAAGGCCAGGAATGATCAAAGCTTTCTGTATCATTATAATGGTTGCAGCTCCGGCTCTCTATTCTCTGTGCTGCCTGTCACAGACACAGCAGAACACAGAACTGATCGCTCACATTTAACAAAGGACCTTCGCCCCTTTTCGTAATTAGACTACTTTCACACCGCTCTGTTGCAAAAATGCAGTAAAGATAAATATGCATTTTGTAGTGTTTACAGTGCATTTTGCACCTGTGAAAAAAAGAACGACTCCAAAAACGCACCAAAAATGCAACCGCATTTCAATAGGGAGGTGTGTTTTTGGGGTGTCTTTTTAACCGCACTAAACGTGCAGCAGAAATGCAGCACTTTTTTAAAAAATGCAGCTGACCCACAATTGACTGGTTTGAAGCGCTCCATAGGATTTATTGGTCATGCATTCTTCAAAAGCTGATCAGTGTGAAAGGGGCCTTAGGAGCAACATCTGTTTCATTTGTGCTTGCACCACTCGGTCAACCACTTGGCTACTGCCTGCCCGCAATGTACTACAGGCGAACGGCTGCTGTAGGCAAAGAGACATACCCGTACATTGCTGCCCACTGTCTTGTTTAGTGTACACGCATGCGTGCCCCCACCCGGGACCAGGGAGCCTGTCAGGACCTGCTGATTGGCTGTGTGCAATCACAGCCCAGAGCTCTGTGTTTGTAAACAACATAGATCTCTATGCAAAGCAAGCATGAGAACCTGAGAGATCATTAGTAAAATGCAGCACACTGTACACACATTACACATAGGAAAACATTTAACCACTTGACTGCCTTAGATGATAACCCCTTCCCAGCCAATGTCATTAGTACAGTGGCAGTGTATTATATTATCACTGATCACTATATTAATGTCGCTGGTAAGGTTAGTGGCAGTCAATCAGTTCCCCCCAACATCAGTTAGTGTCAGATTGTCTGCTACACTATTACAGTCCCATTATAAGTCACTGATCGCTGCCATTAGTAGTAAGAAATAGAATAAAAAAAAATTCCAGTATATATACACCATAGTTTGTAGGAGCTATCATGCAAAGCAATCAATACACACTTATTGGGATTTTATTTTATCAAAATCATGTTGCAGAATACATTTTGGCCAAGACTTATGAAGAAATTTGATTTTAATTTTTTTATTGAATGGGTTTCATAAAAGAAATTAAATAATTATTGCTTTTAAAAATGTTCAGTCTTTTTTAGTTTATATCGCAAAAAATAAAAAAACCCAGAGGTGATCAAATAATACCAAAATAAAACTCTATTTGTGGGGGAAAAAAATTATATAAATTCCGTTTAGGTACAGTGTTGCATGACTGCACCGTTACCAGTCAAAGTAGCACAGTGCTGAATAGCAAAAATTGCCTGGTCATGAAGGAGGTAAAATCTTCTTGCGTTCAAGTGGTTAATTACCCCCAAAGTGTCTGTATTTTATACCTGCAGCAGATTTTTTTCTCTTTTGTAACTTAGAATAACGATGGTTTCCAAGGTCAGGATGCACCTATTGAAGCTTGTGTGATGAAACATTTATCAGACTAGATCTATACATTTTTATTTTTTAAAGGAAATATTATTTTAAAAGCACAATACAAAGTAAAGGGTACACAATATTAACACACACAACAGTATCCATTTATGATCGGGTAACCATACAGAAGAGAGAACTTCAAATAGAGGCAAATGCAACCAATGGGGGGGACATTCAGGACAATAATAACTGCCCTGCATGTCTTTTATACACGACAGACCGCATAGAGAACACCAAGTGGTCTTTATTTTAATTAATAATCATTTTGTATTGTGTATTGGTCTCCTCTTTTATAACCATGTCTACTTTAGAACAATAGGTTATGTGGTTTATAACCTGAGTATCTGCTATATTCTTTGAATGTAAACCCCTACAGATAGTTTCCCCAGCTGACTGAGCAGTCTGTAATTTTGCCCAACAGGGGAGCCAAGGAATGTGATTTTTCGGATTATTTCAACTGAGGGATTTGCAAATGACTAAATATTTTTTTGTAGCAAAAAAAGAACTTAAAAACCAGATGATTCCTTCAACAACTTTCCTCTAATTCTGCGATTATAACAGCCTTGCACAATCACAACAAATACTACAAAGCACAGAAAACATACAACTGAAAAACCGTGAGCATGGAAACCCACAGAAAATAATCCTTTGATATTAAGATGAATGACTATACCGCAAGACTCTGCAGGAGACCACCACACAGGGCATCAGCAGTGAAACATTACCATAACAGCTACTCAAATGAGGCGTATATCCTTCTGTATCGTCACGTCTACCCTAATGATTCAAGGCAAACTCATAATGTAATATTAAAAATAACTTCTAGCTATAATGAATTAACTCATGATGGGAACTCCGCAGATGTACAAAATGCAGTCTGTGAGAAGAGAAGTTAAAGCGGAGTTCCACCCATTTTTAATAGGTTGGATTACATAGATGTATGTAATCCCCTTTAAAACGGCTTTTACCAATGGAAACTTTTTTTTTTTGCTAGTAAATACCTTAATTTCTGCTTTATTCCTCCTCTCCTTACTTCCGGGTCCGATTGGCGATGACGTCATTGGGCGATTCGAAGTGTGTGCTGGGATGTATTCCATTCCAGAAATCCTGCAGGAGCTGAGCTGTACTGAGCCGTGCCTGCCCCGCCTCCGCCCCCTCTCAGTGAGTTGTACTGTATGCATTGTATTCAGGCCGTTCTCTGCCCCGCCTCCGCCCCGCCTCCTCTCAGTGAGTTTTACTGTATGCATTGTATTCAGGCCGTTCTCTGCCCCGCCTCCTCTCAGTGAGCGAGGACTGAAAGCATTATATCCTTACTGAGCTCACTGAGAGGAGGCAGGGCGGAGGCAGAGCACGTCCTGAATACAATGCATACAGTACAACTCACTGAGAGGAGGCAGGGCGGAGGCGGATCAGGTCACGGCAGGTCACGGCCTGAATACACACAGTACAGATCAGCTCCTGGGTAATACTGCAAGATTTCTGGAACGGAATACATCCCAGCACACACTGCGAATCGCCGAATGACGTCATCGCTGATTGGACCTGGAAGTGAGGAGAGGAGGAATAAAGCAGAAATTAAGGTATTTACTAGCAAAAAAAAAAAAAAAGTTTCCATTGGTAAAAGTCATTTTAAAAAGGGAATTACAAAGATCTAAAGTTACGAAAATGGATGGAACTCCACTTTAATATAATCAATCAAACCGGGTATCTATCTTTTCCCCCAAAATTTGAGCTCATAGAAAAAGCTCCAAAAGATGAGTGAGATGTCAGCGGATAGAATATTAAGCAGAGAAGCATATACAGTAGGCTGGTTATGTCCACACAATATTCTAAGGTGACAGTAAGGCAGGCCACAAATTATTTTCTTTTTTCCTTCAAACAGGAGGATGAAGGAAAAATAAAAACAAATCAAATCCCCCATCCACACACTCTATGTGAATCCCTCCTGTGGAACTGTTGCATTCTGACAGCAGGGAGCCTTCTCGAGAAAAACCTCGGCAGACTGATTGTCTACAAGTCCATCGATAGATGAACTTGTGTACAACCAGCTAGCCCTTACAAATACTAATCCGTATATAGTCTAGCTGGTTGTACACAAGTCCATCCATATATGTATTGAGCACCCAAGCTGATCCGCAACTCCATATATCCATTCAGACACAGAGCTGCTGCTCAGCTCCCCCGCTCTCTCTCCTGATTGGCTAACCGAGTTTGACTGACAGCAATGGAGGCAATGGTGCAGCTGCTGTGTCTCAGCCAATCAGGAAAGAGAGTTCCAGACAGCTGAAGCACTTGTGGACATCGCTGGATAGATATGGGTCTCAGGTAAGAATTACAAGGGGGGGGGGGGGGCTGAGGATGAGCTGCTGCACACAGAAGGCTTTTTATCTTAATGAATAGGATGCATCAAGGTAAAAAAAACTGACTTTACAACCACTTTAACAGCGGTTTTCCCTGCAGCAGCATTCCTAGGCAATGTGCACTAGAATCTGAAGCACTAAAGAGGGAGGACTTTTGCGGATCCCAATGCTCCACACTTTTTTACACTTCATTATCCTTTAAGAAAAGAATTCATTACAATTAACATCCAAGGTAAACTGGCCATAGATGCCCCAAATTTCGATCCTATGGCTGCAGCACTGATCCGTGTATTCTGACTGTGGAGGAACCCGGCTATCAGAATACAATAACACAGTGGGGAAGATTCTGGCATCCACCTTTATTGTAAAGCCTAGTACACACTACTATTTTTCTTTTCCTTCAACCCAGCGGGCTGAAAGAAAAAAAAACTGACTGTTCGGGAGGAGCCACTGTACTATGATATGTTAGTACAGCAAGCTCACCTATCGACATATTGTGTTTTTCCAGAACACACCTGTCAGTGCTCTCAGCCATTGGCAGATCCCGATTGGCAGACCTTTTCCGGTCATGCCCCTTCGACAGAAGCCAGCCAAACTGCCGGCGCACACACGCTGCCCGATATTCGGCTCGTGTGCATGGTCCTTTAGAATGGGGGAACTGGTTTGTTTTTTTGATCAGCCTGCCGTCTGATCAAAATACAAAACAATCCATGTATGGCCAGGTTTAGCTTTACACATATTGAACCCTGTTGGCCCCATGCAACTCAAAAGTTGATTTTAAAAAAATCAGCTGAGCCAGGTGGAAAATGCTTGACTGAAAAGTGATTGAATCCAGCCGGAGGCAGGGTGTATGATGCTGCAAGCATGAATACAGTGACTAGCAGTGGTCTTTTTGCAGCTGATATTTCCCAATTACTTGCCTTGTGTCACTGTGTGGAGGCAGCCATCTTGGTAGAGGCAGGGCTTCGGATTCCTCATGTCAGAGCCTCCAGCAAGAACAAGCCTCCAGCACACTGAGCACACCCAGTTGTGTAACAATAGCGAATGAATATTCGCTATTGCCACACTGATTCTCCTCCCGGACAATCAAGAAGCGGGTCCTGAGACCCGTTTCCCGATTGGCCGAAAGGAGAAGGCATGCTATTGGCCAAGAAGGGGGGAGGAGTTGGCCACCGAGAAGGGACATGAAGGAGCCTGAGGGGGAAGCCGCCACCTGTCATTCCGGAGGAACAAGTTAAGTAAACCGGCTGGCGGGCGGGAGAGATGTGGTGGTGCAGGCTGGAGTGATATGGGGGGCAGGTCCGTCTGACGCCCCCCCCCTCCGACTGATGGAGCACCAGCCGCCATTGTTAGTGACATAACCGAATCTCACTCCAAATGACTTAAGACTAGCAGTCCGAGGCAGAAATGCCTTCGATCTCACACTGCAGATATACAGCTACGAGACTGTAGACCAGGGGTCTCCAAAGGATGGCACTCCAGTTGTTGAGGAACTTCAATTCCCATCATGCCTTGTCATGTCTGTGAATGTCAAAGTTTTACAATGCCTCATGGGACATGTAGTTCGGCAGCAACAGCTGGAGGGCCGTAGTTTGGAGATCCCTGCTGTAGACACAGAAGAGCCTAGGCACACTCACATACCAAGAAGTGCATTGCTAACCATCAGGAGTAATTCCAAACAAAAAGGTACATTTCTCAGAGTACTGTGTAGGCAGAAAAGTTACTTACAACAGCAAATCTTTAACATTTTCAGTGCAGTTCCACTTTCAGTGCCGGTTCACACTAGTGCAATGCCAGACATTGCATGTGATTTACACCGCATTGCTGTGCAGATCACATGCGAGGTCTGTGCGATGCGATTTCAGCCATACAAAATGTATGGCTGAAATTGCATGGCATTTGCACCAAAATGGTGCAGGACCCTTTTTTTAGTTCGCACTGGAATCGGAATGCATGGGTGTTCAAACCTAAGTGATCCGATTTCTGCACCATTTTATAATTCGCACTGTAATCTGCGGGTGTCATTAACTTTACATTGACACCCAAAGCGATTCGCAGATCTTAGTGTGAACCACTGTGCGATTCTGGTGTGATGCGGGAACCGACACTGATTCACAGGGTTTCCCGCATCGCACCAGTGTGAACCGGGACTCGGACTTACTTTTACACTGATGTATGCAACTCAAAGAGTTCACTGACAGAATTCAATACAAAGCTAGATGAGCCAGTTGCACCAGAACATCTACCGGTGCCCTAAGGCCATAAACCGAAGGATACATAAACTTCTTCTTAGTGAAGAACCTCGGTGACCTAGCATGCCGTTCGCTGTACATCCTCCTACTGACCACTGGTGAGATGAAGGAAATAATGTGTTTATTGTGCTGAGAAATAAAAAGCCAACAGCAAAATATTTGTCCCCAGGAGTCTCAATGAACTGTTCAGCACATCATGTCTGCTGTCACACGAGGCTTCACAGAGAATTATGGCTCAGTAAAACATTTCCTGTAAATATATTTGAATTAAAGAGAAAATATATACAAGAAGATATACTGTATATCTCATCAGGACTGACACACAGGTGTGAATCTGAGGCACTGGATCCCAAATAAATGAAATCGCACAGTGAAAAATTAATGAAGCCAATTTTTGAAGTGTAATACCTCTGGTAAGGCAGTTTCTTTTTTCTTAACCGATTCCCGCTCGCATCACCTCATTATGAGTTGCCCCCAGAACGGACCGCGCTCCGGCGCAATCTGTCACCCGCTGCATCCACCAGACATAGCGGATGACTGATCACCACACCGGCCCGCTTCCAGCGTCTTGTGGTCGCTGTGACCAATCACAGCAGACCACATAATAGTTGGAAACAATGAATGGCTTTCTTTCATTCAATACATTGTATACAAGTGTGTTAGCTGTGATTTGGCAGTGGAATCACTTGATAAATAAAGGGCCAATCACAGCCCATTTAGTACCATGTGATTAGCGGTGCCCAATCACAGCCAATCACAATAGACAGTGTCCACACACTGTCATTCAGAAAAAATGATTTGCTTATAGCCGTGATTCACTACTATAATCAAACCTAATATGTAAAAAAAGTAAAAAAAAAAAATCATGATCAACTCCCCAGAGTGGTAGTGTGTTACTGTGGTAACACGGTACTGCTCTGGTCACAGTATGATAAAGAAAATGTAAATATATATATATATATATATATATACTGTACTGCATTAAAGAAAAAAAAAAGAAAAAGAAAAAAATATATATTTTCTTTAAAAAAAAAAAAAACACACGTGACAAAATATTCTGGTGTTTTTGGGCCTCAAGAAATGAGATAGGCTGTCATTACATCAGGATTGATCAGTTTTTTTTTTTTAACGTCACTGCATTACTTTAACTGACAATTGCGCGGTCGTGCAAGTTTTTACTTTCTGCTATATAACATTCCCATTAAAAAAAAAAATGTAAAATCAAATTTTTTCATAATTTTAGGTCAATTTGTATTCTGCTACATATTTTTGGTAAAAAGAAAAAAAAACATTGTATCGGACAGATCGGACACCTGACATTTTTGACACTTTTTTTGGGGGGGGGGGGGGATCAGTTACATTACTACAGTAATCAGTGCTAAAAATACGCACTGTTACTGTACTAATGACACTGGCAAGGAAGGGGTTAACACCAGGAGCAATCAAAGGGTTAAATGTGTCCCTAGGGGGTGCTTTCTAACGGGGGCATGGGCTTACTGCATGAACACAGAGACCTGTGTTGCTAAATAAGAGGAACACAGGATCCCTGTGTTCATAACTGACAGAACAGCGGTCTTCCAGGTTTACAATGGCAGACCGCCGTTCTGTCTCCACAGGGAGCAATCGCGGGGGCCCGGCGGCAATTGCGGCCACCTAGCCCGCTGATTAGCTTCCCCTGTGGCAAATGGTAGCGCGCTAGCGGTCTTGCGAAGTGACGTACAGGTACGTTGTTTCACGAGACAGAGCCAACCTGCCTCAGTAAAAAAAATGGCAGCTGGTGGGCAAGCGGTTAAATAACAAACATGTCATATTTACCTCCTCTGTGTAATGGATTTGCACAGGGCAGCCCAGATCCTCCTCTTCTCAGGTCCCTCTTCAGTGCTCCTGGCCCCACCCTCCTGTCGAGTGCCCCCCCCCCCCAGAAAGCGGCTTGCTATGGGGGCACCCGAGCAGAGCTGCAGCTCAGTGTGTCCATTCAGACATGGAGCTGCGGTTCGGCCCTACCTCCTCTTTCTCCTCATTGGCTAACTGCCTTTATTGACAGCAGCGGGAGCCAATGATGCTGCTGCTTTGTCTCAGCCAATCAGGAAGGAGAGTCCCGGATGGCCTACGGACTTGTGGACATCGCTGGATAAAGAAGGGGCTCAGGTAAGTTTTAGGGGAGCAGAGGGGGCTGCTACACAAAGAATGCTTTTTATCTTAATGCATAAGGATAAAAACCTTCTGCTTTTACAATCACTTTAACCTATGTGCAGCAGCCCCCTCAGCCCCCCTAATACTTACCTGAGCCCAATCTCCCTCCAGAGATGTGCACAAGAGCCTTGGCTGTCTGGGGACTCTCCCTTCTCCTTTGCTGAGACTGCTTGGATGCCCCCATAGCAAGCTGTTTGCTGTGGGGGCACTCGGCAGGAGGGAGGGGCCAGGAGCTCCGGGGAAGGACCAGAGAAAAGGAGGATCTGACCTGCTCTGTGCAAAACCATTGCACAGAGCAGGTAAGTATAACATGTTTGTTATTTTTAAACAATAAAAAAAAAAAAAAAACAAGGAATTTATTATCACTTTAGGTAACCAGATTTTAGAGGACTGTATTCAGATATAACTGCTGATCAGTTGCTCCAGGCTGTGTGTTGCATTACTTACTGAATAAGCCAGTTTGACAAAACCCAGTATAAAAGACGACACACAGAACAGGAAGATGCCCTTTGAGTGTGGGTGGTTATTCGCCTCTACAAGTCCCAGCATACTCTGCCAGCTTTTCGGAATGTGTTGGGACCTGTGTGCAAAAACAGCTGGAGAGACATGAGATGCCTACAACCCCGGCCATCTCCACAGTTCACATACATTATACAGGTCATTAGATTGTTCCTCACTGGTTCAAACTTTCCTCAACCACTAGGAAACTTTCAGTATGACTCATCCCAGGAATGTATACAAACTAACATATGACACATCACTATCCAAACCAAAACACTCCTCAACAATCTGGATCTACATCACATTACAAACTGCAACATTGTTACAGATAGTTTCTTTGCAGAGCTCAGTTTTTTCTGCTGGATGTAACTTGATCTATTAGAAGCTGTTACAGCTAAAAAAAAGTCATTTGACAATTACAGAAAAGATCAGTCCATTAATAATCAAGTTACAAATGTGTTCCTGATTGAGAGAAGTACACATGTAAAGCCACAAAAATAATAGACCACCCAGAAGCTCCCCCTTGTATTTTGTCACGTGCTTTTGTTTTTAATCGAGAAATAACAATAAACGTGTTTGCTAGGCCTCATGTATAGGGTTGAGCGAACACCTAGATGTCCGTGTTCGACGGGTTCGGCCGAACTTTAAAAAAAAGTCCGGGTCCGTGTCCCGGACTTTTACCGAACTTTTCCCGGACACCGAACCCCATTGAAGTCAATGGGGACCCGAACTTTAAGGCACTAAAATGGCTCTAAAACACCAAAGGAAAGGGCTAGAGTGCTGCAAATGGCAGCAAAACGTAATTAAGAGCATGGCAAGTGCTCTGCAAACAAATGTGGATAGGGAAATAACTTAAAACAACAAAAAAAAACAGAAAAATAAAACAATGTTCTTCTTCATCTCTGAAGGACGAGGCCCATATGGAGTAGGAGGGAGGTTGAGGTGGTGGTGGATGTGGCGGTGACATAGGCGTGCGCACAGGGTGTGCTGGGTGTGCCTGGGCACACCCTAATCACCTAGGGCACATAGCATTGCCAGTGAGGAGATGGGAAAGATCTCCCTGGGACCTGCTCTGCTCTATTTCTCCTTGCCTACAGGTACATGGCCCCGATACATTACTCTCCCTGCTGGCAAACACATGCATGTGTATTTCAACTTTGGGGTGCACACCTTAATGCAATAGGCTGCGCACACCTATGGGCGGTGTAGGTGGAAGCGGCGGTGGAGGAGGACCAGGGCCGGATTAACAGCATCATGGGCTTGGTGCTGAGGATTTTGAAGGGCCTTAGGGCCGTGCCTTGCCATGCACCCAGAGGAGGAAGGGTGCAGCCATGCATGCCTAATTCAACATGGGATGCTGTCTCTGAAGCCCATAAACACATCCATGCATCGCCAACTGTCCCTCCTTGTCCGGCCTTCACGCTGTGTGGGGAGGTTCTGAGGGTGCTGCCTGGGGAAGCGAGCATAGAAGCCAGACTTCTGTGTTTACAAGTGACAGAAGAGCGGTAACAGTGAATATGGCCAACCCGGGGCCTATATAAAAGGTAGGGGCCTGGAGCTGCAGCTCCAATAGCCCCTACATTAATCTGGCCCTGAGGAGGAGGACGAGGTAGCCAACACTGCTTCTTTTCACAAATTTTAAATGAGGGTACACCCCAAAAGAGTGAGAAAGAGCAAAAATGGAACAATGGGTGGGTAAGGTCGGTATCCATTGCTATTCTGCATAAGGTACGGAAAAGTCCCGTGGGATCCATGCCTGGTTCATTTTAATGAACGTGAGCTTGTCCACATTGTCTCTGGACAGGCGGCTGCGCTTGTCTGTTATAACGCCCCCAGCCGTGCTAAATACCCGTTCAGATAATACACTGGCTGCAGGGCACGCCAGCACCTCCAAGGCGTAAAGGGCAAGCTCAGGCCATGTGCCCAATTTGGAGACCCAGAAGTTGAAGGGGGCAGACCCGTCATTCACTACATGTAGGCGTGTGCACACATACTGCTCCACCATGTTGGTAAAATGCTGCCTCCTGCTAAGACGTTCCATCTGAGCTGCTGGTGCTGCTGTTTGTTGTGGCGTGCTGACAAAGCTTTTCCACATTTCGGCCATGCTAACCCTGCCTTCTGAGGTGCTGGCGGTGCCCTGGTTGCGTTGGCGACCTCCTCCTCCTCCTCCTCTGCCTTGTGCTTCCACTGTGGCCCCGCTGTCAGATGGGAATGCCAGCAGCATGGCGTCTACCAGCGTGCGCTTGTACTCGCGCATCTTGCGATCGCGCTCCAGTGAGTGAATTAAGGACGGTACGTTGTCCTTGTAACGGGGATCCAGCAGCGTGGCCACCCAGTAATCAGCACAAGTTAGAATGTGGGCAACTCGGCGGTCGTTGTGGAGACACTGCAGCATGTAATCGCTCATGTGTGCCAGGCTGCCCAGAGGCAACGAAAGGCTGTCCTCTGTGGGAGGTGTATGGTCCGTGTCCTCTGTATCCCCCCAGCCACGCACCAGTGATGGCCATGAGCTGGCCTGGGTGCCACCCTGCTGTGAACATGGTTCCATCTCCTCCTCCAGCTCCTCCTCCTCCTCATCCTCCTCATCCTCCAGAACTGTGCCCCTGCTGGACAATTGCGTCCCTGGCGTTTGCGTGTGCAGGAACCCACCCTCGGAGCCCCTTGCGAATGACTGCCCTGAAAGCCTTGGAAATGTTACCTCTTCATCCTCCTCCTCCTCCTCATCCTGTGCCACATCCTCTTCCATCATCGCCCGAATTGTTTTTTCAAGGAGGCATAGAAGTGGGATAGTTAAGCTGAGAACGGCGTCATTGCCACTGGCCATGTTGGTGGAGTACTCAAAACAGCGCAACAAGGCACACAGGTCTCGCATGGAGGCCCAGTTAAATTAAATAGCGGAATAGAAAATATGATCCAAAAAAAGTGTATGTATATCACACGTACACAACCACACTAGGCCCCAATTACTATTGTTTGTACCCCTAAAAGGCTAGATGAGGAGTAGGGGGAGTATGGAACAGGCAGCACCCTCAAACCTTCAGAACTATGAGATGAACCCCAACAACTTGGAAAGGTGGATCTCTCTCACACGTACCGACACAGACTATCCCGCAATTCAATTGATCCTCAAAGGTTTTTATTGAATAGCGGAATAGGAAATATGATCAAAAAAAGTGTATGTATCTCGCACGTACACAACCACACTAGGCCCCAATTACTATTGTTTGTACCCCTAAAAGGCTAGATGAGGAGTAGGGGGGGTATGGAACAGGCAGCACCCTCAAACCTTCAGAAGTATGAGATGAACCCCAACAACTTGGAAAGGTGGATCTCTCTCACACGTACCGACACAGACTATCCCGCAATTCAATTGATCCTCAAAGGTTTTTATTGAATAGCGGAATAGGAAATATGATCAAAAAAAGTGTATGTATCTCGCACGTACACAACCACACTAGGCCCCAATTACTATTGTTTGTACCCCTAAAAGGCTAGATGAGGAGTAGGGGGGGTATGGAACAGGCAGCACCCTCAAACCTTCAGAAGTATGAGATGAACCCCAACAACTTGGAAAGGTGGATCTCTCTCACACGTACCGACACAGACTATCCCGCAATTCAATTGATCCTCAAAGGTTTTTATTGAATAGCGGAATAGGAAATATGATCAAAAAAAGTGTATGTATCTCGCACGTACACAACCACACTAGGCCCCAATTACTATTGTTTGTACCCCTAAAAGGCTAGATGAGGAGTAGGGGGGGTATGGAACAGGCAGCACCCTCAAACCTTCAGAAGTATGAGATGAACCCCAACAACTTGGAAAGGTGGATCTCTCTCACACGTACCGACACAGACTATCCCGCAATTCAATTGATCCTCAAAGGTTTTTATTGAATAGCGGAATAGGAAATATGATCAAAAAAAGTGTATGTATCTCGCACGTACACAACCACACTAGGCCCCAATTACTATTGTTTGTACCCCTAAAAGGCTAGATGAGGAGTAGGGGGGGTATGGAACAGGCAGCACCCTCAAACCTTCAGAAGTATGAGATGAACCCCAACAACTTGGAAAGGTGGATCTCTCTCACACGTACCGACACAGACTATCCCGCAATTCAATTGATCCTCAAAGGTTTTTATTGAATAGCGGAATAGGAAATATGATCAAAAAAAGTGTATGTATCTCGCACGTACACAACCACACTAGGCCCCAATTACTATTGTTTGTACCCCTAAAAGGCTAGATGAGGAGTAGGGGGGGTATGGAACAGGCAGCACCCTCAAACCTTCAGAAGTATGAGATGAACCCCAACAACTTGGAAAGGTGGATCTCTCTCACACGTACCAACACAGACTATCCCCCAATTTAACTGATCCCCAGAGGTTTTTGATTAAATAGCGGAATAGAAAATATGATCCCAAAAAAGTGTATGTATATCACACGTACACAACCACACTAGGCCCCAATTACTATTGTTTGTACCCCTAAAAGGCTAGGAGTAGGGGGAGTATGGAACAGGCAGCACCCTCAAACCTTCAGAAGTATGAGATGAACCCCAACAACTTGGAAAGGTGGATCTCTCTCACACGTACCAACACAGACTATCCCCCAATTTAACTGATCCCCAAAGGTTTTTGATTAAATAGCGGAATAGAAAATATGATCCCAAAAAAGTGTATGTATATCACACGTACACAACCACACTAGGCCCCAATTACTATTGTTTGTACCCCTAAAAGGCTAGGAGTAGGGGGAGTATGGAACAGGCAGCACCCTCAAACCTTCAGAAGTATGAGATGAACCCCAACAACTTGGAAAGGTGGATCTCTCTCACACGTACCAACACAGACTATCCCCCCAATTTAACTGATCCCCAGAGGTTTTTGATTAAATAGCGGAATAGAAAATATGATCCCAAAAAAGTGTATGTATATCACACGTACACAACCACACTAGGCCCCAATTACTATTGTTTGTACCCCTAAAAGGCTAGGAGTAGGGGGAGTATGGAACAGGCAGCACCCTCAAACCTTCAGAAGTATGAGATGAACCCCAACAACTTGGAAAGGTGGATCTCTCTCACACGTACCAACACAGACTATCCCCCAATTTAACTGATCCCCAAAGGTTTTTGATTAAATAGCGGAATAGAAAATATGATCCCAAAAAAGTGTATGTATATCACACGTACACAACCACACTAGGCCCCAATTACTATTGTTTGTACCCCTAAAAGGCTAGGAGTAGGGGGAGTATGGAACAGGCAGCACCCTCAAACCTTCAGAAGTATGAGATGAACCCCAACAACTTGGAAAGGTGGATCTCTCTCACACGTACCAACACAGACTATCCCCCAATTTAACTGATCCCCAAAGGTTTTTGATTAAATAGCGGAATAGAAAATATGATCCCAAAAAAGTGTATGTATATCACACGTACACAACCACACTAGGCCCCAATTACTATTGTTTGTACCCCTAAAAGGCTAGGAGTAGGGGGAGTATGGAACAGGCAGCACCCTCAAACCTTCAGAAGTATGAGATGAACCCCAACAACTTGGAAAGGTGGATCTCTCTCACACGTACCAACACAGACTATCCCCCAATTTAACTGATCCCCAAAGGTTTTTGATTAAATAGCGGAATAGAAAATATGATCCCAAAAAAGTGTATGTATATCACACGTACACAACCACACTAGGCCCCAATTACTATTGTTTGTACCCCTAAAAGGCTAGGAGTAGGGGGAGTATGGAACAGGCAGCACCCTCAAACCTTCAGAAGTATGAGATGAACCTCAACAACTTGGAAAGGTGGATCTCTCTCACACGTACCAACACAGACTATCCCCCAATTTAACTGATCCCCAAAGGTTTTTGATTAAATAGCGGAATAGAAAATATGATCCCAAAAAAGTGTATGTATATCACACGTACACAACCACACTAGGCCCCAATTACTATTGTTTGTACCCCTAAAAGGCTAGGAGTAGGGGGAGTATGTAACAGGCAGCACCCTCAAACCTTCAGAAGTATGAGATGAACCCCAACAACTTGGAAAGGTGGATCTCTCTCACACGTACCAACACAGACTATCCCCCAATTTAACTGATCCCCAAAGGTTTTTGATTAAATAGCGGAATAGAAAATATGATCCCAAAAAAGTGTATGTATATCACACGTACACAACCACACTAGGCCCCAATTACTATTGTTTGTACCCCTAAAAGGCTAGGAGTAGGGGGAGTATGGAACAGGCAGCACCCTCAAACCTTCAGAAGTATGAGATGAACCTCAACAACTTGGAAAGGTGGATCTCTCTCACACGTACCAACACAGACTATCCCCCAATTTAACTGATCCCCAAAGGTTTTTGATTAAATAGCGGAATAGAAAATATGATCCCAAAAAAGTGTATGTATATCACACGTACACAACCACACTAGGCCCCAATTACTATTGTTTGTACCCCTAAAAGGCTAGATGAGGAGTAGGGGGAGTATGGAACAGGCAGCACCCTCAAACCTTCAGTATGAGATTGTGTTCACTGTACCCCACAAAGATTGAGTTCACTGCACCCCACAATGATTGTGTTCACTGCACCCCACAAAGATTGTGTTCACTGCACCTCACAAAGATTGTGTTCACTGTACCCCCCAAAGATTGTGTTCACTGCACCCCACAAAGATTCTGTTCACTGTACCCCACAAAGATTGTGTTCACTGCACCCCAAAAAGATTGTGTTCACTGCACCCCAAAAAGGATGTTGTTCACTGCACCCCAAAAAGGATGTTGTTCACTCCACCCCAAAAAGATTGTGTTCACTGCACCCCACAAAGATTGTGTTCACTGCACCCCAAAAAGATTGTGTTCACTGCACCCCAAAAATGATTTTGTTCACTGCACCCCAAAAAGGATTTTGTTCACTGCACCCCAAAAAGGATGTTGTTCACTCCACCCCAAAAAGATTGTGTTCACTGCACCCCAAAAAGATTGTGTTCACTGCACCCCACAAAGGATTTTGTTCACTGCACCCCAAAAAGATTGTGTTCACTGCACCCCAAAAAGGATGTTGTTCACTGCACCCCAAAAAGGATTTTGTTCACTGCACCCCAAAAAGATTGTGTTCACTGCACCCCACAAAGGATTTTGTTCACTGCACCCCACAAAGATTGTGTTCACTGCACACCAAAAAGGATTGTGTTCACTGCACCCCAAAAAGATTTTGTTCACTGCACCCCAAAAAGATTGTGTTCACTGCAGCCCAAAAAGATTGTGTTCACTGCAGCCCAAAAAGATTGTGTTCACTGCAGCCCAAAAAGATTGTGTTCACTGCAGCCCAAAAAGATTGTGTTCACTGCAGCCCAAAAAGATTGTGTTCACTGCAGCTCACACACAGAAAAATGGATGTGGATCACTGACACCTGCCTATCTCCAATCCCACACCACACAGCAATATCGATTGTAGTTTGTAGAACACAGTTTCCCTAAAATTCAGCAGACTCTGTCCCTAACAGGATTGAGAAGAGATCGTAGATCAGGATTGAGTGCAGACCCCACCCCCCACACAGCAATATCGATTGTAGTTTGTAGAAGACACTGACCCTATATAATTCAGCAGACTCTATCCCTAAAATGCCTACAACTCGCCCTGCCTAAACACTCCGACCTGTCCCTCAATTCTATCCGGACACAAATGGTTTTTTCCTGCCTATCTTTCCCTAATCAGCAGCCAGCACGTTGATGTGTGCTCTGTCCCTGAATCTAAGCAGCATAATGACGCCGCTGCGGCTGCCTCGAACTTATAAAGACTTGGTCACATGCTTCAGACGCCCAATCACAGCTACTGAGACATTTGCAGGCATGGCTGGGATGGCTTAAGGCACACCAGTTAAACGATTGTTGATTGGCTGTTGAAAGCCCGCCATGAAAAGAGCGCCAAAGCATGCAAAACCCGGAAATAAAACGACCGAACACGGATTTTTACCCGAACATACAGTAAAGTGTCCGTGTCCGTGTTCGGGTACAAAAAATCCAATTATTCGGTACGAACACGAATAATACAGTCCGTGTTCGCTCAACACTACTCATGTACACTGGCTGCTACGTGAGTTTGGGAGCTTTTGGCGTTTTTATTTTACCAAAGCCCCTAAACTCAAATCAATAAAAGCTTATGTGTCCATGTACACACAGGCACTTATCAGAGTTTAGGAGCTGCAGAGTTTAGGGGCAGTAAACGCCCCTCTCTCTCTCTCTGAACGCAGAAGAATCATGTTCAGGAGATTAACGTTTTGACCACAAAAAACATCAAACGCAACAAAACGCATGTAAATGCTGGCAGCTTTAAGTGCTTGGGCATTTATTAATTTCAATGGCAAGTACTCTGGCTAATTAAATGATTAAAACTGCAAACGCTAAATGCAGTGGTACCGTTTTTATTTGCCACAATATTAGTGTTTTCCTGCTGCCTGGAGAGTTTAGTGTAGGGAAGGCCGGTGTACATGTAGCCTTAGGCCTCTTGCACACAATACTCCTGCTTGAGCATCTACTTTTTTCCAGACCCTATTTTTGTATGTATTTGCGAGTATTTGAGAGTATTTGCGAGCATTGAGGCTTAAATTACTGACCAAAAATGCAGATTTTTCTATTTTGTTCTTACTGAAGAATGCACAGCGCTTGTTTACTCGCCTGTGTGCATAGGCACATTACAATTAATGGGCTGTATTTTAGCTCAAAAAGCTGTACTGAGCATTTTCAAGCCGCAAGATGCTCAAACAGGAGTATCGTGTGCAAGAGGCCTTACAGTAACTAAGAACCACCAACTGTAACGTTCAGCTTCTTCCTGGGCTGCAGCTAGCGTATAGCATAGACATCATGTTTGCGTCTGACTGCAGATCAAGCATAGGCCAGGGCAGTGTCACTCCTATAACATCATTGGAGCACGGCCAAGTTATACTGCCTATGAATGCTTTGAATTTCATAATTTCTGCGGAATTGGACAATATTTGAGCTGCTGATGTCCCTGGCGGCACCACCAGTCTCATAAAAATTTCGAGAAGATCCCTCCATCAACCTTGTTTGTGTGAAGGGAGGAACCTGGCTACCAGGCTGAAAAAAACAAACAAACAGTGGTATATGCAGGGGCTGACTGGCAACTTTCGGCCCAGGGGAAAAGTACAAACCAGAGGCCCATGATGCAGCAACTCGGCCCCCCTCCCACTCTCCCTCTTCCTCGTCTCCTCCTAACCCCCATTCCAGGCTGAAGCTCTGCTCCAGGTACTCAGCCTCACAAATTAGAGAAATGCGCGGATTCCCCCATCCAACCTAAACAGCATGGATGGAGGAATCTCCCCATAGCTATCAGAATACCCAAACAATGGCTGTATTTCATTGGATGCGGCCCTGTTTGGCTGACCATTTTCCTCCCAGCTCCTTTGATTTTCAGATTGTGGGAAATTGGGTGGGAGGGTGCCAAAAAGGTTACCCTGTGGCTCAAATTTCAGCTGGTTTAATTCAGTCCGTGTATGGCCAGCTATAGAAGGTGTACAGTGGGGGCTTTTTTTATTTGCCCACCTTGAGATTTTTTTTTTTTTCGGAAGATGCCAAGAGCCACCAATACATGTGAATGGCTGTGTGCACCCATATTTGGTTAAATGCCATCTGCTCCTTACTCGTACACGTACATACAACGTATTTTCCCACACGCCTTATTTGGGGAAGTATTCTGCACACGCTTGATCAGGCAAACGTAAGAAGCGATCAGCATATACACGAGTACAAACCACAACTAATAATTGGTTGCGAATGGCATCGGTCCACTGGGCTCTGTAGTTCCACAGCGAAAATATATGCAGGAGACGAGGTTTTGTGTTTATTGTTTCCTTTCCTCTCTTTCCACCTTTGCATTGCCTCTTTACTGCTGAGTGTTTTTTGTGATTGGCTGGGCCTGAAATACCCACCCCAACTCCCTCCCCTAAATGTAGCTTGGCTATTATTTTCAATGGTTTGAGAAAGGAGCCAATAGGTGTTCTGAAACGCGTTAATATAGCAACCAGCCCACCCTAGGTGTGACATCACATCCTGCCTGTGTCCCACAGTGGCTCTCATTTCCAGGAACATTGGATTTGGTTTCCTCACTAACAACACACTGTTTGCTGTCACATGTGGCTCTTCTGGTGGACGGCTTCCATCCAATGTGGCATGGCTGCAGATAAGCACTTTAATTTTTATGTTTCTTTGAGTTTGCATTTGGCTTTTTAATTGTTATAAACCCATTATTGATGCACTTAGCTGGCACCCCCTTGTGTTCCTTTTATATACATGAGTACGGCTGCATACAACCATTCACTTGTATTCACTTGGTGGCTGTTTGAGGCACCTGTGGCTTTCTGGGAGCAGGAAAGTGTTGGGAATTTTATGCTCAAGGATTTTTAGGCTATTCATGCTCATCTGCATGAGGCCTAAAAGATTCACTTCAGTTATCCAATCACACTGAGATGAAAAAAAGTAAACAGGGATTTTGTTTTCTCAATTGAATAAAGGAAGCGGATCTTCACAAATTTTATTGTGTGAACATTCTGAAATCATTTAATAAATCAGCCTTTAACTCTACGTGCAGCTGCCAGAAACCCAGGCTGGAACAATGATACATAAATATTTCCATAAAAAGTACAGTCAGTGTGGAGTACCAGCACACCAGTGATCAACGTATGTCAAGTAAACAATGTGCAGTTTCATCCACACTTCTCTACACCATGTAACAGTACATAGTACAGCCCTATACTGGGCCTCAGCACAGCATGGGCCAATTAGAAAGACATTTAAAAAGCATATGAATGTTAATGATTTCAGAAGCCCTGGTCTGGGCATAGCTACAGCATGTCCAAAAAATAAAAAGGAGGCATTGTCAGGCCTTTACAGCAAATAAACACGTTTTGGCTCATCCGCATTGCCTAAGGTAGGAGGTACGTCAGGTGGCCTTTTGGTGGCTATTTGGTTGGTGGCCGAAGGGGAATATGGAGTAGCAGTGAGGCAACCAGCGGCGGGAGGGTAGTTCACCTTACCGTGGTTCTGGTGTGTCGGGCCGTGTTGAGGAAAGGCAGCATTTAAACAAAGGAAGTCTCCTTGAGTGGGGATTGGAGCTGGAAGGAGGTGAAGACGCAGGCACCTGGCCACAAGCACAAAGCCAGGCCTCTACGGGAGCATTTGGTGGTGGGCTATAGGTGGCAAGTGGCAAGCTGCATCTGATGGCGGGCTACGGGTGGCAAGTGGCATGATGCATCTGGCAGCAGGCTACAGGTGGTAAGTGGCTCACTTCATGTGGTGGCAGGCTATGGGTGGCAAGTGGCACACTGCTCTGGTGGAAAGCGTCTGGTGACAAGCTGCATCTGGTGGCAGACGACAGTGGCAAGTGACAGCTCAGGGCTCCCACTGATTTGGCTTTATGGTGATTTGAACTATTTCATTATATATTACAATGTAGTTCTAGAAATAATGTGATTCAATCATCCTGACATCATATCAAGCATGGTGGCAGGATCATTGAAGTGCAAACACCAGTCATTCGCCTGACAAATTACCTGCAGCTGAATGTCCCATCAACACCTAACTCTAAACCTTCCCCCCCACAGTCCTTGGCAAAATTTTCTTTCACGAACCGATCCCCCTGTGCCAAAAAAGTTGGGGACTGCTTCTTTATAGCACAAGAAATAAAAAATAACACAAAGTTTTGTACAGAAATAGAATGGGATAGACAAACAGACACTGTATAGACATGGTGACCCTGGCTACTGCAACAGTTCTAAGTTAGGCCACATGCACACTGTATTCTGTATGGCGCCTTTTCTCCTACAGGTGTTGAGCAGCAGAAAGGTTTTTGCATGTTAACGTGCATTCACACGTCTGGCGTTAATGCATTCTATTGGCCAGAATGTTAATCTACTCTGGTCATTTCAAAGTATTAGCATGGAAATGTGCCTAGTGTTAACACACATTGGTGTACTGTTAAGCACATTCAAATGTTTTTATGCTCAAAAGTTCCTCTCCTGTATGTGACTTTGGTGATGGCGGCGGTTGGGGTTCTGCCTCAAAACTCCCATAGTGTGCATGGACACATAAGCTATAATGAAGGGGCGTTTAGAGGCAGAGGAAAAAAAGAAGCTCACTCGCCTATAAAAGCAGCATTTTTGAGCTTTTTAAATATAACATCTTAACAATTCTCACTTTCTAACTCTAACCGCCTCGCCTCACAGTTCTATCAGCCCCAATGAGACGAATGCATATGAGCATAGAAAAATCACTGATCCAAATCCCCACCTGAGAGTTAATACCAGCGGCATTTAGGATAGGTTTTTCTCCCATCAGGATCAAATTGTAGTCCATTTATATTGATAGAAAATTGCTATCCAAGGTTACTAAGATCATTGTTTTGTAGAGAGGAATGACGGGACATTTCCCTAAAAGGCCCTGTAGAATATGGGTTCAAACAAGTGGAGGGATGACACCTCCTGGATTGAACAAGGTACAACTTTTCAGAGAATGAGAGATAGAACACAGAAGTCTTTTAGGTATTAATGTAGAATCAGTCTATTTATGCCCCATAATCACAAAGGTTTACATATTTAGAAAGGATAAAGACACATGTCCACCGAGAAGTTGAGGCTGTAGCAAGTTTCTGAGACAGCAGAGGCCTAAGTTATTTAAGGCTTTAAAATTCAGGAAGCCAATTTATACAAAAAAAAATCTAAATTTTATAAGCAACCAACTGAGTCAGCAATGACAGCTAAATACAGTTGAGTAATGACCTCCAGCAACTATGTACATAGGATTCACAGAATGAAAACACGCATTCAGAGGATGGTCAACACTTAAGTTCAAGCATGCCACAAAAAGGCACACCATACATCAATCCTCTATGCTTGGCACAAAAAAGCAAGTACTCCGCAGCATTACTCATACAACCCGAAAGATGGTAAAATCTATATAATATAACAAACATCTAACACTACTTCACTGTACATCGATCCTGAAGGTCCTGTAACATTACAGGTCACACCGTTTCTTGCAGACTACATATGACAAAAATGTAAATAGATCTATTCTGCAGGTGTTGCTGTGCTAGATATACAAGTTCTAAATACCTATGGAAGAATCCATTTAGGCTGCTCTGAGCACTTTCTACATCTGCTATACTTGTCACTAGAAGCAATGAACTGCAGACTGCCAGTAATACAGGATACACAAAAGATAAAAGAACCGAGAGGAATGCACCAACATCATGTAAAATAATAAAGTATAAAACCCATCCTAAATGAAAGTGACTGCAATCTGCCAGGATACTCAAGACAGGACCTCCACTGACCTGCGAATTCCAAAGAACAGGAGGTTTCTTTTATCCTTTATTATCATCTGCTGCTATTCTGTTGCCTGCTTTGATGGCACATTTCATATCTTTAAGTATATAATTGCTGGAAAGAAAGTGACACCGGGGAAATTATCTCTCTGACAAGCCCGGATGCAGAAATCTTTCAAAGCAGGAGTCTTATCCTAGCAAAGTAAAACCAATGTATGTTCTGTCGCTGACCTACCTTACAAAGCCCAGGAGAACAGGAGTTGGCAGGAAAGTAAAAAGGATCTGAGGAACACACCAATATAAATCCAGCGAGTAAGGAAGACATTGAGGTCATGCAAAGCTTTGTATCCCTTCTCTGGCTAAGCATGCTGGTTTACAGGCAGGGCAGGAAAATGCAGGAATCTCTTCCTTGTCTCCCCTCCTCCCCTACCTCCACCCTCCCCCTCTAGCATCCTCCTCCCCTCCATCTTTTGTTCAGTGTCTCCTCTCTGCACACAATGTGCCTGACCCCTCTGACGACTGTACCTGCTACAAAACCCTGTGTGAGGATCCCTGACCCCTCTAACTACTGTACCTGCTACAACACCCCGTATGAGGATCCCTGACCCCTCTGACTACTGTACCTGCTACAACACCCTGTATGAGGATCCCTGACCCCTCTGACGACTGTACCTGCTACAACACCCTGTATGAGGATCCCTGACCCCTCTAACTACTGTACCTGCTACAACACCCCGTATGAGGATCCCTGACCCCTCTGACGACTGTACCTGCTACAAAACCCTGTGTGAGGATCCCTGACCCCTCTAACTACTGTACCTGCTACAACACCCCGTATGAGGATCCCTGACCCCTCTGACGACTGTACCTGCTACAACACCCTGTATGAGGATCCCTGACCCCTCTGACGACTGTACCTGCTACAACACCCTGTATGAGGATCCCTGACCCCTCTGACGACTGTACCTGCTACAACACCCTGTATGAGGATCCCTGACCCCTCTGACGACTGTACCTGCTACAAAACCCTGTGTGAGGATCCCTGACCCCTCTAACTACTGTACCTGCTACAACACTCCGTATGAGGATCCCTGACCCCTCTGACGACTGTACCTGCTACAACACCCTGTATGATTATCCCTGACCCCTCTGACTACTGTACCTGCTACAACACCCCAATATGAGGATCCCTGACCCCTCTGATGACTGTACCTGCTGCAACACCCCAATATGAGGATCCCTGACCCCTCTGAAAACTGTACCTGCTACAACACCCTGTATGATGATCCCTGACTCCTCTGACTACTGTACCTGCTACAACACCCCAATATGAGGATCCCTGACCCCTCTGACGACTGTACCTGCTACAACACTCCATATGAGGATCCCTGACCCCTCTGATGACTGTACCTGCTACAACACCCTGTATGATTATCCCTGACCCCTCTGACTACTGTACCTGCTGCAACACCCCAATATGAGGATCCCTGACCCCTCTAACTACTGTACCTGCTGCAACACCCCAATATGAGAATCCCTGACCCCTCTGACTACTGTACCTGCTACAACACCCTGTATGAGGATCCCTGACCCCTCTAACTACTGTACCTGCTACAACACCCCAATATGAGGATCCCTGACCCCTCTGACGACTGTACCTGCTACAAAACCCTGTGTGAGGATCCCTGACCCCTCTAACTACTGTACCTGCTACAACACCCCGTATGAGGATCCCTGACCCCTCTGACTACTGTACCTGCTACAACACCCTGTATGAGGATCCCTGACCCCTCTGACGACTGTACCTGCTACAACACCCTGTATGAGGATCCCTGACCCCTCTAACTACTGTACCTGCTACAACACCCCGTATGAGGATCCCTGACCCCTCTGACGACTGTACCTGCTACAAAACCCTGTGTGAGGATCCCTGACCCCTCTAACTACTGTACCTGCTACAACACCCCGTATGAGGATCCCTGACCCCTCTGACTACTGTACCTGCTACAACACCCTGTATGAGGATCCCTGACCCCTCTGACGACTGTACCTGCTACAACACCCTGTATGAGGATCCCTGACCCCTCTGACTACTGTACCTGCTACAACACCCCAATATGAGGATCCCTGACCCCTCTGACGACTGTACCTGCTACAACACTCCATATGAGGATCCCTGACCCCTCTGATGACTGTACCTGCTACAACACCCTGTATGATTATCCCTGACCCCTCTGACTACTGTACCTGCTGCAACACCCCAATATGAGGATCCCTGACCACTCTAACTACTGTACCTGCTACAACACCCCGTTTGAGGATCCCTGACCCCTCTGACGACTGTACTGCTACAACACTCCGTATGAGGATCCCTGACCCCTCCGACTACTGTACCTGCTACAACACCCTGTATGAGGATCCCTGACCCCTCTGACGACTGTACCTGCTACAACACCCCGTATGAGGATCCCTGACCCCTCTAACTACTGTACCTGCTACAACACTCCGTATGAGGATCCCTGACCCCTCTGACGACTGTACCTGCTACAACACCCTGTATGATTATCCCTGACCCCTCTGACTACTGTACCTGCTACAACACCCCAATATGAGGATCCCTGACCCCTCTGATGACTGTACCTGCTGCAACACCCCAATATGAGGATCCCTGACCCCTCTGACGACTGTACCTGCTACAACACCCCAATATGAGAATCCCTGACCCCTCTGACGACTGTACCTGCTACAACACCCTGTATGATGATCCCTGACTCCTCTGACTACTGTACCTGCTACAACACCCCAATATGAGGATCCCTGACCCCTCTGACGACTGTACCTGCTACAACACTCCATATGAGGATCCCTGACCCCTCTGATGACTGTACCTGCTACAACACCCTGTATGATTATCCCTGACCCCTCTGACTACTGTACCTGCTGCAACACCCCAATATGAGGATCCCTGACCCCTCTAACTACTGTACCTGCTGCAACACCCCAATATGAGAATCCCTGACCCCTCTGACTACTGTACCTGCTACAACACCCTGTATGAGGATCCCTGACCCCTCTAACTACTGTACCTGCTACAACACCCCAATATGAGGATCCCTGACCCCTCTGACTACTTTACCTGTTACAACACCCTGTATGAGTATCCCTGACCCCTCTAACTACTGTACCTGCTACAACAACCCAATATGAGGATCCCTGACCCCTCTGACTACTGTACCTGCTACAACACCCTGTATGAGGATCCCTGACCCCTCCGACGACTGTACCTGCTACAACACTCCATATGAGGATCCCTGACCCCTCTGACGACTGTACCTGCTACAACACCCTGTATGATGATCCCTGACCCCTCTGACTACTGTACCTGCTACAACACCCCAATATGAGGATCCCTGACCCCTCTAACTACTGTACCTGCTACAACACTCCGTATGAGGATCCCTGACCCCTCTAACTACTGTACCTGCTGCAACACCCCAATATGAGGATCCCTGACCCCTCTGACTACTGTACCTGCTACAACACCCTGTATGAGGATCCCTGACCCCTCCGACGACTGTACCTGCTACAACACTCCATATGAGGATCCCTGACCCCTCTGACGACTGTACCTGCTACAACACCCTGTATGATGATCCCTGACCCCTCTGACTACTGTACCTGCTACAACACCCCAATATGAGGATCCCTGACCCCTCTGACGACTGTACCTGCTACAACACCCCAATATGAGGATCCCTGACCCCTCTGACGACTGTACCTGCTACAACACCCCAATATGAGGATCCCTGACCCCTCTAACTACTGTACCTGCTACAACACCCCAATATGAGGATCCCTGACCCCTCTGACGACTGTACCTGCTACAACACTCCATATGAGGATCCCTGACCCCTCTGATGACTGTACCTGCTACAACACCCTGTATGATGATCCCTGACCCCTCTGACTACTATACCTGCTACAACACCCCAATATGAGGATCCCTGACCCCTCTGACGACTGTACCTGCTACAACACCCCATATGAGGATCCCTGACCCCTCTGACGACTGTACCTGCTACAACACCCCAATATGAGGATCCCTGGCCCCTCTAACTACTGTACCTGCTACAACACCCCAATATGAGGATCCCTGACCCCTCCGACTACTGTACCTGCTACAACACCCCAATATGAGGATCCCTGACCCCTCTGACGACTGTACCTGCTGCAACACCCCAATATGAGGATCCCTGACCCCTCTGATGACTGTACCTGCTACAACACCCCAATATGAGGATCCCTGGCCCCTCTAACTACTGTACCTGCTACAACACCCCATATGAGGATCCCTGACCCCTCTGACGACTGTACCTGCTACAAAACCCTGTATGATGATCCCTGACCCCTCTGACCACGGTACCTGCTACAACACCCCAATATGAGGATCCCTGACCCCTCTGATGACTGTACCTGCTGCAACACCCCAATATGAGGATCCCTGACCCCTCTGACGACTGTACCTGCTACAACACCCCAATATGAGGATCCCTGACCCCTCTGACGACTGTACCTGCTACAACACCCTGTATGATGATCCCTGACTCCTCTGACTACTGTACCTGCTACAACACCCCAATATGAGGATCCCTGACCCCTCTGACGACTGTACCTGCTACAACACCCCATATGAGGATACCTGACCCCTCTGACGGTCTGTACCTGCTACAACACACCGTATGAAGATCCCTGACCCCTCTGACGACTGTACCTGCTACAACACCCTGTATGAGGATCCCTGACCCCTTTGACTACTGCACCTGCTGCAACACCCCAATATGAGGATCCCTGAGCCCTCTGACTACTGTACCTGCTACAACACCCCATATGAGGATCCCGGACCCCTCTGACGACTGTACCTGCTACAACACCCTGTATGAGGATCCCTGACCCCTCTAACTACTGTACCTGCTGCAACACCCCAATATGAGGATCCCTGACCCCTCTGACGGTCTGTACCTGCTACAACACACCGTATGAAGATCCCTGACCCCTCTGACTGTACCAGCTACAACACCCCATATGAGAATCCCTGACCCCTCTGACGACTGTACCTGCTGCAACACCCCGTATGAGGATCCCTGACCCCTCTGACTACTGTACCTGCTATAAAATCCTGTATGAGGATCCCTGACCCCTCTAACTACTGTACCTGCTGCAACACCCCAATATGAGGATCCCTGACCCCTCTGACGACTGTACCTGCTACAAAATCCTGTATGAGGATCCCTGACCCCTCTAACTACTGTACCTGCTACAACACCCCATATGAGGATCCCTGACCCCTCTGACGACTGTACCTGCTACAACACCCTGTATGAGGATCCCTGACCCCTCTAACTACTGTACCTGCTACAACACCCCATATGAGGATCCCTGACCCCTCTAACTACTGTACCTACTACAAACACTCCGTATGAGGATCCCTGACCCCTCTGATGACTGTACCTGCTACAACACTCCGTATGAGGATCCCTGACCCCTCTAACTACTGTACCTGCTGCAACACCCCAATATGAGGATCCCTGACCCCTCTGACTACTGTACCTGCTACAACACCCTGTATGAGGATCCCTGACCCCTTTGACTACTGCACCTGCTGCAACACCCCAATATGAGGATCCCTGACCCCTCTGACGGTCTGTACCTGCTACAACACACCGTATGAAGATCCCTGACCCCTCTGACTGTACCAGCTACAACACCCCATATGAGAATCCCTGACCCCTCTGACGACTGTACCTGCTGCAACACCCCGTATGAGGATCCCTGACCCCTCTGACTACTGTACCTGCTATAAAATCCTGTATGAGGATCCCTGACCCCTCTAACTACTGTACCTGCTGCAACACCCCAATATGAGGATCCCTGACCCCTCTGACGACTGTACCTGCTACAAAATCCTGTATGAGGATCCCTGACCCCTCTAACTACTGTACCTGCTACAACACCCCATATGAGGATCCCTGACCCCTCTGACGACTGTACCTGCTACAACACCCTGTATGAGGATCCCTGACCCCTCTAACTACTGTACCTGCTACAACACCCCATATGAGGATCCCTGACCCCTCTAACTACTGTACCTACTACAAACACTCCGTATGAGGATCCCTGACCCCTCTGATGACTGTACCTGCTACAACACTCCGTATGAGGATCCCTGACCCCTCTAACTACTGTACCTGCTGCAACACCCCAATATGAGGATCCCTGACCCCTCTGACTACTGTACCTGCTACAACACCCTGTATGAGGATCCCTGACCCCTCCGACGACTGTACCTGCTACAACACTCCATATGAGGATCCCTGACCCCTCTGACGACTGTACCTGCTACAACACCCTGTATGATGATCCCTGACCCCTCTGACTACTGTACCTGCTACAACACCCCAATATGAGGATCCCTGACCCCTCTGACGACTGTACCTGCTACAACACCCCAATATGAGGATCCCTGACCCCTCTGACTACTGTACCTGCTACAACACCCCAATATGAGGATCACTGACCCCTCTGACAACTGTACCTGCTACAACACCCTGTATGATGATCCCTGACCCCTCTGATGACTGTACCTGCTACAAAACCCTGTGTGAGGATCCCTGACCCCTCTGACGACTGTACCTGCTACAACACTCCATATGAGGATCCCTGACCCCTCTGATGACTGTACCTGCTACAACACACTGTATGAAGATCCCTGACCCCTCTGACGACTGTACAAGCTACAACACCCCATATGAGAATCCCTGACCCCTCTGACGACTGTACCTGCTTCAACACCCCGTATGAGGATCCCTGACCCCTCTGACTACTGTACCTGCTACAAAATCCTGTATGAGGATCCCTGACCCCTCTAACTACTGTACCTGCTACAACACCCCGTATGAGGATCCCTGACCCCTCTGACGACTGTACCTGCTACAAAACCCTGTGTGAGGATCCCTGACCCCTCTAACTACTGTACCTGCTACAACAACCCAATATGAGGATCCCTGACCCCTCTGACTACTGTACCTGCTACAACACCCTGTATGAGGATCCCTGACCCCTCCGACGACTGTACCTGCTACAACACTCCATATGAGGATCCCTGACCCCTCTGACGACTGTACCTGCTACAACACCCTGTATGATGATCCCTGACCCCTCTGACTACTGTACCTGCTACAACACCCCAATATGAGGATCCCTGACCCCTCTAACTACTGTACCTGCTACAACACTCCGTATGAGGATCCCTGACCCCTCTAACTACTGTACCTGCTGCAACACCCCAATATGAGGATCCCTGACCCCTCTGACTACTGTACCTGCTACAACACCCTGTATGAGGATCCCTGACCCCTCCGACGACTGTACCTGCTACAACACTCCATATGAGGATCCCTGACCCCTCTGACGACTGTACCTGCTACAACACCCTGTATGATGATCCCTGACCCCTCTGACTACTGTACCTGCTACAACACCCCAATATGAGGATCCCTGACCCCTCTGACGACTGTACCTGCTACAACACCCCAATATGAGGATCCCTGACCCCTCTGACGACTGTACCTGCTACAACACCCCAATATGAGGATCCCTGACCCCTCTAACTACTGTACCTGCTACAACACCCCAATATGAGGATCCCTGACCCCTCTGACGACTGTACCTGCTATAACACCCTGTATGATGATCCCTGACCCCTCTGACTACTATACCTGCTACAACACCCCAATATGAGGATCCCTGACCCCTCTGACGACTGTACCTGCTACAACACCCCATATGAGGATCCCTGACCCCTCTGACGACTGTACCTGCTACAACACCCCAATATGAGGATCCCTGGCCCCTCTAACTACTGTACCTGCTACAACACCCCAATATGAGGATCCCTGACCCCTCTGACTACTGTACCTGCTACAACACCCCAATATGAGGATCCCTGACCCCTCTGACGACTGTACCTGCTGCAACACCCCAATATGAGGATCCCTGACCCCTCTGATGACTGTACCTGCTACAACACCCCAATATGAGGATCCCTGGCCCCTCTAACTACTGTACCTGCTACAACACCCCATATGAGGATCCCTGACCCCTCTGACGACTGTACCTGCTACAAAACCCTGTATGATGATCCCTGACCCCTCTGACCACGGTACCTGCTACAACACCCCAATATGAGGATCCCTGACCCCTCTGATGACTGTACCTGCTGCAACACCCCAATATGAGGATCCCTGACCCCTCTGACGACTGTACCTGCTACAACACCCCAATATGAGGATCCCTGACCCCTCTGACGACTGTACCTGCTACAACACCCTGTATGATGATCCCTGACTCCTCTGACTACTGTACCTGCTACAACACCCCAATATGAGGATCCCTGACCCCTCTGACGACTGTACCTGCTACAACACCCCATATGAGGATACCTGACCCCTCTGACGGTCTGTACCTGCTACAACACACCGTATGAAGATCCCTGACCCCTCTGACGACTGTACCTGCTACAACACCCTGTATGAGGATCCCTGACCCCTTTGACTACTGCACCTGCTGCAACACCCCAATATGAGGATCCCTGAGCCCTCTGACTACTGTACCTGCTACAACACCCCATATGAGGATCCCGGACCCCTCTGACGACTGTACCTGCTACAACACCCTGTATGAGGATCCCTGACCCCTCTAACTACTGTACCTGCTGCAACACCCCAATATGAGGATCCCTGACCCCTCTGACGGTCTGTACCTGCTACAACACACCGTATGAAGATCCCTGACCCCTCTGACTGTACCAGCTACAACACCCCATATGAGAATCCCTGACCCCTCTGACGACTGTACCTGCTGCAACACCCCGTATGAGGATCCCTGACCCCTCTGACTACTGTACCTGCTATAAAATCCTGTATGAGGATCCCTGACCCCTCTAACTACTGTACCTGCTGCAACACCCCAATATGAGGATCCCTGACCCCTCTGACGACTGTACCTGCTACAAAATCCTGTATGAGGATCCCTGACCCCTCTAACTACTGTACCTGCTACAACACCCCATATGAGGATCCCTGACCCCTCTGACGACTGTACCTGCTACAACACCCTGTATGAGGATCCCTGACCCCTCTAACTACTGTACCTGCTACAACACCCCATATGAGGATCCCTGACCCCTCTAACTACTGTACCTACTACAAACACTCCGTATGAGGATCCCTGACCCCTCTGATGACTGTACCTGCTACAACACTCCGTATGAGGATCCCTGACCCCTCTAACTACTGTACCTGCTGCAACACCCCAATATGAGGATCCCTGACCCCTCTGACTACTGTACCTGCTACAACACCCTGTATGAGGATCCCTGACCCCTTTGACTACTGCACCTGCTGCAACACCCCAATATGAGGATCCCTGACCCCTCTGACGGTCTGTACCTGCTACAACACACCGTATGAAGATCCCTGACCCCTCTGACTGTACCAGCTACAACACCCCATATGAGAATCCCTGACCCCTCTGACGACTGTACCTGCTGCAACACCCCGTATGAGGATCCCTGACCCCTCTGACTACTGTACCTGCTATAAAATCCTGTATGAGGATCCCTGACCCCTCTAACTACTGTACCTGCTGCAACACCCCAATATGAGGATCCCTGACCCCTCTGACGACTGTACCTGCTACAAAATCCTGTATGAGGATCCCTGACCCCTCTAACTACTGTACCTGCTACAACACCCCATATGAGGATCCCTGACCCCTCTGACGACTGTACCTGCTACAACACCCTGTATGAGGATCCCTGACCCCTCTAACTACTGTACCTGCTACAACACCCCATATGAGGATCCCTGACCCCTCTAACTACTGTACCTACTACAAACACTCCGTATGAGGATCCCTGACCCCTCTGATGACTGTACCTGCTACAACACTCCGTATGAGGATCCCTGACCCCTCTAACTACTGTACCTGCTGCAACACCCCAATATGAGGATCCCTGACCCCTCTGACTACTGTACCTGCTACAACACCCTGTATGAGGATCCCTGACCCCTCCGACGACTGTACCTGCTACAACACTCCATATGAGGATCCCTGACCCCTCTGACGACTGTACCTGCTACAACACCCTGTATGATGATCCCTGACCCCTCTGACTACTGTACCTGCTACAACACCCCAATATGAGGATCCCTGACCCCTCTGACGACTGTACCTGCTACAACACCCCAATATGAGGATCCCTGACCCCTCTGACTACTGTACCTGCTACAACACCCCAATATGAGGATCACTGACCCCTCTGACAACTGTACCTGCTACAACACCCTGTATGATGATCCCTGACCCCTCTGATGACTGTACCTGCTACAAAACCCTGTGTGAGGATCCCTGACCCCTCTGACGACTGTACCTGCTACAACACTCCATATGAGGATCCCTGACCCCTCTGATGACTGTACCTGCTACAACACACTGTATGAAGATCCCTGACCCCTCTGACGACTGTACAAGCTACAACACCCCATATGAGAATCCCTGACCCCTCTGACGACTGTACCTGCTTCAACACCCCGTATGAGGATCCCTGACCCCTCTGACTACTGTACCTGCTACAAAATCCTGTATGAGGATCCCTGACCCCTCTAACTACTGTACCTGCTACAACACCCCATATGAGGATCCCTGACCCCTCTGACGACTGTACCTGCTACAACACCCTGTATGAGGATCCCTGACCCCTCTAACTACTGTACCTGCTACAACTCCGTATGAGGATCCCTGACCCCTCTGATGACTGTACCTGCTACAACACCCCATATGAGGATCCCTGACACCTCTGACTACTGTACCTGCTACCAGACCCTGTATGAGGATCCCTGACCCTTTTGACGACTGTACCTGCTACAACACCCCATATGAGGTTTCCTGACCTCTCTGACTACTGTACCTGCTACAACACCCCATATGAGGATCCCTGACCCCTCTGACTACTGTACCTGCTAAACCACCCCATATGAGGATCCCTGACCCCTCTGACGGCTGTACCTGCCAAACCACCCCATATGAGGATCCCTGACCCCTCTGACGACTGTACCTGCTACAACACTCTGTATGATGATCTCTGACCCCTCTGACGACTGTACCTGCTACAACACCCCATATGAGGATCCCTGACCCCTCTGACTACTGTACCTGCTACAACACCCCATATGAGGATCCCTGACCCCTCTGATTACTGTAACTTGCTACAACACCCCATATGATGATCCCTGACCCCTCTGACAACTGTACCTGTTACAACACCCCATATGAGGATTCCTGACCACTCTGACTACTGTACCTGCTACAACACCATGGGTTGAAGGAAAGAAAATGGTTTTATTCACTGTCAGCGTTGAGGGGGGAATCCCTTCCGCAGCGCTATTGTGTTCTGCAAACGGGGAGCGCAGTGAACCTTCCCCACCTGCAGAATACAATGATCACTGCTGGCAGCTATAGCACCCGGCAGTGATCAGAAGAAATATAAAACCCGACAGGCTGGTTGTACAGAAGTAGATTGATGGATTGACTTCAGTAAAACCAGCCTGCCCCTAGACGGATTGGAATTTATCTGGTTCCTGCTGAATAAGTCACATTTGATTGATCTATGGCCAACTTAAGATAACCATCTCAAATCATTTAATTTTCAAATGTTCATTCGTCTCAGAAAGATTGTTCATGTGAACAGTAATGAAAATTGCCAGGAAAGTCTTTAAGCAATTTTGTTTCTTATTCTCCTGTATAAAGATAACCGAGTGATCTGCACAATATGCATGCATTTACTGTACCTGGAAGCATCAGTTTAACATCAGTTTTAACAGTTTTCTGCTAACCTTAGTTGTGCCAACGAAGTGTCAATAACTAAAGTATTTTCCAGTGAAAAATAATTAGGCAATGGTAAAAATGTACAGATTTATCCCCAGAATGGCAGTTGGGGATACAACTCTGCTTGTCATTGTAGCAGCAGGATTCACCTGGGTTAATCTTACAACACACCAGGCAAAGTAAAGCCGCTTATGTCCGATAACACCTTTTTTTCCTCTTGACTGAAAAGAGGGAAGGACTGTCATAATTGCACAGAGATTTTCACAAAGGTTGTAAAATCTTTGTAAATGACAATTAGCACTTCAAAAGCTATAAGCACTGGTTACTGCCTTCAAAGGCTAGTCCTAATTAGCCCTAACCCCACCCTTCTGTCACAATGACCCACTTATAATCTCTTCTACTCTGGGGTATAAAGCTGGCCATAGACAGTCCAAAATGTGGCTAGTAGAGCAGGTACCAGGTGAGTTTCAATCCATCAATGGGCAGACTAGTTGTACTGAAGTCGTTTCATCGCTTGACTTTGGTACAACCAGCCTGTTTTTTTGTGCAATCACTGCCGGCGGCTATAGCTCCCCACGCTCCCCACCGGCAGAACACACTAGTACTGCCAGAGGCATTCCCCCATCAGTGTTGATGGGGGAACTAAGCCAACTGCATAATGTATGACCTGCCTAAAGCCTAGTACACGAGCAGAATATCGTACACAGCTTTCATCCGAAGGGATAAAATGGATAATATTTTGCATTTGATACTAGATCATACAATTTTAATTAGTACAGTTTTCGTCCGAAAATAGAATACAAATACATTACATCATTTTAGAATTTTTATTCTGTCATATGAGAATTTTCGTACTTTAGCAACCTCTTAATTTTCGACATGGAGACTAGCATGCAAAAAAACGATAATTTGTCCGATAATCTCATCGTATGTACTAGGCTTTAGGCTGACAAAAATGTAAACAATTAAATAATCCATGAAGGGCGCCTCATCCATATAGTGAATATAGTGAGTTCCCTTAACTGCTGCCCCTTTAAGTGAAAAACCCTAGAAACAAAAATAATACATATAAATCTGGCGCTGTTAAAGCGGTAGTATACTCAAAGGAAGAAAAAAAATATATAACCCTGCAAGACAAAGGCATAATGAGCTAGTATGCATCGCATACTAGCTCATTATGAAACACTTACCTTAGAACGAAGCCCCGACACGGACCCCCGGACACCGCTGTGGAAGCGGACGTGATCCCTCGGCGTCTCTTCCGGGTTCCGCGGCTCCGGCGCTGTGATTGGCCGGAGCCGCGATGACGTCACTCCCGTGCATGCGCTCGGGAGTGATTTTCCGGGAACTTCCCGGCAAGGAACTCTGAAGGTCCGCCGGACCTTCAGAGCGCATGCGCCGCTCGCGTCAGCGGCTGCATGCAGAGCAAATATCTCCTAAACTGTGCAGGTTTAGGAGATATTAATTGTACCTACAGGTAAGCCTTATTATAGGCTTACCTGTAGTTAAAAATCACAAATACTACCGCTTTAAGTGATGGCTAAAATAGATATAATGAAAAATAACATACAAATGTGCCAATAGTGTGAACACAATACTTTATTGCTATATAACCAGTAGAAATTAATAAATGTGAAGCATTCACAGTCCATATACAAAGAAGTCTTCTTAAGTGGAAAAAATTACTGCTCAAATGCTGTCACCCACACCGTGCCTTCTTAATTTGATTCAAGTGTTCCACCTCGTGATAAGACTCATAAATCTGCTCACTAGAAGCCCCAGGTCCCTGGGACCATACAGCCTTATCAGCAATCAGGACACCTGGATAGGTCTGCACCTCTCTAATCCCTCTCAGATGGCCAATGTTGATTATACGGAGGTAAAACATACAACCATAATAGTGCAACACTGTTTTAATAAATAATAAAATGCCACCACACACATATAGCAATAGTTAAGCTTACATAGAATGTGCCCTGATCGGCACCAGCTCCGATCGCTTATCAATTGCATCCCCTTTCCTCAACCATGTAATGAGAAGCCAGCCGGCATGCGTTCCACGGAGTTGCCGAAAGTGACGTCACTGTAAGGAAGTGTAGGCAGGCGGACATCAATGCATTTCACCATAAGGCATCTTGAAATCCCCTTTAGGCTGGCCATACACGGTGCAAGATTAATTTCTGCAACAAAGAAGTTCACACGATTCCCTCATCAACACAGACCATGCTGACAGGGGAATCCCTCCTGCCGTGCCATTGCTCCTGGCAGGGAAAGCCATCCCTGTCGGGAGAAGACCGTGATCATCTCTAGCAGCTGCTAGCGATAATGGAAAGAGAATTGGGCAGGCTGGTTGAACCCAAGTTGATCAATCGACTGGGTACCCATTAGTGGTTAGAATCTCTGGCAACTCCAGCCTAACTGGCCAAGATCCGAAACGTGCATGGCTGGCCTTAGCAATACAAACTTTTATGCCAAACTGACTAATAACTAAGGGCCTATTCACACTACGTCCTCTGGGCTGTGTTGCTCAACACAGTATCAATGAAATAACAAGCTGAAATTCCTTGTTTCCAAGCTGAATTGGCTCAGTTCACACCAATGCATTGTTTAGTCATGTACTTTGTGAAAATGATATATGCTGCATTTAAATCCAGCGAAATGCACTACAATGCAACACAAAAAATATATATATTTACTCTTGCTAATCCCTGCACATCAATACAATGTGTCAAAAAACGAACATCAATGAAACACAATAAGCATGGCAACCAATTAGTTGCCGTCTTCAACCTGTTTCTTTAAACTCTGAAAATCTAAGATGAAAGCTGACTGGTTGCCATCCACAGCTGCTCCAGATTCTGGCTGCTCCAGTTTTGATAAATTTCTCTCAAGATATTGGAAAAAAAATGTCAACTCAAATGCTTTTAACGCATGTCAACAGAAGAGATGGGAATCCAGCCTAAACGGTTTGTGCCATTTGGTAAGCATGTCATTGATTACATATGGTTTTCCATTATTGCACCTTTGTCCTTGTGCAACCAGATTACAAAAAAAATCCAGAATTTGTGGAACAGTTGGACTTGATCAGGCTAAATACGACCTTACTGATTTATTTCCAATGACACAAAGCATATAATGTTCATAGGACATGAAACAAGCTTGACTACAAAGAACTCCACCCAAAGAAATGGCCTTAAACCTGAAAGGCATACAGAACCACCTACTATATTTAGAAGGGGAAGCTCTACGACAGAGTAACTATTAAAAGGTAATTTTGTTTTCTGGAGATAATTGTTTATCTCAGGAGCTAAGCAATACCTTAAGCTCAAAATTCTGGGCTGTACTATCTCTTGGGGCTAAATTAGCATCTTATTGTAACTTTTGTTAATTGTAGGGAGTGTGGCATGAAGAGAGTGAAGCTCCCAGAGACACCCACTGTGCCGACAGAGAGTGAAGCTCCACACTGTGTCAATTACCCTGTGTTTATTTAGGCAGATCAGCCTGTTGTAGCAATACTTACAAGGAGCTAAGCCTGTTAGGTTACATAGCACAGCATGCTTATGGACAGGTTGGTTTATACAGGAGTCTACACTGCACAGCCACTGCTTAGGAAGATCCCTCGTCAACTTTATTGGATGTACATACATAGCTGCAAAATGTTCCCTTACTGGAGATAAAACCCCCGTTTTTAAAAACTGAATCCCCTGTCTCTTTCCCATTTTAAAGTTCTAATGTAGAGATCTAAATATATATTATCTAACTGGTAAGGTGCTTTGTTTCAAGCTTTCAAATTCGTACATGGCTATTTTTTTAAATAAAAAAGTAGAGGAAAAAAATGGTGTGTTTAAATGACATGTACTTTTAAATTAATATATTTTGCTGTATCCGTTGCTTAGGAGTTCACCATGGTCAACACGAACTAGTAGGAGAGCAGAGGTGTGTCCTTTGCCAAAAGTATTTTTTGTGCGGCTTGTGCCACTTTTTCTCAAATCAGTTGGCCATACATGGGGTTCGTTTTTTTCTTTTTTTTTTATTAAAAAAGTGTCAATTGCTGTACTACATGCTGGTCATTCTCACTCTGTCACTATGGGATTCCTTTTCTGTATTCTGCAAAAAAAACCTGGTTGATCCTGCTGTTCTACATCTCCGCCTTCTGTTAATTTCCCTAATTCAGCTAGGGATTTTGCAGCTGTGGTGGCAACTCTGCACATGCTCAGTTTTCAGTGAGCTTCTATGCTGAACATTTCCTCCCTATCACATCTGAACAGCCCACGTAAATATAGAGCCACATGTGTGCGTATACACAGTGATAAAGGACAGCCCACCCCCTCCCTCCTCCTCTATGCCCACTAACCAGCTAAACACAATGGAGGCGGGATATTACATTCAGATTAATGGAGGCTTCACCTCCCTCTTATTCTAATGCCTAGTACACACTACAAGTTTTGTGAAACCTAACCGTTCAGGTAAGAGCCGCTGTACTAACAAACAATGTTAGTACAGTAATTTACACTGCTGTTCTATTGTGTTCTGATAGGGGGAAGCCCTCCTCAGCAGAACACTGGTTGGCGCTCTTAGCCATAGGCTGAGAGTGCTGGCCAGGAGCCAGTCAGACCTTTTTGGTCATGTCCCTTCGACAAAGGCTGGCTGCAGTACACACGGGTAAAATGTTGGCTGGTTTCTTTTGAACTGGCAGATGCTGCCCGATATTCGGCCCATGTGTACGGGGCTTAAGACACAGGCTGGAGAGGCATAACACAGCCTGTGACTGGCAGAAATCTGCCCACAATTTGTAATTGCCAAAAAATAATTTGATTTCAAGAATTAATTTCAAATATATGTTTGTACGACAATATAACACTGTTTTTTTATATTATTTATTTCTAATCTGTATTCCAAGCAGTGCTGTATCTTGGCCCAGGCCTAGAAAAGGGTTCCCGCCGGCTTGCGCTACCCTTTTTGTATAGTGCCAGTCTTATGTGGTGAATTGGGCCGGGAGGCAAATCAGTCTGGTACTCCCATAAAGTGGTCACGCTGCTACCTACCAGTATGGACATTTTGACAGACCGCAGGCCGCTGACCACACTTAATACAACTGGCCCGACGGCCGACAATGCTAATAAGTGTGGCACTGCAGCCAAATGCTCCACCTACTCTCCTCTGCCCCCAGGCACTGATGGGCACTCATATGCTGCACTGATGGGCGCTAATAGGCTGTACTGAGGGGCACTAATCTGCTGCTCTAATGGCCACTGATGAGGCGGCAATGGTGGGTACTGATAAACTGCACTGATGGGCACTAATGAGGCTGCACTGATAAGGCAGCACTGATATGCTGCACTGATGGGCACTGATATGCTGCACTGATGGGGCTCCCTTAACCCTTCTTAGGGTTGGTTGTTGGCAGCTTATACCTTAGGTCTTTAAACGTATTTACTGTAAACTCCATAGCGCTGGTCACCTCTTGTATACTCTATTACTGATGAGGCTGAACTTATGGGAACTGATGAGGCTGCACTGATAGACTGTGGTTGTGGTTTACAGATGACAGGGCGGGTCATAAACAGGAAGGGGTGTGGCCTTTACAGGAAGGGGTGGGTCATATTTAAATTAGGGGGTGCACAAGTTTAGTCAGGCCTAGGGCAGCACAAAACCTAAATACGCCACTGATTCCAAGGGCTGTTTTTTTTTTTTAAATTTGAACATGTGACCAGAAACAGAGGACTAGAAGCTTCTCCTGCTTATGTTTCCCTGCAGACAGGCTGGAAAAGAGCTGAGTCAGTCGACAGATGTATATTGATTAGGAAAAAGGTACTTGGATGTTTTTTTATTAAAATAAATACAGTGCCATCATCCACACACAGAAATAGAATGGACAATCTACATTAAACAGTATTTGTTTAGTATCACTTTAACCACTTGTCAACCAGCCGCCGTAGTTTTACTGCTACTGCGTGCGCTCGCCCATTGGCCACAAGGGGAGCCAATTAGTGGGTCCAAAAACCTCGATTGCTGCCGGGCACCCGCAATCACTCTCCGTGGAGACAGAATGGCACCGCTGTTCTGTCAGTAACACAAGGATCCTGTATTCCTCCTTTTTAGGAACACAGGTCTCTGTGTTCATTCGGCAAGCCCCTCCCCACACAGATAGAAAGCACCCCATAGGGACACATTTAACCCTTTGATCGCCCCTGGTGTTAATCCCTTCCTTGCCAGTGTCATTAGTACAGTAACATTGCATATTTTTAGCACTGATTACTGTAGTAATGTCACTGTTCCCCCCAAAAGTGTCAAAAATGTCAGTTAATGTCGCAGTCCCGCTAAAAATCACTGATCACTGCCATTACTAGTTTAAAAAAATAAATAAATAAAATAAATAAACATGACAAAACTTTCACCTCGTTGTAGACGTGTTAACTTTTTACACTTATTGGGATGTTTTACCAAACATATGTAGCAGAATACAAAAAAAAAGAAAAAATTGGATTTTTAATTTTTTTTTATTGGGAATATTATATAGCAGAAAGTAAAAAATATATATATTTTTTTTCTAGAATTGTCGCTCTTTTTTTTTTTGTTTATAGCACAAAAAAATAAAAAAAGTAAAAATCACAGAGGTGATCAAATACCACCAAAAGAAAGCTCTAGTTGTGGGAAAAAAGGACATCAATGTTATTTGGATATAGCACTGCATGACCGTGCAATTGGCAAAAATGGCCTGGTCATTAAGGGGGGAAATCCTTCCAGTCCAGAAGTGGTTAAAGTTTACTTTGTTTCTCTAGTGTACTGGTACTTTCTAGGTTAGGTACAAATTGTGAACCAGGAAACTGTTTCCAACACTTCAGATGGTGGCTCTGATCATAAGCAATTAGCATGATTCATATTTCTCCATTGACCTAGTTTGCTGAACATTGCCCACATGCTAGCCACCTGGGAACACAGGCTTAGTCTGGTGCACCAGAATCCACATCACAGTCACCAGCATCTATTCTACATTACACTCTCGTGAGCCTTTCCAGTAGGTATAGAGACCTTTGTACCCAGTGTACCTCCGCACCCGGTGTACCTCCGCAGTCTGTAAAAATATGTCTCGGCTATAGAGCTCTCTGGCCAGTGCAAGTATCAATAAGGTAAATTCCCCAGTGCCTTTCCAAGTACTCCAAAAAAAAAAACACATCAGTCCCTGCTGTGAAAGGAGCTCAAACTCTTCTGCTCCCACTCTATACCACAAGTTACTTACTTATACAGTCATGGTCACAACAAGGCCAAATTGGCCGGAAGTAAATTAACAAGCCACTTTATATGCCACTTTATAAGTGCTATAAATTACCCCTAAAACGTGTAGACATATTTAAAAAAAACGTAAAAGACTGAGTACTGGGGGTAGAGAAATCACCTAAAAGAATCAACTAATCCATTAGAAAATAATATTTGACAGTTGGGCAGGAAGCTACACAAGTAGCTAAAATGTATTTCTTTGAGTAGGTGTGTGCAAATGAAAAGATGATACAAATCAATAAGGAATACATTAATTGTGCTCATAGTAAAAGAAACATTGTAAGCAATAAGAAATCAGCTGAGCTGGCAGGAAAGCCAGCAGCATGTGTACACAAACTGATAGTCATAACCAAAACAAGCATACATCAGATCTATCACTAGAAACAATGTTTCAGTTAAACATACAAGTAAAAGAAAAAGAAAAATATGACCCCCTGGTTGCAGATCCCTGGACTAGCTTCCCTTAGGTTTCGGCTCCATTCACACCTGAGCGTATCGGTTTCAGGCGTTTTTTTGCAGGTGTTTGGAGGCAGGCATTGACATCTAACAAAAACGCTTGAAATTTGCAAGAAGCTCATTTTTTTTCTTTTTACTGCATTTCTTTCTTTCTATGATATTCTACTATGTATTATTCCCCCCCCCCCCCCTCCAAAACATCAAATTATATTATTGGAAGTTTGGCTGAGTAACCAGTAAGCCCCTCCCCCCTCGGATACGACAATGGGACTTGGTAGATTTTAGCAATGAAGGCAGGGAAAGTATGCCAGGCATAAAGTCAGCAAGTGGCACTCAAGAGGGATTACAAATAGGGTTTTAAGAAATCTGCTGATGGCAAAATCTTTGTTAGGACACGTGAACAGAAATCTGCTCAGCTTTATCAGTGCTAGATGTCATTAAGTCCCACTTTGGCATTTTTTGTGCAGACATTAATCTGCTTTTCCCTTATTGCCCTTATAGTAGTGATTTTTTAGCAGCCTCATGTAATATATCTCTTGTATCATGTCCGCAGTCTCTGACCACCTATTGTATCATGTCCACAGTCTCTGACCACCTCTTGTATCATGTCCACAGTCTCTGACCACCTCTTGTATCATGTCCGCAGTCTCTGACCACCTCTTGTATCATGTCCGCATTCTCTGACCACCTCTTGTATCATGTCCGCAGTCTCTGACCACCTCTTGTATGATGTCCGCAGTCTCTGACCACCTCTTGTATCATGTCCGCATTCTCTGACCACCTCTTGTATCATGTCTGCATTCTCGGACCCTCTCTTGTATCATGTCCACAGTCTCTGACCATCTCTTGTATCATGTCCACAGTCTCTGACCATCTCTTGTATCATGTCCACAGTCTCTGACCATCTCTTGTATCATGTCCACAGTCTCTGACCATCTCTTGTATCATGTCCACAGTCTCTGACCATCTCTTGTATCATGTCCACAGTCTCTGACCACCTCTTGTATCATGTCCACAGTCTCTGACCACCTCTTGTATCATGTCCACAGTCTCTGACCACCTCTTGTATCATGTCAGCAGTCTCTGACCGTCTCTTGTATAATGCCCCTAGTCTTTGACGATATCTTGTTATGTATCTGTATCTGATGATGAATATTTACTGAATTTTATGTGTGGCCCTTTGGCAAGGTTTGAGGCCCCTTTTTTTAAAACAGTTGGCCACCAGTGCCCTAGGTGATAAAAAATCTTGAGCCTACATTCAACTATTGCTTAAATACAAAACCCATATTGCTCTGCTCATATATCAGATAGAGAAACAGAAAGCCGTTTACTGAACTCTCTCGTGGTTCATGACATAAAACTGGGGCAAAACCGAGAACACTCCCAATATTTCCAGCCAAAATGAAGGCACCAACAAGAGGAAAATTTATTTCCCTTTAAACAGCAGTAGCATACAATCCAAACATCACATGTTTCATGTTAGCATCCGTACGTTACAGTAAATGCAAGAAAATATCAGATCAACCACATCATTTGCGAATAGAATTGGAAAACGAATTGGAAACTTTATACCTAAAGCTTGGGAACACTTCGTAAAGTGTGTATGTCTTTTAGCATAGCAGCAAGTTCCTTTGATCCAACTGGTTCCATGTGCTGCATGGGAATGGAAATCTTTTCCCAAGTCAGAGACCAAAGCACTTCCTTGCTAACCCTAATAAGTAAACAATGTTTAATGCCCTTGAGAATGGAATAGAGTGTGCGGTAAGACAGAATCTATTTTTCTCTCTCTTTTAACCTCCACATTACGCCTGAATTGTTTAGTGCAAAATAGAAAAGGAGTGATGAAATCCCTGGAGTCCGGCAATCAGAAAAAGTTTACAGCCAATGACGCCTTTTTCTGGGCATTATGTACAGCTCTTAATTACTCTACTCCTATTCTCAGCTACTAGGAGGGTTTGCCCGGCAGTTACATTTTTTCAGTAGACAATACTTGCAAAACTTAGATTTTAATCACAAGCTTTTTGTAACAATGATCTAAATAAAGCCATTTGCAAATTGTTTGCGTGTTTCGAGACACTGTCAAAATTCTGTCTATTTCACAGGTTATATATACTGTGTGTGTGTGTGTGTATATGTATATATATATATATATATATATATATATATACACACACACACACATTTACAGTATATACAGTATACATATATACAAAAACAAAAAATAATCTTTACGTACAGGTTGCAGGCAAGGGCAGGATGGTTGCTGCCCGTAATTATAATCTGTTCTCATAATGAAGTACCACCCCTAGTGATATTGCACACAATTTTCCATGGGCCACATTCCAATCTATTGTGATATGAAAGGATTATTTCACTCCAAAAACAAGGGAAGTCTAGAAGGTGAAAAAGGGATTTTATGGATAACAATAGATAGCAGTGGTCTCCACATGCAAATACAATAGTCTCTAAAGTAGGTAAAATCTCATCACAACAAAAAAATCTGTACTGTCATGCTGAAAAGGAAGCTAAATATATCAAAAGAGTGCTGCTCAACAGACAACTCTGGAGAAACAATGCTACAATGTCAGGTCCAATACTTTGGGGTTGATTTACTAAAGGCAAACAGACTGGGCACTTTGGAAGTACATTTGCACTAATTTTCCCCAGAGCTTAGTTTAACATCTTTTCTTGCACCTGGTTGGGTATTCTTTACAACATTTACTAAGGAAAACTAGTGCAAGTGCATATGCACAGTGAGTGTAACTGCATTTGCCTTGAGTAAATCCACCCCCAGTGCTTGGTAATGTAATTTTCATAGGTTGGAGGCTGGCTACTGTAAACTGCCAAAGATAAATCTCCATCCCAACCCTGTTTTTTGTTGCAGAGTTTGGAATGATTCAACCCACGAGAGTTCTCCTAATTTATTTTCCTGGTGACAAGTATCACAGCGGCAGGAAGCAAAAGCATGAAGTTGGCCATACACTAAGATTTTTGAACAAACATTCATACAAACATTTGACAACCAAATGACTGTTGTTAGAAAGTACTTAAAAATTGTGATTACCTTTACTATTTGATTTTGGAACAAACAAAAACAATATATACAGTTAGAAATTCATTAGTTCCAGAAAGATTTCCATCCTGCTTCCCTTGAATATTCGCTTTACTGTGGTGGAAAATGAAAGTCGATTTGACCCCACTAATAATTAGAAAAACCAAACAATTGTCTTAACGTGGCGTTCCACCCAAAAGTGGAACTTCTTCTCATCTGCTTCCTCCCCCCCCCCCTCCGGTGCCACATTTGGCACCTTTCAGGGTGGAGGGGGGGAACGGGTACCTGTTTTTGAAAGGTACCCTTCCACACTTACAGGAGAAAGTGCCGCAGAGTCGTCCCTCTGAAGTTCGACACCCGTCTCCTCCAACCCCCCCCCCCCCCCCCGGGCCTAATAGAAAGCGCAGCATGCTTTGCGCAGCAAGGAACCTGCTGTGAAGCCGAAATGCTTTACTGCCTGTTTCCCTTACAACGAATGGGGGCTGGGGTGCTGACATTGCGGGCTCCCTGTAAAGGTAAGTGTCTATACTCTATATATTAAAAGTCAGCAGCTACAGTATTTATAGCTGCTGACTTTTAATTTTTTTTCCCCCTGCTGAATCACTAAAACTTAAAATTTCAGTTGAAATTCTACTGGCGTATTGCCAGCTTAACGTTCAAGTGGGACAAAAAACTAATTATACTACAGGCAGCTGCTTGTTTACACTGGTGGTTGGATCAGTAAAAACATCCTTGGCTTTTAACACAACATCTAGAAAACGTTACTCCAGTGCATATCAACTAGTGCGCACAGCAAGATGCAGTTTCCATTATTCCTCACTCTATGCCAGCCATTATCAGGGTTACATGGAACCCTGGGGTTCTTCCAGAGGTTGCAAGGGATTGCAAGCATTTAGGGCCAGTTCAAACCACAAAAATGCACTCTGGATGCTTTTTTCTTACGGTTCACACAATTGGGTTTCAGTGCATTTTTGTTGTGTTCCAGTATGGTTCTGTGCAGAAAAAATGCAGCATGTTTCACTTTTTTTTTTTGCACCAGAAACTGATTAGAACTGACTGCATTGTGCATGCATTTTTCCATACAGGAAAAAATGCACTGGACTGCATCTGGTGTGAACTAGCACTTAATTATTAGTTGACCACAGCTGCCTATAGACACTCAATACCAGCTAAAATTAAACTCATATGGCTGCATAAAAAATCCAAAAAGGTATGTACAACATGTACCAGCAAGGAACAATATACTAATGTCCAACTACTTCTAACTGAGTCAGGAACATTTTTCTTCCCAATGGTGGTAGCCTTAAAGAGTTTGTGTGTATCTTGTGCACCATTGTCAGTCTAGTAGTTTGTTCGCTCTGACACCTTAAGGATTAAACATTTTCATGAAGTCTATACATATAAATATATGCATGTGTGCATACACTATACACTGATCAGCCATAACTCTACAACCACTGACAGGTTAAGTGAATAACATTGATTATCTCGTTACAATGTCATCTGATAGTTGGTGAGATATTAGGCATTAAGCAAGTTGTCCCTGAAGTTGATATATTGAAACCAGAAAAAAAATGGTCATCATGGTTTGTTGTGTATGGGGCCTGCATGACTGCAGACCAATCTGGGTGCTCATGCTGATCTGTGTCCACAGCCAAAAGTGTCTACAATGAGCACATGTGCATCAGAACTCGAAGACAGAGCAATGGAAGAAGGTAGCCTGGTCTGACGTATCGCATGTACTTTTACATTATGTGGATGGCCAGGTGCATGTGTGACTCCTTGCTGGTGAGAAAGAGGACACCAGGATGCATTATGGGAAGGCCTGCCGGCGGAGGAAGTGTGATGCATTGGGCATTGTTCTGCAAAGAAATGTTGGGTCCTGCCATTCATGTGGATGCTACTTTGACACATAGCCACCTACCTAAACATTGGTAGTGACCAAGTACATCCCTTTATGGAAACAGTATCCCATTGATGGCAGTGACCTCTTTCATCAGGCTAAAGCACCTTGCCACACTGTAAAAATGGTTCAAGAATAGTTTGAGGAACACCAGTTTGAGGTGTTGACTTGGCCGACAAATTCTCCAGACCTCAGTTCAATCAAGCATCTGTGAAATTTGCTGGAAAAATCAGACCGATCTATGGAGGCCCCTTCTTGCAATTTACAGGACCTTAAAGCGATTATAAACAATCACATTGTAAAACAACCCATGCAGTTTAAGCCCCGGTTCACATTAGTGCGATCACAGAGATTGCATGTAATTCGGAATGCACTGCACTCATGTGCGGTGCAAATTTCAGCCATACACTTTGTATGGCTGAATTCGCACCGCATCCACAGTAAACACGCACCTGACCCTTTTTTTTTATCCGCAGCAGAATCGGATCGCATAGTGGTTCACACTAATGCGATCCGATTCTGTGCGAACTTCCAGATCGCACTGCGATATGCGATCGCAACTGGGGCTGTCGTTAACTTTTATCTGGCTTTATAACTTTACTTGATCTGGCACCCTGTCTTCACCAGTGAGTAGACAGGGAGTGTGGGGCAGTTACAAAGATAGAAACAGTTTATTTATTTTGTCATGAAAATTAATACTTTTAACTCTCCCTGTCATGCAACACAGCCTAAAGGCCCCTTTCACATGGGCTGTCGGATCAGGTCCACCTGTCAGTTTTTCAGGCGGACCTGATTGGACCCTTCAGTCTCCTTTATGGAGTGGCGGATGTCCGCTGACAACGGCCACCATCCGATCCTGTCCGCCAAAAACATACGAATGGTGGTCCTATTTTCCATCCATCCAGCGGATCGAATCAGATGGCATCCGATCGAAAGGGACAGGCAGTCAATTTCCAGCCGATTGCCCCATAGAGGAGAGTGGGACTGTGTTAGTGTTCGCTCTGCATAGCGGAGTGGACAGGACCTGTCATCTGCCTGCTCAGCTGGGATTAGTGGAGAAATTCCCCCCTGACAAACAAAGGTGCCGTATAAAAGGGGCCTAAGGTAGCATGAGTTACTGGATCGCCTATCACCCTCACCTTGCTGCACTGTCCTTCCCTAGTGAGCCACTGCCCATCACCATCAAGCCAAGTTCACACAGGCCGAATGCCGGCCAACATCAGCCAGTTCAATAAAAACTGGCCGCCATTCGGCCCCTGTGTATGGCAGGCGGTCTGACAGAAGCCAGCCATTTGGCATGTGCAGGAAAAAAAACTGCCTCCTAAGTTTTTGAGCTGGCTCCAAGATTCCAAGCAAATTTGTCAAGCCCTGTTTTATTAGGAAAGCAGAGGGACTGGCAGGAATACCAGGGATTTCACATAAAGGAAGCAATACAAAGAGAACAGGATACTTTCTCATACAAACAGTGGCGTAGCGTGGGGGGTGCAGGGGGGGCCGGCCGCACCGGGCGCAACGTCTGGGGGGGCGCATCCGCAGGGGCACTCTGTCTGTCTGACTCTGACATACACAGTTCACACACTGTCTGCGGCTGCCTCCATCTTTAGGCTGGGAGATGTCCAGCGCAGCTGCCCTATAGCTGAAAATGGCGGGTCGGGGCAGGGCTGGACTGTGCCTCACCTGTCCATTGTGTAGGGTGGGGTGGCGTTGCAAGCCAAGCCCTGCCTATGCCGCCTCTCTTCACTGCTCAGTCAATTTAGCAGCGAGCGAGTCAGCAGCCTGGCGCTGTCAGAGTGGGTTTTTGTTTTAAATCACCTGATTAGAGCCAGAGGCTCTAATAGGCTTCAAAATAGGGTGGACCCGGGGCGCAGAGCAGTGTGCCAGAGCCCACCCATTGTGTGACAATAGCAAATGAAAATTTGCTATTGTCACACAGATCCTCCTCCTGGCCAATCAGGAAGTGGGTCCGAGACCTGCTTCCTGATTGGCCGAAAGGCGATCGCATGCCATTGGCCGAGGAGGAGGCGGGAGGACTCGGAGACGAGGGGAACTGAGGAAAAGCCGCCGCAGCAGGTAAATCTCTCTGCATTGAAGGGGGCAAGCTGGTCTGTCTGCATTGAAAGGGGGCACGATGATCTCTCTGCATTGAAGGGGGGCACGCTGGTAATTCTGCATTGAAAGGGGGCACGCTGGTCTCTCTGCATTGAAAGGGGGCACGCTGGTAATTCTGCATTGAAAGGGGGCACGCTGGTAATTCTGCATTGAAAGGGGGCACGCTGGTAATTCTGCATTGAAAGGGGGCATGCTGGTCATTCTTCATTGAAAGGGGACACGCTGGTCATTCTGCATTGAAAGGGGGCACGCTGGTCATTCTGCATTGAAAGGGGGCACGCTGGTCTCTCTGCATTGAAAGGGGGCACGCTGGTCTCTCTGCATTGAAAGGGGGCACGCTGGTCATTCTGCATTGAAAGGGGGCACGCTGGTCTCTCTGCATTGAAATGGGGCACACTGGTCTCGCTGCATTGAATGGGGGCACGCTGGTCATTCTGTATTGAAAGGGGGTACGCTAGTCTCTCTGCATTGAAAGGGGGCACGCTAGTCATTCTGCATTGAAAGGGGGCACGCTAGTCATTCTGCATTGAAAGGGGGCACGCTAGTCATTCTGCATTGAAAGGGGGCACGCTAGTCATTCTGCATTGAAAGGGGGCACGCTAGTCTCTCTGCATTGAAAGGGGGCACGCTGGTCATTCAAACTTGTATTTAGATGCATTTTACTTTAATTACATCAGTATTTTCATAACAAACAATGCATGTGCTTAGGGGGTAAGGGTTCCTTTAACTAATCTAGTGAAAGAGACTCGAGTGCTAAAATCCCGCGGGTTAGGGGGCGCAAATTACTTGCCTTGCCCCGGGTGCTGACAACCCACGCTACGCCACTGCATACAAATACATGGTACAGCCGGCACATATCAGGAATATGAAGTGTTGGGGTAACAAACACTTTAAAGGATCTGCTACTGACAGATACCACATCATACCTTCAGAGGTATAGTGGAGTGCATGCCTCGATGGGTCAGTAATGTTTTGGTAGCAAAAAAGGGGACCTACCCAGTATTACTTTCAAATCTTACAAGGCTACTTAAAGCGGAGTTCCACCCTGGGAACGTTTTTTTAATAAAAATACCCCCGGGACAGTCAGGGCTAGTGCATTCCACAATGGCTAGCCTCTGATCTGTCCCGGGTTGCACTTACCTTTTAGAAGAAATACTTACCTTGAAAATGTACTGTCCAGCGCTGCCATCTCAGGTGTGGGCAGCTTGAAGCCAGCGCGATCCTCTTCTGTGTCCTCTTCCGTCTTCTTCGGTCCCACGATGCACTGCACCGGCCCCGCCGTCACTTCCGGTTCCGCAGCATCATCCCTGCACAGCTTCTGGGCATGCCCAGAAGCCGTTTAGCAAGGTATGACGGCGCCTGCACCGGAACTGACATCGGGGCCGGTGCTGGCGCATTGATTCCTGGGAGCGATGATGTTCAGCTCCCAGGAATCATGGCAAGCCAGGAAGTGACGAATCGCCGTGGCCGCCGAGGGGAGGAAGAGGAAGTAAGGTGAGTATATTTTCTTCTAAACCAGGTAATTTAAAAAAAAAAAAAAAAAATTGTCATTATCCATTTGTTTTTCAGGTGACCCCGGGCATGAAGATGGAGGTAAGTGTAATTTTAGGGTGGAACTCCGCTTTAAAAACACCTGATCCTAATAAGTAAATATGGGGATTTATTCACACCATATAGCCATCCTGTGCTTAAGCCCACCACTGCTTCAAAGTACCCCATTTTAAGTGGGTCCTAAACTATTCATAGAATGAAAGATAAGATAAACTTATAGCAGCACCAGCTTTAAAAATATATGTTTAGGGTGTGCCCCCCCCCCCCCAACCCTTATTTTCAAATAATCCTATTGGTACAAGACAAAAAAATATAGTTGCAGTTCCTTTAATTGTGCTTTAAAATAATATGACCAAATTACAAAAACATGTACTTCAAAAATAGAAAAGTTAGAATAGGACTTTTCTGGAAAAATACATTTGGCAGAAAATGTAATGACATCAGAGAATAATGTAAACCCCCTGCCAGTATTTTTTTTCTTCTTTCTTGCTTGCTCCAAAGTCCACAGCTTTTAAAATTTTGCTAAAACAAAAATAAAGGTAAGTATATCGGTCTATGTTCCCTTCAATTCTCTCCTGAAATAAAAGCAGGATGGAAGAGAGCTAGCTCCCAAGAAACTGCTGACTGATCCTTGCCCAAGCCACAAAGCTTACACTCGCTCCAACCCAGAATTACAAGCTTGATGAGAATAACAGAAGGTGTCAGGCAGATACTGCTAACACAAACATATACTGCAACAAACTCTCCAAAGTGGAAGCAACTATTTTGCCACCTAAATTCGACCAACCAATCCATTTGTGACTAAACTACACACGCTACTTTTGGTCACACAGAGCACACGACTTCAGATCCACTGGGATGGATCAAGGATTGCTGCACAAAATTATGACCTTTCCTCTGCAAAGTGATCACCATTCAATTGTGTGCAGCACAGCCGCATGATTAATAACAGACCACTGCCGCGAATGTCGAACAATCACTATAGAATTTGTGTAATTAAAGGGGACCACTTAGTAACTTTACAAGACTGCATGAATAAATTCCTGACATTCCGGTCACAAAATACAACAGCACAAATGTTTTAAATAAACAACACTAAAAATACATTATTAAAACACTATTCTTAAAGAAGAACTTCACCCTAATTTTATTTCTAGTCTCTAGTTATTGCTCCTGTATATTGACTGACTTACTAGTCCGTGAAGTTCAGCATTGTCCTTCCAGCTCAAAGTTCATCTCTGTAACTTTGCTCCCATACTGCCATCTTGGAAATTGGCTTCTCAACCTTTTGGCTAAAATTAAGTGCAGCATCTGTTCTGATCAGTGTCCAGTAGGGTGCTCAACCGTCATTTTGGCCTTATAGCTGGGATGCCTGGCTGTATGGTAACCCCTGCTGGTATGATAGGGATCCGAAGCTGGAAAGGCAGAAAGTCTGTAGTGTTCAGCGTCTCCTAGAAGTGGCATCTAGAAGTGGGGTGCCGGAGTAGTACTATTGGTGTGGGACCCCACTGTGTGAAACCGCACTACACAACACCTTTACTTTTTTTTTTAACCACAACACCTTACGGGCCAGGCCTTTTGGCCGAGATCAGGGCAATTTTTGTTACCAGGCTGCAAGACCTAGCCAATGCACACGCACTGGTACTTTTTTTATTTTTGCATATCTATTTATTTGCTCTCCATGTGAGCCACCCTGCACTTGTACATGTGTTTTTCCCCCTTTCACTCAGGGCCTACCCCAATGTCTAGGTGAAGAATGCACAGAAAATAGGTTCCTTACACCCCTGCCTTGTCTTTGTTTGAAAGTGCCTCCCACCTAGTACTTGGTGGTGGGCTTCAGCTGATCTTGAGGAGTGAGCCTTTTGGATAGGTGGACCTGAGTGTGCCTTACCCCCGCCTGGAGTCTTGCACCCTTGGGGGGGTTTAGGGAGGGGTCCTTCCCCTTCGAGGGGAGACCAAGGACACACCCCAAGTGCACTTTTTTTTCTTCCAATTATTTTTATTGCAAAGTTTTGCACATTATACAAAAATATTAATAATGTCCCATAAATGTCGTTAAGCTGATGCATCCTCCAAGGTGATTAGAGCCCATATCATAATAACCAAACAAAAGAGCAGCTAAATCGAGAGAAGATTTTGCCTAACGATTAGGCTCTACCTAATAGAGCAACCGTTTGTCTAAGGCTATGAACCCTTAAGTATCAGCAACTGATTACAAAAGGAAATCAGAAAATGAAAATTATAAGGTAACATTGCGATAAACTGTAGGTCACATACAGCTCAAGTACATGGAGAGGTAGGGACACATTGTCGAGGATTAAACCCAGTGCCTCATAGCACAATACCTCCTTCCCGAGGAAGTATTAAGATTAGGGAGGCTTTATGAGCACCATACCTGCTCATATGCATAGGTATGAATGATCAGCCAAGAGTATGTCCACATTATTATAGGTTTTTCTTTAGAAAGAGGATTTGGGGGCCAATCCTACACCTCCACCTACAATCTAAAGCTGACAATAGATGAATAGAAATTTGGCAGGTTCAGCAGAGATTGGCCAAATTTAAATCTATCCATGACTATTCCCATGTGTGAATAGTTGACCCAATGTTCGACTTCTCACAAATGGACTTAATGAAAAAATTTGGCCTGATCAGTGCTGCAGCCAATAGGTATATTCTGACAGCGGAGGAGTCCTTGCTGTCAGAATACAATAACACAGTGGAGGGGATTCCTCCATCCACTTTGCTTGTGTGGATGGGGGAACTCGTTCATTTTTTTTCTTATCAACCTGCTGGCTGATTAAAAAAAAAAAATGAACCATGTATGGGCCAGCCTGGCACCAAAGGCAAATTATAGCTGTGCATTTCATATGACTAAAAATTAATGAAATGTGCTGTGAAAGCAGTTGGTCAATTCTTATTCATTAAGAGGTCATTGGTTTAGGTGGAGCATTTCAGGAAAGTGAGCAATTTGCGTGCATTACTGCAACGCACTAAAATAAACAATGCAACATCTGGCCTGTGTGTATGGCACCCTGTCCGACAGAAGCGTTGTTGGACGACGAACATGCTGGAAAACCAGCAGTCAACCAACTCCCAATCAGAGCTCTTGGCTAATGGCAGAGGGGCTGCACCCTGTCAAAACACAACAGCTCAGTGGGGGAGATCGCTGTACTAACACTGGATTGTTAGTACAGCAGCTCCGATCGGAACAGACAGGTGTTTTTTTTTTTTTTTGCTTTTTGCTCAACCCCGCTGGGTTGAATGAAAAAAAACGGTTAGTTGGTACCAGGATTTAGAGTTCCACTTTAGAGTTCTCTCTATTGTGCTCCATTGTCATCCTGTCACACACGCTTCAGATAGAGACAACTGGGTAATTTACCACATATTATGCAGACATGGTCCACTTTAAAGTCCCACCGTGCGTTTTTGGTGGATGCAGTCTAATTTGACCCCAGTTTTTTCATATACAGGGATGGAGACCATAGCATGACCTGCTTGTCTCATGTAAAGTCCCAAATATTTTATGAAATTAGGGACGGCTGAGCTATACAGGCAAATTGCCTCATATAAAGTCCCAATCTGTGTTTTACACTACATCCGCCAAGGGATTGGAGGTGTATGCTTCTCAGCTGGTCGTTTTCAGTTTGTACCATCTTAAGAACATTGCTATTAGAGCATTGAGATACTATACCAGTCGTGGATGGAGGTGGGTTGGGGAAAGTTTGGGCTGCTCCCTCCCACCTGCCTCCTATCCACCCATTAGCAGCATGTGCTCCCAGAGTGGAGACACTCAAATTTAGAAGTGTTAGGGACTGCAGATAAAACAGGGTGCCGTGTCGTGGGTCTGCAGCTTACACATGCGTTTGCAAATGCGTGTCAACTAAACCTCTTTTCTTTATTTATATCGAGACAGGTCTACTTGGTTGGTGGCAGACTGGAGGGTGAGTACAATAGACTGGGGGCTGGCTGGCTTCCATGCACCTCTTTTAATCCTTTTCAATTTGTTTTTTCCGATATAGGGATGGAGACGCTGGGCATACCTGCCGGTGTCTCCCTTAAAGTCCCACATAGCCCACATTGTCTATGGTCCACTGTTACTGCCAGGAAAACCACCCTGAGAAATGCCATGCCACACCACTTTAGCTGGAGTGCAATATTTTATGGTTTACATTTAGGCAGCCATCATCACAGACCGTCTCCCTGCCAGAAGCATAAAGGATGGCTCATACAATAATATTTCTTGGGTGGCATTTGCTGTTCACTTATTAATATTGGAGTTGCTCTTTAGCATCCTTTATTAAGTGTGTTCAGTGTAATGAATGAACACTCAGTGAAAAAGCAAACCATGTAAGCCTGCCGTTTACTTCTGGCAAAAAGATGTAAATTTGATTGACCCATTGATGCCTGTGTCCTTGTTTGTTCTATCTGCAGTGTGAATTATTTAACATGAAAACTGTCTGGTTCTGCCGCATTTCTTCTACAGCAGACAAACTTATTAGAATAGTCTGCATTAGCCTGAGCGCATCATCACATCCTGTCACAAGCAAGTTCTCTTTGCTTGAACCTCATTGAGACTGTATATACTTGATAATGTATTACTTAAATGAGCAAGTAAACACGAAGAGTACAAGCATGATGTATGTAAGCAGTTTTTATGGGAATGTTGTTATTCATGAGATGTATACAACATACATGAAAGTCAACGTAAAATAAAACCTTCACAAATCTGGGCAACTAAAACCAAGCGTTTGATGAAAAAAAAAAAATAAATAACCAGATCAGTGGCGTAACTAGAACCTTCAGGGCCCCGATGCAAGAAACCATAAAGGGCCCCCTGGATGGGGCCCTTCCCTCCCAGCCTGGTGGCAAAATGCCAGGGCCAGTCGCAAGTGCAATGTTTGTGTGGTAGTTCTGCCATTGGTGTCAGTAGTTTTTTATTTTAATTAAATTTTTCTAGCATTTGCTTTATTCATTTTTTTTTTTTTTACAATATGGATGGTAGGAAGATGACAGGGGGGATGAAGATGACAGGGGGTGGGATGGTAGGAAGATGACAGGGGGGATGAAGATTACAGGGGGTGGGATGGTAGGAAGAGGACAGTGGGGGTGAAGATGACAGGGGTGGGATGGTAGGAAGATGACAGTGGGGATGAAGATGACAGGGGTGGGATGGTAGGAAGATGACAGGGGGGATGAAGATGACAGGGGGTAGGATGGTAGGAAGATGACAGGGGGGAAGAAGACGGGGTGGGATGGTAGGAAGATGACAGGGGGGATGAAGACGACAGGGGGTGGGATGGTAGGAATTTTACATACACCCCCCCCCCAGCTTCACACACCCCTCCATCTCCACACACCCCCCCAGCTTCACACACCCCTCCAACTCCACACACCCCTCCATCTCCATACACACCCCCCCAGCTTCACGCACCCCTCCATCTCCATACACCCATCCCCCTGCCACTCAGCTTCACACACCCCTCCATCTCCATACACCCCCCCCAGCTTCACACACCCCTCCATCTCCATACACACCCCCCCCAGCTTCACACTCCCCCTCCATCTCCATACACCCCCCCAGTTTCACACTCCCCCTCCATCTCCATACACCCCCCCTGCCCCTCAGCTTCACACACCCCTCCATCTCCATACACCCCCCCCAGCTTCACACACCCCTCCATCTCCATACACCCCCCCCCCAGCTTCACACACCCCTCCATCTCCATACACCCCCCCGCCCGTCAGCTTTACACACCCCTCCATCTCCACCCCCCTAGCCCCATACACCCCCCCCTCCTTGCAAGTTAGGAGTAGTTACAAACATCACAGACCTCAGATCAGAGAGGCGCTGTTGCAGAGTGGAGAGAGCTGGTCCCACCTCCTCTCCTCTTTGTACTGTACAGGAAACACACAGGAAGGGGGAGGGGTGGGTTCAGTGATCGTCTCTGCTCTCTGCACTCACCACACAGGCAGCTGGGGAGAGGTCCCTGTGTGTGTAACTCGCTGAGGAACGGGGAGCTCCGGTCTCAGTTGGGCTTGCGGCTCCTCCTCTCTATACATACAGGGGGCCCTCTTAGGCCCCCAGCAGCATGGGGCCCGGTCGCCATGGCGACCCCTGTACGTCCGCCCCTGAACCAGATGTTACTTTAAAAGAAAAATCCAAGTTAAAGCAAATAGATACAGAAAGCTAGGCAGTTGAATTTATATGCAGATCATGACTTTTCTTCTAAAAGTCAGACATAGCCTTGCTCTCATTCATGCCTCTTTGTTACTGATGCCACCCATCATATTATAGGATCATCAAGGAGGCTCTAAAGATAAGAAGGGTGGATCCAAGCTTGAGGTTTAGGCCTTGTGCACACTGGACGTTTTTACAGCTGCTGTTTTTTGTGTCAGACTTTTTCTGCACCCAGTAAACTCCCCAGCATGTTATCCTATGTATCCATGCACACATAGCTTGTTATCAGCAGTTTGTGGCAGGGGGAAATTTCTTGCTGCAAAAAAACCCCAGAACTAGTGGGTTCTGAGAGGAGTTTTTCAGCTGGAAAAAGGCTCTAACTCGGATAAGCATTTTTTTATCAGCATGCATCAGCATTTTTGAGCCATAAGCTTTTGTGGGAGTATAGTTTTGCTACAAAAAGCGAAAATGCGCCACGGCTCAAAAAAGCTAAAAAATGCTGAACAACGCTACTGCAAAAAAGCCAAAAAACTCCTTCTACAGCTACAGCTTTCTATTGGTGTTTTGATAATGTCCAGTGTGCATGAGGCCTTACAGGAAAAGTCAAGGTTTGCATATAAATGCAGCTACATGCATCTCTGGATCTAAAGTTCTGTAGGTGATTGAGGCCCTGTTCACACTATGGCGTTCTGGATCACGGGAAGAAATGCCGCGATTCTGCCCAAGATTCCGAATCAAGGCAAATTGCAGGACGCCCTTGCGGTCCCTATAATTTTCAATGGCACTAAGATTGTGGTGCGATTTTGCAGTGATTGTTGCCCGAACTTCAAACTTCCAAAACTTCTTTTGGGCGACAGGCATCACAAAGTAAGGTCTATGAAGACATGGATGAGAGGGTTTGGGGTGGAGGAACTTGACTGGCATACATAGAGTCCTAACCTCAACCCGATCGAACACCTTTGGGATGAATTAGAGCAGAGACTGAGCCAGGCCTTCTCGTCCACATCAGTGCCTGACCTCACAAATAAGCTTCTGGAAGAATGGTCAAAACATTCCACTAGACACACTCCTAAGCCTTGTGAACAGCCTTCCCAGAAAAGTTGAAGCTGTTATAGCTGCAAAGGGTTAGCCAACTCAGTATTGAACCCTACTGATTAGGACTTGGATGCATTTAAGTTCGTGTGTATGTGTAAAGGTAGGCGTCGCAATATTTTTGGTAATATAGTGTATGTGAGGTATCTACAGTGTATTTCTGGTACTCAACCTGCAGCTCTTTGTCATGTACTGTGTGACCCTCTCAGCCCCTTCAGACAGTAATCTGTGTTTCGGTCCTTACTTAGAGCGGTAATAAACCCAAAATGTGGTGGCTGCATTCGTTTCCTTTTTTAGGCTCTTTTCCTTCTGTTTTCACCTAGTGATCGGGCCAGTAACACTCTGGATAATTAAGCACAGGGGCACCTTTGGACAGCAGCATTGTCAGTCTGGAGGGAGGGGAGTGTTGGATGGGATAAGCAGATAAAGCCACGCAACGAATTCCCGCCGACCGGTCGTCCATCTTTTGTCCAGAGTGGCGTTTTGTTGGTTGGAATGTGCCTAGACTGCACACGAATTTTCCCGCACAACAAAATTCTACTTCAGAAGTGATGTCATGTGTTGGTTTGCTTTCTTTGTGTTCTTTCTTCTCTGAGCATGCCCAGTCTTGCTCATAAGATTTTTCCCTGTCGAAATCTGTACTGACTGCACGAAAATCTGACATGTTTTGACGGAGGACAAAAATTTTATAGCATGCACACCAGATTTTATTTCGGCCGAAAAGTCAGAGTCGGTTGTCGGAAGCATCATACTAACAAGCCGAAAATCGGCAGATCGGTCGTCGGACGAAAATTCAGAGCTGAATTTCGACACGTGTGTACGAGGCTTTAGATATCATAACAAATTAAAGCCCAACTGCAGTTACACAAACCATTACAGCAACATTTTGTTTTTCTTTTGGGGTAAAGGTTTTACATGAATAAATAAAAGCTGATGATTATAAGCACCCTGCCAGTGGTAAATAGCTTATCTCAACACTCTCAACTGATATATTCGGCAGGAGAGTTTGTTCTGTAGAAAAACAACAAACTTACTGGATGGTTTACCACATGAAAATAAAAGAAAGAAAGCCTTAAAAAATAAAGGTAATGCAGCCATTGCATCAAAGGATTGTAAGCTGCAATAAACTGAAGGTTTGCTTTTGGGCTCAATACCGCTTTAAACCAATGAAGGAAAATATTTTCTAAACCAGGTTCTTCTATTGACTAGGGCCATTGAAAGAAGACCGCCAAGGCTGACACCTGACCCTTGATAGTACTCAAGGCCAGTTTCTGCTCAACCCCCCCCCCCCCCCCCCCCGTTGAAAGAAGGTCAAGATCCAAACCACCGAATAAAGAGCAAGGATGAACCCCAAGAGACTAACACCACAGAATGTACATATTCCACGTACGATGGTAGATCCTCCTAGAAGTAGATTTCCTAGCTTTTAGCAGCGTTGGAATCACCGACCCAGACAAACCTCTATCCATCAGCACCTGGCCTTCAACAGCCAAGCTGTCACAGCCAGTGAATGTAAAGCAGGGTGCAAGATCGGTCCTAGGGACAGCAGATGCTCCCTGAGAGGAAGCTTCCAAGGAACGTCGGCGACCAGCTGCACTGCATCTGCGTTCCAGGCCCAGCGAGGCCAGTCCGGTGCCACTAGGATGACCAGAATCCCTTCTGCCTAGATCCTGCGTAGGAGTCTGGGCAGAGGCTTGAGAGGGGGGAAGGCATAGATCAGACCATACTGACCCTACGGGGCCACAAACCTCTGTAAAGCAGGATGGAAGATTGGTCCTAGGGACAGCAGATGCTCCCTGAGAGGAAGCTTCCAAGGAATGTCGGCGACCAGCCGCACCAGATCGGCGTACCAACCGGGGAGGGCCAGTCTGGGGCCACTAAGATGACCGGAATCTCTTCTGCCTCGATCTTGCATAGAAGTCTTGGCAGAAGCTTGAGAGGGAAGGCGTAAATCAGACATACTGACCCCACAGGTCACCAATGCGTCTGTGGCGTCTGCCAGAGGATCGCGTGACCGAGCCAAAAACCTCTGCACCTTTCTGTTGAGCTGGGATGCCAACAGATCCACCTAGGGGATGCCCAACCGAAAACACAACTGATGAAACACCTCCGGATGAAGGGACCACTCCCCTTGGTCCAACACCTGCCGACTGAGGTAATCCACCTTCCAGTTTTCCACCCTGGGAAGGAGGGGAACCCAGGGGTCCAACCGTCCCATGGAGGGGCCAAGGTCCATGCCAAAACCATCCAGGGGGAGAGGGGGGGGGGCATTCCCTTACCATACCAGGAACCAGGCTCGAGACAGAACTTCCTCTCCACTGAAATGGGGGGTTGTCGGCCAGAAGGAACGCTGTGACTCAGCCTGAGACCCAGTCGTATGCAACCTCGCAAAGCTTTAACCCGCAGGCCAGCCCCCGTCTGGTGGGGCTATGTTGCAGCTGACCTAGCGCAGAGCTGAGGTCTGCGCTTGCTCGCTGGCCAGACTGGGGTGACCGCTGGATCTAGATTATCCAGCCCCTCGCCCAGTCTTGCAATTGATTGTGGATCTCACAGGAAAAGAAGCTAGGAAAAAAATACTACCTAAAAATAAAATATTGATAGGACCGGAGATCCCAGCAAGGAACTAGGTCCTTACTCCTGACTAGGCCGAAAAAAAACAGGGGAGAGAGGGAGTATACCCCCTGGGACTGCCCATAGGCGTAGCCAGACTTTTTTTCTGTCTAGTGTCCTAGTCCTGTAGGGGGCAGTATGGCCAAACGGTTAAGAAGATCAGGAGCTGTGTCCATCAATAAATGAAAGAGAAAACGGAATTTTTGAAATTGACAGCAGCAACGCATCTCATAAAAGTTGGGACAGGGCCATGTTTTACCACGGTGTAGCCCCCCCCCCCCTTCTTTTTAACAACACTTTGTATATGTTTGGTAACTGTTGTCCCATTCTTGCCTGACTTAATATTTGAACTGCTCAACAGTCCTGGTGTCACAAGTTAGCCTGTAGTTTCTGCTTGTGTACCCTTATCTCCTTGCTGCAGTGTTTTTCAACCCTGCTTCCTTTCAGATGTGTGGTTTGGCTGTCCTCACCTTTGGGCGTCGTCTGCTATTCTGTGGGCTTTTATTTACTGTCCCTTCCATCACTTCATGGCCCGCCTTCTAGTTGGCTTTTCTATATAAGAAATGCTCAGTGTAACTCATTGTCTGACCAACTTCTCAGTTCTCTGAGCTTCCATTTGCATGCCTCTTGGCTACTGAGTCCGATTACCCGTGTACGGACCCCAGCTTAGTTTACCATCTGTGTTTGTTTGCTACCTGCCTCTGCTTTCCTCTGCTGCTTGTACTCTGCACATGCCAGTGGTCTCCGCATACTCAGCTGGGCCTACCTGGGGGCCGCGACCTGGTTCCAGCTTGCTGCAAGTCCATCCCCAAATTATTAAAGGAGCCATATTCATAGAGACTGCAAAGTGGTTCATAGCACATATATCAATGTAAGACTTACAGTGGGGAAATTATTTATTTGATTCCCTGCAGAGTTTGTAAGTTTGCCCACTTACAAAGAAATAAAGGGTCTATAATTTCTATAGGTGTATTTAAATGAAAGACAGAATATCAACCAAAAATCCACAAAAAAAAAAAACACATGATACAAAGGTTATAAATTGAGTTGCAGTGAGTAAAATAAGTATTTGATCCCCAAGCAAAACATAACCATCTTTGGTGGAGAAACCCCAATCGGCAAGTACAAAGAGAAGACGTTTCTTGTAGTTGGTTACCAGGTTTGCACACATCTCAGGAGGGATTTTGGTCCACTCTTTACAGATCTTCTCTAAATCCTTAAGGCAGGGGTCTTCAAACTATGGCCCTCCAGTTGTTCAGGAACTACAATTCCCATAATGCCTAGTCATGTCTGTGAATTTCAGAGTTTTAATATGCCTCATGGGATGTGTAGTTCCGTAACAGCTGGAGGGCCGTAGTTTGAAGATCCCTGAAGATCCCAGCTCCCTCTATAATTTCTATGGGATTAAGGTCTGGACTGACTAGGCCACTCCATGACAATCACTTAAGGACCGTAAGGTTTTACCCCCTTAATAACCAGACCATTTTTTGTGATATGGCACTGCATTCCTTTAACTGACAATTGCGCGGTCGTTTAATGCTGTACCCAAAAAAAATTGATATCCTTTTTTTTACCACAAATAGAGCTTTCTTTGGTGGTATTTAATCACCTCTGCGGTTTTTATTTTTTGTGCTTTAAACAAAAAAAGAGCGACAATTCTGAAGAAAATAATATTTTTTACTTTCTGCTATACAACATTTCCAAAGAAAAAAAAAAAAAATCAAATTTTTTCATCAATTTAGGCCAATATGTATTAGCCACATTTTTAGTAAAAAAAATCCCAATTAGTGTATATGGATTGGTTTGCACAAAAGTTATTGCGTCTACAAACTAGGGGATAGATTTATGTAATTTTTATTTAATTTTTTCTTTTTTTTTGCTAGTAATGGCAGCGATCAGCGATTTTTAGCAGGACTGCGACATTGCAGCAGACATTTTTGACACTTTTGGGTGACCTGTAAAATTACTACAGTAATCAGTGCTAAAAATATGCACTGTTACTATACTAATAACACTGGCAGGGAAGGGGTTAACACCAGGGGCAATCAAAGGGTTAAGTGTGCTCCTAGGGAGTGCTTTCTAACTGTGTGGGGGATGTACTCAATAGGTGAACACAGAGACCTGTGTTCCTAAATAGTAGGAACACAGGATCCCTGTGTTCATTTGTAATAGAACGGCGGTCTGCCTTGGTTTATATAGGCAGGCCACCATTCTGTCTCCATGGGGAGCGATCGAGAGTGGCTGGCAGACATCACATCCACTGGACCTGCTGATTGGCTCCCCCTCTGGCTAATTAGCGTGTGCGCCCCCACTGTCTATTACACAAAGCGACATACAGGTAGATCATTTCGAACAATAGAGCCAACCTGCCACAATAAAAACTACGGGGCTGGTCAGCAAGTGAATTATTTTCTTCTTCTGGAGCCACTCCTTTGTTGCCTTGGTGGTATGTTTTGGGTCATTGTCATGCTTGAAGACCCATCCACGACCCATCTTCAGTGTTCTGGCTGAGGAAAGAGGGTTCTCATCCAAGATTTTACAATATGTGCATCATCTATTGGCCCCTCAATGCGGCAAAGTCAACCTGTACCTTTAGCAGTGAAACAGCCCCAAAGTGTAATGTTTCCACCTCCGTGCTTAGCTGTAGGAAAAATGTTCTTAGTCAGCATTTTTCTTCCTCCAAACACGGCGAGTCAAGTTATTGCCAAAGAGCTCAATTTTGGTCTCATCTGACCACAGCACGTTCTCCCAATACTTCTCTGAATCATTTAGATGTTCATTGGTCAACTTCAGATGGGCCTGTACATGTGCCTTCTTGAGGAGGGGGACCTTGCAGGCACTGCAGGATTTTAATCCACGGGGTGCATATTGTGTTATCAATGGTTTGTTTGGTGACTATCGTCCCAACTGCCTTGACATCATTCACAAGCTCATTCTGTGGAGTTCTGGGCTGATCCCTCACTTTTCTCATAATCAGCCTTACCCCAAGAGGAGAAATCTTGCACGGAGCTCCAGACCGAGGGCGATTTCGTATTTCTTCCATTTGCAAATAAACGCTAAACAGTTGTCTCCTTCTCAGCAAACTTTTTGCAGATGGTCTTGTAGCCCAGTGGTCCTCAACTCCGGTCCTCAGGGCCCACTAACAGGCCAGATTTTAAGTATTACCTTGGGGAGATGCAGACTAGAGTACTGCAATCACTGAGCAGCAAATGATATCACCTGGGATGTATTTCAGTTATCTTGCAAACCTGGCCTGTTAGTGGGCCCTGTAGGCCAGGGTTGAGGACCACTGTTGTAGCCTATTCCAGCCTTTTACAGGTCTTCAATCTTGTTCCTGATGTCCTTTGACACCTCTTTGGTCTTTACCATGTTGGGGAGGTTTGAATGGAAGAAGGATTCTGTGGACAGGTGTCTTTTATAGAGTTGTTGTTAGGAACATCTTCTTAAATCGACAGGACTAGTATGAGCACATATTAGTAGCCAGTCTGTGGGAGCCAGAACTATTGTTGGTTGGTAGGGAATCAAATACTTATTTACTCACTAAACTGCAACTCAACTTATAATATTTGTATCCTGTGCTTTTTCTGGATTTTTGGTTGATATTCTGTCTCCATCATTTAAAATATACCTATGATAAAAAATTATAGACCCTTTCTTTGTAAGTGGGCAAACTTACAAAATCTGCAGGGGATCAAACAATTATTTTCCCCACTGTATATAATATCACCCCTGTACCATATTTATGGGGATCACCCCTTTACAGTTCTGCCAAAACACTTCCTCAATCAATACCTTGGATAAACACATGCTTTGGGATATATTTTTTTAAAGCATATGGATTGTGTGATGGCATAATGTATTTAGAGTAGAAACAAATGTGATGTGATAGTTTAGCATTAAATTGTTCATGTTCAATGTTGACAAGACTATTGGTTTTGCTTTTTTTAGCGCTTTGAGTGCTAACCTGAAGATGATTTCTTTAGTGTTTAACCACTTAAGCCCCGGAAGATTTTACCCCCTTCCTGACCTACTGTATTTTGCGATTTGGCACTGCGTGACTAACGGACAATTGCGCGGTCGTGCGACTCTGTACCTAAACGAATTTGACGTCCTTTTTTCCCCACAAACAGAGCTTTTTTTTGGTGGTATTTGATCACCTGTGCGATTTTTTGATCATGCGCTATAAAACAAAAAAATTGTACATATGTAGTTCATGTGGAGTGGTCCCTAGCGTGCCACATCCCGGGTAAAGAATCAAAAACAAAAGGGTTCCCCTGTGGGTGGGACTTTAAAGGCATTGATATTTCAGAAATTACACATAGGTAAGAATACAAAATGTAGCTTTATTAAATTTGTTTATACAAAATATATAAAAGATAAAAGCAGAGGCAAGCAAAATCATACATCACATTACAGGGTTGAACATCCACCATGAGACCCCCATATATACACCCGACGCGTTTCGGAGAAACACTCCTCCATTTTATTTGTTAGTTTCTTTCCCTTTCCCCTCCTTGCCTTTTCCCTTCCCCCTTCCCCTTTTCTTTTCCTTCCCCTTCAGATAGCCTTTGTGATTACATTATTGTATTAAGTATTTGTCCTGCTTTGTACACATGAACATCGACTTGCCCTTGGGGTGCAACTATGGTTGCCAACGTTTTTCTTCTCTCTTTCTCTGTTTAAATGGCTATAAATCCATACAGAGATGTGTTTTGAACCATTATGTTGCCTTTGGTATACAGACAACACACACTTTTGACATGATTTTCTATTTTTATCAAGTTTGTTGCGCAGAAAACAATCATTTTCTGCGATTGCTATGGGTACAGCCCGGCACGGTAAGGCGAACGCCATTCGTGGCGTTCGCCAATGGTGGCAGCAGCCTCTTACACCTGGCTCATGGGTTATTCCCATTGCGCATGCCTAATGGACTCCGCCTGACGTATCCAACGCTGGCGGAAGTCTGTACCGTGTCGGTGGGACGCACGGGCCGACGTCACTTCCGCCGGATCATTTCCGGCGGTGATGACTTGTCATCATTTCCGCCGGACTTCTTCCGGTTGGGGGCGGCGCTGGCCCATGTGACCCGGGAAATCCCTTTGGCAGTCAGCTGGACGCATTAGCCGCCCAGCTGAGACTGCTCTCAGCTGATTAGTAATTCCTCATTTATACTCCACGCTCGGCGTCGGACTCATATGTTCCATTGCCGAGCGTGGAGCAACATCCATCCTGCTATTGCATTCATTCTGCCAAGATTGGACTTGAAAAGGTATTTTCATTTTCTAGACATATTTTCCCTTTTTTTTGTTGTTTTTGGGATCTTCATTCTTGTTGGCTCCTCTGCTCCCAAATAGTTGCAACGTTTACCTAGGGGGAAAAAATCCCCCTTTTTTTATTAAATTACTCATTAATTATTCTATTGGCTATATATTTACGAGCATTGGAGCCTCCAGGATTATTCCTTCACTTCAGAGAGCCTGTAGCTCTTATATGGGTAGAGGCTCTCTGGTGAGATTAACCCCTGGATGTCTTTTGTGTCCTCTGACTTGTTCATATGACACACTACTCACCATATACCCCCCTTTCTCTTTTACTTTGGCTTTTTGCCCAGCAGGATTGCCTCTTTTGGGATTTCAGCTGTCCCCGCCCAGACTCACACAGTTGTCTGGTAGCAAGCAACCTTGACTTGACTTCAATTCTACAAATCAAAAATTCCTCTTCTGTATGAAGCTAACTCCATCGAATTTAACTGGCTCACCATAGACCCACGCTGGCATTGTCGATGTTCTGTTTTTAGCCTTGCAGGCAGGCACTCTTTTAACCATTACAGTGAACCATGTAAGTGCACTTTTTTGACTTTATTATTTTTTCTTGCCAGATTGATTCTGCAATATGTATAATATGTACATTTACATTGATTGTTTACAGACCACCCTCCCAAGGCACCCCTGAAGAAGGAGTGTTTCTCCGAAACGCGTCGGGTGTATATATGGGGGTCTCATGGTGGATGTTCAACCCTGTAATGTGATGTATGATTTTGCTTGCCTCTGCTTTTATCTTTTATATATTTTGTATAAACAAATTTAATAAAGCTACATTTTGTATTCTTACCTATGTGTAATTTCTGAAATATCAATGCCTTTAAAGTCCCACCCACAGGGGAACCCTTTTGTTTTTGATTATAAACAAAAAAAGAGCATCAATTTTGCAAAAATAACAATATTTTTCACATTTTTTTATATGAAATTCCCCCCCCCAAAAAAATGTAAAAATCTAAATTTTTTTACATTTTAGGCCAATTTGTATTCTGCTACATATTGTTGGTAAAAAAAAAAAAAAAATCGCAAAAAGCGTATTTTGATTGGTTTGCGCAAAAGTTATTGCGTTTACTAACTAAGGGAAAGATTTTTGTTGTTTTTTTAACACGTAATGGCGGCAATCTGCGATTTTTTTTGAGGGACTGCGACATTGGGGCGGACAGATCGGACCCTTGACTGACATTTTTGACACTTTTGGGGTTACCAGTGACATTACTACAGTAATCAGTGCTATACATATGCACGGTTATTGTAAAATTACACTGGCAGTGAAGGGGTTAACTTTTTTTTGAGAGGGAGGGGTTGTGTGTGTCCCTAGGGGCGTGTTTCTAACTGTGATTGGCTGTGGCTTGAGGTGTAGGAACAGTGATCAACTGTCCTACATAGTAGAACCGTATGATCACTATTCCTACACAGGGGAGAATGACAGGTGGCTTGTTTACATCAGCCGCCTGCCTTTCTCCCGCTGTCACAGACGATCGCGCACACACGCGGTGGGGGGGCCATGACCGAGCGGGAGCGTGCATTCGGCGGCACGCGCTCGCTCCCCAGAGACTCACATGCTAGCGACGTAGACCTACGCCGCTTTGCCTGTGAGGGGCTGACTGCCGCAGTAAATATACTGTGAGCAGTCGACAAGTGGTTAACATACTTTTCTTGATGCATTATCATTGTACATAGCCTTTATAAAGCATGTTGATTGACGCTACTGACCCACACAACAACAATACACTGCTGCAATAAAAAGCTTTTAAACTGCAACTCCTTCATACCTATGTTTGTATTCCACCAAGGCCACGATCTGCTTGGATTTAGTGTACAGTAAACCCCCCTCCATTGCGGGGGTTACGTTCCGGACCCAGCCGCGAAAAGTGAAAATCCGCGAAATAGAAAAACCCTATTAAAATGCATTGTACGTGTAAAAGCATTTTAAGGTCTTTAAACACACTTTTAAAACAATAGAAACTTATTTAAACACATAAAAGATACTGAGGGGCATATCAAGAGCTAAGAGCTAGAGAAAAATATTTCATTTTTAATGATTTATATAGTAAAATAACATTACAAAAAAAAAAACGCAATATACAAGGACCGCAAAAACTGAACCGCGACGGAGCGGGGGTTTACTGTATTCTTCTTGTAATTGCATGGTTTCCACGGATTATATATATATATATATATATATATATATATATATATATATATATATATATATATATATATATATATAGTCGCCACCTGGAATTAACTAAGCAACTAACTAAACTATGCATGCAGTAAGTATCCTATTGGATAGTTACTGTATGTGCCCAAAGAATGAGGTCAGCTGACTACCTGAATATACTGAATGACCAGGTTATTCCATCAATGGATTTTTTTCTTCCTTGATGGCACGGGCATATTCCAAGATGACAATGCCAGGATTCATCGGCTCAAATTGTTAAAGAGTGGTTCAGGGAGCAGGAGACCTTTTCACACATGGATTGGCCACCAAAGAGTCCAAAACTTAACCCCATTGCAAATCTTCGGGATGAAGAAGCTGGAGAAGGCTCTGCGCAGTGGTCCGACTCCCTCATCATCAATACAAGATCTTGGTGAAAAATGAATGCAACACTGGACGGAAATAAATCTTGTGATATTGCAGAAGCTTATCGAAACAATGCCACAGTGAATGTGTGCCGTAATCAAAGCTAAAGGCTGTCCAATGTGTAAGACCATTTTTTTTGGCCAGGCAGTGTGTATATACAGTATCTCACAAAAATGAGTACACCCCTCACATTTTTGTAACTATTTTATTTAGGGTTAGTGCAACCAGTATCAGTGTTAATTAACACTGGTTGCACTAATACTGGTTGCACTAATGCAGCACAAAGGCTTAATTACCTGCCACTGGTCGGTCACTAATAGATGAGTGACCAGCAGTGACAATACATTAACCCCTCATGCTTCATAATACAAATACCATTGGTAATTAAATTAACCTCTTGCCAACCCATCACAGTACATATACTGTGACAGGGTGGCAGCGACAGGTGTACGTCACTACCTGTTTTTGGTGTATGCCCCTCTTCTATCCATTTTAAAAAATTTTGGGGGAAAAAGTCATTTTCGGTTTCGGTTTTCGGCCAAGGGCATCCTGCATTTTCCGTTTCGGCCCAAAATTTTCATTTCGGTGCATCCCTAATTTTATTATATCTTTTCATGTCACAACACTGAAGAAATGACACTTGGCTATAATGTAAAGTAGTGAAGGTACAGCTTGTATAACAGTGTAAATTTGTTGTCCCCTCAAAATAACTCAACATACAGCCCCCTTAGTGAAGACGTCCAAATTGGGCCCAATTAACCATTTTCCCTCTCCGGTGTCATGTGACTTGTGTTACAAGGTCTCAGGTGTGAATGGGGAGCAGGTGTGGTAAATTTAGTGTTATTGCTCTCACTATCTAATACTGGTCACTAGAAGTTTAACATGGCACCTCATGGCAAAGAACTCTCTGAGGATGTAAAAAAAAAAGAATTGTTGCTCTACATAAAGATGGCCTAGGCTATAAAAAAAAATTGCCGAGACTCTGAAACTGAGCTGCAGCATGGTGGCCAAAACCATACAGCTGTTTAACATGACAGGTTCCACTCAGAACAGGACTCACCATGGTCCACCAAAGAAGTTGAGTGCACATGCTCAGTGTGCATCTTCTAAAGATGATGCACAAGAAAGCCCATAAAGTTTACTAAAGACAAGCAGACTAAGGACATGGATTACTGGAACCTGTGCTGTGGTCTGACGAGACCAAGATAAACTTATTTGGTTCAAATGGTGTCAAGCATGTGTAGCGGCAACCAGGTATGGAGTAAAAAGACAAGTGTGTCTTGGGTACAGTCAAGCATTGTGGTGGGAGTGTTATGGTCTGGGGCTGCATGAGTGCTGCTGGCACTGGAGAGCTACAGTTCATTGAGGGAACCATGAATGCCAACATGTACTGTGATATACTGAAGCAGAGCATGATCCCCTCCCTTCAGAGCCTGGGCTGCAGGGACGTATTCCAACATGATAACGACCCCAAACACACCTCCAAGATGACCATTGCCTTGCTAAAGAAGTTGAGGGTAAAGGTGATGGACTGGGCAAGCATGACTCCAGACCTAAACCCTATTGAGCATTTGTGGAGCATCTTCAAACGGAAGGCGAAGGAGTGCTAGGTGTCTACCATCCACCAGCTCTGCAATGTCCTCATGGAGGAGTAGAAGAGGACTCCAGTGGCAACCTATGAAGCTCTGGTGAACTCTGTGCCCAAGAGGGTTAAGGCAGTGCTGGAAAATAATGGTAGCCACACAAAATATTGACACTTTGGGCCCAATTTAGACATTTTCACTTAGGGGTGTACTCACTTTTGTTGCCAGCGGTTTAGACATTAATGGCTGTGTGTTGAGTTATTTTGAGGGAACAGCAAATTTACACTGATATACAAGCTGTAAACTTACCACTTTAGATTGTAGCAAAGTGTAATTTCTTCAGTGTTGTCATATGAAAAGATATAATAAAATATTTACAAAAATGTGAGGGGTGTACACACTTTTGCGAGACACTGTATATATTACACAGCCACACACACACACAAACATGCACACAAGGCACAGACATACAATCTGTCCTCTTCTGGTACACACCTGAGCTTCTTATATCTGGGATAAGTCATCACAAACTGCACAAGCCTACATGAAGGATCTATATATTCTGTCTATCCTTGCTCATCCTTGTATTACAGCCTCGATGCAATTATTTGAATGCAGACTTTAGCAGTGTGACTGCCCCAAATTTCTACACAAAAGAATGGACACTGAGGGAGGATTAAGACCTGAAAGTGCAGATAAGGAAAAACTTCACTGTTCAGGCAGCAGTGGGAAGAGCACAGGAATACTAATGTCTGGCTTGATAAAACCCAGTGCTTTCCGTAGTAAATATTTTTCTTTGAGCAATTAATGGCACACTGAGCAGTCTCTTCCCCACAAGGGATACAGCCAATTAATCAAAGCAAAACAGATACAATATTTTAATAACCCGGAGACGAAAAGCTCAATTACAACTCTTGTCACCCTCGTAGCATTTATTAACGGTAGAAATTAATGAAGACTGGAGTGAAAACTAGAATTCAAAGATAATTCAGGATTAAGAGCAAACAAGATCACAAAGATAAAGGCAACATTAAAAGGAAAATCCCATCTCTGTTCAATACACATACACCCAGTGCTCATTTTGCATACGGGAAGCATAGCAATGCTCAAAGAGGGGTCAATAGCAATAAATGAAGACTTCAACCACAGACTGCAGCCTTCATGCTTGGTAAAGGGCTTCAGAGTAAAGCAGACACTTTGCTTAGCAGTCTTGTATTGAGCCACTGATCATTCTTCTAGGACAGCCATTGTCAAGCAGGGTTCCTCCAGAGTTTGCTAGGGGTTCCTTGAGCTGTTGCTGACTGACCTCCCATCTGATGGCGTCTTTAAAGTTTTGGGGCCAACACTACTTGGCAGAGCCAGCAACATCACACCAATGATCTTTTTTACTGTCTGTAAGGGGGATGTTCTGATCACCACTCAAAGGTGTGCGCACAGGGTGCGCCACGTATGCCTGGGCACACCCTAATCCCCTTGTGTGGCACACATTCCCCCTGTTTAAACTCCTGATATCTCAGCCAAGCCCCCTAACCGCGCTCCAAAAAACATTTGTAAAAAAGAAAACAATAGAAACTTCTGACACCAATTTCTGACCTACTGACAACACCCACTGCTCTATTGACACCGTCAGTATTCTGTATATACAAATACATGTGTTTGAGCTTTGAGGTGCACACCCATGTCATCGCTATAAGGCTTAGTTCACATACAGTATATTCAGGGCCCGAGTCTGGTGCATTTAGGGGTTCGGGTGCGAATATGACACTTAAATTGCACCTAAACCAGACTGAAAAAAACACTGGACCCTTTTTAATGCACACTGCAACTGGCCCACATATATGTGAACTGGCTCCATTGAAAGCCGGTTTTTTTCACATGTTATGCAAATCGGATGTGGTTCAAAATGCATCCGATCTGAAATATGTGAACCAAGCCTAACAGCGGCATTTTTCCTACTGACCCCCGATTAATTGGTTTTAGTAGGGTTTCGCGGAGATCTAAAAACTACTTCAAGGGCTCCTCTGGGGTAAAAAGGTTGAGAAAAGTTGCTCTAGGTGCTGGTAGTTTTTGGTGGAGAGCAGCTGGTGCAGAGTTCTTGCCAAACCACTACTGTAACCCTCACTGTAAACATAATATTCACAAACACGGAGCTTTGAATATACAATTCATATACAATAAAAAAAATCATGGGATAGCAATATAAAAAAAAAAAACATTGGTACCTCTCATCCAGATGAGTATTTACCAGAGGCTGGGTTCACAGTGCCACACAGAGCAGCTCACAGCAGGGATCCAGTGCATCCCTGTTCACCATTTCAGGTCTGATTTCAAGTCCAAAATTTTGGCTGAATTTGCAATTCGCATCGGAACTGCTCCAGAGATATGTGATAGATCCATAGAGAGCCAGCACAATCTCCTGACATGCGAATTAGATAAGGGGGAAACCCGCATACAGTTCATAATAGTGTGAACCCAGCCTCAAGGAGATTTCAACAGCAGAGGAGTTACATGACAAAGAATCAGTATGGATTCTTCGAGACATAAGATTGAATGAGATTTTGCAAGAAAAAAAGGCATTTCCAGCTGGCTGCTGCTGCAGTGCCCAAGATAGTAATCCAACCAGTCTGAGAGAAGACTAGGAAAGCACCAGTTGGAGAGACAGCTGTGCCCTGTACAAGGTGATTATTCACACGCAGATTGTCACATCATCAGCAGCAAACTGGCACACAACTGGATAAGTACTTGGATAATGCACTCTAGCCATGCTAATGCTTTCACAACAGGAGCTCAGTGGCTGATCAACTAGGGCTGAAAATGTTCTCAGGGCACAAATGACAAATTATTCCAAAACAAATGTGGCTTTGTAAAAGGCATGTTTTATTTATGACTTGTAAAATGTAAAAAATGGGTCTTCCACATCACATTATGGCTGGTCAAGGCAATCATCTTTATGCCTAATGTGCCTAGGCATGTATTACCAATTTGTAGGTTAACTAGTAATTACAATAAACTAGCAAGCTAGTGTAAAGATGAACAATTGTGTAAGAAGCCATCAGTTGATTTCCCAACACCTCCATTCCATCGACTTGATAGGGCTCTTTCACACGGGCGATCCGATCAGATCTGCCTGTCAGTTTTTTAGGCGGATCTGATCGGATCCTCCATGCAGCTCTATGGGGCAGCAGATGTCAGCGGAGACACCTCCGCTGACACCCGCTTCCATCCGTATCCGATCCTGTCCGTGAAATCTGGACGGATGGAAACCCTATTTTTCCATCCGTTCAGGGATCGGATCAGATTAGAGCGGACAGGCGGTCCTCTCTCATCCGATCCCCCATAGAAAGCAGTGGGAGCTGTGACACCTCCCTCTCCGCACTGCAAGCGGAGACGGAGCTGTCATCCGCCGGCTCAGCGGGGATCGGCGGATCGATCCCCGCTGAGCAGCACGGATCCGCCTACGGAGGTAGACCGTGTGAAAGAGCCCATCAGCATAAATGCAACAAACAGATCAGTTATACTGGTGTTTTTTGTTTTTTACTGGTGCACCTTTGGCCTTTGTGGGGTTATATTACTGTCTTATATTCTAGCAGCAGACCAGGATCACGTTTATGGAAAAAAAAATATATGCACACATTTTTGCAGAAAAACAAATAGGAATGTAATATTTTTTCCAGCAGGAGCCTGGAAAGCAGTGCACCCTCTATCAGTAGATCATGGGTGCAATATGGGCTCCTCAGGACATGTCTTCTGACTTTCAACCCATACCTCTGTACAGGCCTATTGAAACTACAAGTCCGTCTGCCGAGGTGGTCGATGGTACTTGTAGTTTATTAATTCACAGAAAACTGCAAATGAACAAAGCTGCTGTGTGGGCGGAGCCAAGCACAGACATGTTCTTTTCAAAAAGTGACAGCGCATGCAAGAAGCACCCGCGGGTTAAATACACATGAAATGAAACCTGTTCCTAAAATTAACTTATTTATCATACATAATCTATATACCAGCAGGTCTTGAATAATCTATAGGCCGCCTGTTAAACTGTTGAGGGACAATTAAATTGTGCAGTACTATGCAACCCACCATCTACCAGAAAATAAAATATATAGCTGGAACCCTAGACAGGCTGAATATGATCATGAAGTCTGTATGCATGCATATATTGGTGGTAAAGAAATGACAGGGATAGGCATATCAAGCTGTTTTTTTTAGAATTTTAGTTTTACTTTAAAAACTACGAACTCGTGTAAACATTTCATTTCAGAACAGAAAACACTGTTCTTATGATTACTCAACATAGAAGCTGCTGGCTAGTACCTCTCCTAGTCCAGCATAAGCTTCCCTACATAGATTCACACAGGAAAGCTCTATTTTGAGTCTATGCACAAGTCTGGTTTTAAATGAACCCCTGATGAAGGGGGGAGTTTCTTATGGCCCTGAAACACTTTTTTTTTTGTTGTTGTAAAAACCAATAAATTGGGACCCAAACCAGTTGGTCTGGCGCTCCTTTTATCGGTGCACGTTTTCTTTTGGTAAACTGCATTTTCACCTGGTGATATTAACAGTAATACACTTCTCGTCTAAAGGGGTCTCCTTCACATGGAGGAGCAATGGAGACAGCAATGAACAGCAGCATTGTGGAGATAATAGTGTTGGGTGCCCTAGCAAATGTAGCTATACTTAAACTAAAGCCAAACTCCAGCTCTTTTTAAATCAATTAAAACAGGTTTTCTCCTTTTTGAATAAAGATTCGAGTTTAGATACTTTTTAAAAGCTTCAGAAAACTGCTTGAAGCTGGTAAAAGCTTTGAACCTTGTTTAAGATTTTGCTGTAAACACTGATCTTATGAAAGCTAAAGTTATTGTGTTAAAGGCCTTAGGGCTCATGGACATGGGTGCAAAAAAGCCATATACCATCAAGGAGGAGCGTATTTCTGTGCTTGGAAGTCACAGGTGCTTGCGTACAGCCATGGCCAGCAGCATGTACAAATCAATGACAAGCTGATAGATTTCGCTGATGTACGCATGTAACTTCCATCCATCCCTGTACGCATGCATCTGCTTGGATGTGCGGTTATATCTGTAAAACTCCCACATCTGTCAGCCTGTAGTTAATTTGAACAGGCTGTTGGCTGTATGCAAACACCCATGACACCTGGGCTCAGAAATAGTCCTCCTTGATGGTGTACAGCTCTCTGCAATCATATGCATGAGCTCTTAGAGTGACTCCTTTTTAAGGGCCTTATAGAATAGGGCAATAGCAAAATCTCAACACTGGATGTGGCTTGGTTCCTACATAAAACCATATCTGAGTGGAGCTGCCTTTCCATATTCTCAAACATGTTAAAAGTTTTAACTCCAGGATAAGCAAATATTGTCTAGATACAAGATATATGTATATTTGTACTTGAATCTTGGTGTGCATTTCTTCCAGATCTGTGCAGTAATCCGGTGTGAAATCTTAACTCTGTGCAGGAGTTTTCCTGTAATAAAGACTGGCCATCGCAGGATCTCTCTCTTTGTGAAGGGTGACTGGTCTGGTCTCCGCCCCCCTTTTTGTAGTGGGTTGGCCTGCTGGGTCCCTCCCACCGCTCTGCGTTCTGCAAAGGCTACATGAAGCACAGTCATGAGCTCACTACTTTTTTTATGAAGTAATAACTGTGTTTGTAAAGGTGCTTGTTGCACACAAAATAGATTTATATCCTTTGTGGCTATTACGGAATATATCCAAATGAAAGATTTTTTGTGCCTGGAGTTCAGCATTTATTTCTGTGACTTTATACAAACCTAAACATTTTCCTATATTCAATTAAATAATTCAAAAAATTAATGCAGCAAAAAAATGTTTCTTCTACTCCTGTGTAAAAAAGGGAGATGCACCCTGTAACGCTCCATACCACCTGCAACAAATATAGTTGGGTGAGCTCAGTGATGCCTCCTGCAGACCCATTAGCTAAACTGTGTGTCATCACCACCCACATTCACAGATCAAACTTTTTTCAACTTGCTAATAATGTGGGACTGTTTAAAGTGTACTTTAGACAGCAGTGAGATTTTTACCATTTTAACTAAAACAAAAGAAATTAAAAATAATCATGCCTTATTCATGCCTATCAAAGTGATAATTATTGGGTTACTTACATCTGTTTGTTAAACTGCAAATACAGAAGTGGGGATGAGTGAATCGATTTGTGAACTGCTGGCAGACTGGCACATGTAAAACTGGTGGGAACCTGAAATCAAAACTGGTTTGAAAATTGCAGTGCCATCATGTAATTATTAGCGGTTACTGCAGATAAAGGTTCCAAAGATTTTGGGCAGTTTACACATATATATGTATTCCCATAAATCAGTCTAAATCAAATCAACTTATCTGCCCATCCAAGGTTAATCAACTTTATTAGTGCCAATATTTAATAAAGAAGTTTTTTTCTTCTCCAGTTATCACCCATAGCTACGTATATCACGCATGCAACTTTCAATTCATTGCCAAGTGGAGATTCTCCTACCAATTTTCCATAGCGAGTACTACCATTGACATGTCCAGTGTTCTCAGAGCAGGAATTGTTTTGCTCTACTTTTTCGTTGCAGGCTTTAGATGGGCAGATCTCTCTAGAAAACAGTGAGACTTTCCCTATCAGTGACTAAATATTGGAGGGACCAGTAGAAACCTTCATCCCAATTTCATAGAACTATGTATAGAAGGTAGCCATGGCTGGTTGATCTTCGAAATCTTTTAGCACATTAATGTCTTTGCATGTAATATTGACTACTTCCAAAGATCCTAAAAGCATTTTATCACTTTGTATTTAACGTTTTTTACACTTTTACTTTAATTAAACTCTGCATGTAACATAATAGTAAATAAAGAGTAGAAATCTATGTGAAAGATGCACACACAACATACATGATAAAAAGGTTCCTCTGAAATGTAATTCTAGCCCACATCAGCAACTACACCACAGAGTACATTTAAAAGGTGGGCCCCTACACCTGTACATTGACAGACCCCAGTGTGAAAGTACCTTATGTGAACACATAGTCTACATTAGTTACTGGTTATGTGTGGGGCACCAACATTAATGAGACCTGCAGAGTCTGTTAAAGTTAACAGGGAAAATTTGACTCACTTTCGTGCCTCTCTTGTGACAGCACTTGAGCTTGTGATTGGTTGCTAAAGGATTCAGCAATACTTAAAGGGTGAGAAGAGAATCCTTTCGCCCCTGAGAAGTTCCAATTACAACTTGGAGTTTATGCAGGGCTTCACTCCCTGCAGCCAAAGAGCAGTGAGGAAGCGAGGGGGAGGGAAAATATAAGCAGATAAACATTTTGATTTGCCCTGCATGGCAATTATAAGTTAATGTTCAAAAGAACCTACCCTTTTCCATTGCATGCAAATAAATATAAGCTCCACCAACGGGGCCTTTCCACTGGTCAGCAACATTTTCTGTTTCTCAGAAGTGATGACTTATTTACTCAGAGGGATGATGAGGGATAACATAGTAGCCTCCAAATGTAGAATTTAAAGAACTTCCCCTTGTCATTACACTGGTATCTGCATTTTAACAAAGCAAAATGATGTTGGTTGGGACTATAGTTCCCACAGTGCAACAAAAGCACAAATCTGTGCCAAGGAAAGAATATATGCTATGACAGTTACCACTATTCACCTGGTAAACTCTGATCCTTCCAATGAATGTCAGCGTCACTGCTGGCAGACATACATTTAAATTGCTCCCATTTCAGTTAGAAAAGATCATTCCTTTAAAAGGATAATTTCACCTTCAGGAGCATGTTACATGTTACATCCAGATTTAGGGTGCAACGTGTAAAATGCTCCAGCTGCCCCCCCCCCCCATTTTTCCAGCACCCGCTGTCACAATTTAAAAACATTGTGGCTGTGAGGGGCTCTGTCCACGCAGTCACGTAATTTATTCATGAATCCACGTAATTCGTGAATGAACTACAACTACCGCCTGCCATTGCGGTAGGTGGCTTGTGGTTCTCAATTAACTGTGAGGGTGCTGGTGAGCGTTCTTTTAGTTCATTGATCTTCCTACTCTTCAATACGTGTCTGCCCATATGGGAGGTAGAGGCTGACAGGTTTACAAGGAGTCTACAGGAGCCTGGTATTGCATCATGGATGCAATGTTTTCCAGGCTCCTGTGGGTAAAATATGTAGAAATATATGCATTTTTTTACCCAAAAGGTAAACTTAGTCTTTAAACATGTTCAGTGACATGTTCCATGAGTCAGACAGTAATAGGAACACATTGTTCTAATCGCTGCTGTTTAAAGAGATCGTTCCATAAAGTCTCACGGCCTAACAGTTATCATAGCCTCAGCAACACATATCACACTGGGGGTATGTTGGTTGGATTAGGGAAAAACTCTTCACATTAAAACATTTACATTGTGCTTTAGTAGAACTGTAGAATTGTCAAAGCATGGAAAACATTAAACAATAGGCGATGACAATTTTTTTTTTATATATATATTTGACAATATATGAGAACCTAGATCTCATATTTTATGCACAAAAAAACCTTTAATGTAGTCATCGTAAAACAATCTTACAAAATGAGCAAATTTAGTATAAACGATTTTATAGTATTTAATGATATTCTTTTAGCAAGGCAGCCATGTCTGTTTATTGCATATACAAGCTTTGCTTCCTGCTGCATGACAATTGTGCTCTATTGCTTCATTCTTTCAAAAAATAGAATCAATCAAAAGTGACTGCAAATATTCATGTTCTCTCTAGGTCATTCATTTGTCAGATAGGTTACAGGGCTGCTGAGGATTCAGTCTGATATATGGATAGCCACCAATGGGAAAGCCCACATATCTAACACAATCAAGAAAGTATGGAGGAGCAAGCAAAAATGTAGAAGTCAACAACTACATAAGCACTAAATACCTTTCCAAGCCTGGAGACACTTGGAGTATGACCCTATACAAGTTTATGAGGGCTCACTGCACAGACACAGCCAAGGTTAGAGAAGACCTTTGTCCAAAGAATGCACACAGCAGAGGAGGACACAGCTTTCATGTTGAGGTAAGCAGCAGCTGGGAGGGTGGTTTCCAGTTTAGCTTAGGTTTGTTAGAGTTATAGGGTTGGAGGTCTACTAGGATATCCGAGTGTCACCTGTTCTTTCCAATTTCCATGTGTTGAGAACTTCCTGCTCATTTTTTTTTTTTTTTTTGTTATCCCTAATCTATCTACGTTTGCTTTTCTAGCAGCAATTCCTATTCTACCCAACAGTTTGCATGCAAGTTCCTATGTTCATACATATGGTTTAACATTAGGCTCATTTAATAAGTATGTTTATCTTTGCTCTTTTTATAAATTTGTAGTCTTCTTGAGAAGTTTTTGGGCTGCTATTCTGATCTAGGCTTCAATACCAGTGCATGCCCTGAGTTAGTAAAGGTACAGCCAATGTAACATTCTAGTGCTTGAAAAAGCAGCTGGCAAGCTTGGCAATGTCACTTAGGATAAGGGGGAAGATTCTTAGCACCATGCAATCTCTGAATCAGACCCAATTCAAAACTTACAAATGAATTTTGGGTGGGTTTTTAGGGAGTTAACGGAGCATTGGGGTATGAGCTAATGGTAAGTAAGTATCTGCACAGTGCAGGCAGCAGTACAGCAAAGCGGTTATGTGGCCCTCCAATGGGTAAGGGAAGGACCTTTAAAATCAATAATTAAAAATCCTCTTTACAGAAATTATCCAGCTACCTGCACTGGGGTCAGCTCAGAATCCACCTAGTTCTGTACCAAAAGCAAGAAGTGGCAGGCAATTGGAAGGGAATCTTCAAATAGAATTATAAGCAAAACGTATTTTTTTACAAAATTTTGGAAAGAGCAAGAGGGTTATAATCAATGTCAGATTTTTTTTTGCCATCTGTTTACCATTAAAGTGATTTTACTTCACTTCCTGTCCCATAGCCACAACAGGAAGTGAGAAGAAATCCCTGCAAATTAAGGGAATTATTTGGGAACCAGAACTAGTGTCCGTATTGGAAGTTTTCCCCTCAATTACCGTTCTGAGGACAACCAAAAATGTGGGATTTTCATGTACTTTCACCTTCAAGGATAATGGTAAATAGGACAAAGAGAGAGGGCGAATGTGCCTAAAGGGGGCACAGACAACCATAAAAACCCAATCCGTGTTCTAATCCCTCTCCACTCTGTCCAAAATTGAAAGAAAAAAAAAGTGTTGTGTTTAGTTATACTTTAATTCACCTTTTGGTGCTGAGGAGTATTTGGAACATGTGCTGAGACAAAGTTCATACAGGTGTTGAATTTTAAAGCTGCCTTTAACATGACCTATAGAATTACTACACATTTCAGAGGTGTTGCACATGCATTCAATTCGTATCAAGAAACACTCCTCAAATGCTCTCTGTGGTCCTTTTATTTTGGCTCATTATGAGCACTTTTAATGTTGTGTGTGCAACTTCATCTTAAATGCATTGTAAATTCTATAGGCATGTTTACTGCACATTTACAGCAGATTAAAGAAGCGCTACAATAGAAGTCAATGGACAACTTTAAAATCAATGAAGAGTAATACTAGGTGGTCAGGTCATGACAAAAATGCACCCAAACCATCTGTTTTTGCTGCATGTGTGAACGAGGCCTAAGTGCTCCAATTTATTGCTTAAAGCGTCTAAAAAAAAAAAAAAAAAACCTGAATTCCAACCATGGGTTAAGTGCATCTTATTTCTAGATGTTAGTTTTTTTTCACAATTACAAAGGCAACAATAAATCTCAGCAACACCCTGTGACTTCATCAGCCTTATCTGTGTATGTAACTCATATCACTTCATATCACTTTTTAACTTGGTCAAATTTTTAACTACAAAGATTATCTTTAAGTATCTTTGTTTACTATGCACATAATAATTCTTTAACTTGGGCTTCCAAAGACCTTTCACCTGGTGTCAAAGTGTAGTATACTCCCCCCAGAAATCTAAACTCCACTGTCACAATGAACAGGGACAAGTTTGGAGTAGATAAGACACTTAAAGTGATTGTAAAGGTTCTTTTTTTTGTGCAAAATAAAAAGTTACACTTACCTGCTCTGTGCAAGGGTTTTGCACAGAGCAGCCCCGATCCTCTTCTTCTGGGTTGCAACGTCAGCGCTCCTGGCTCCTCCTCTTCACTGGGTGCCCCCAGAGAGAGCAGTTTTCTTTGTCCATTGACACAGACAGCGGGAAGCTGGAGGCGGTGTTTTTTTGTTTCAGTTGGATTATTGAATTTTTAGCACTTATTCTATTTTATAAGATTTTTTTCACCAATAATGAATCGTTTGGTTTTTATATATACATGATAATTATTTCTTATATAGGCTATATATTTTTTACCACTCACTAGATCTTTTGGCAATTATGATTATTTAATATTACTATTGCACTAGCACTTTGGTTGCAGATAAGAGGATATTGCACTATAAGAAGTAGGGGAGACCCACATCCAATCGCTGTCCAAATCTTGCTGCCTCAACCTCCGCAACATCTCCAAGATACGCCCCTTTCTAACCAAAGACACAACAAAGCTCTTAGTTCACTCCCTGGTCATCTCGCGCCTTAACTACTGCAATTCCCTTCTCATTGGCCTACCTCTACACAGGCTATCCCCCCTTCAATCCATCATTAATGCTGCTGCCAGACTCCTCTACCTTGCCAATCGCTCCTCTCTGTCAAGCCCTCCACTGGCTTCCGCTCACCCAACGAATTAAATTCAAAATACTAACAACATCTTACAAAGCCATCCACAGCTTAGCCCCCAGCTACATCACTAACCTAGTTTCTAAATACCAACCTAATCGCTCTCTCCATTCCTCTTAAAACCTCCTGCTCTCTAGCTCCCTCGTCACCTCCTCCCATGCTCGCCTCCAGGACCTTTCCAGAGCCTCTCCAATCCTATGGAACTCCATACCCTTATCTGTCAGATTATTTCCTACTCTATTAGCTTTTAGATGATCTCTGAAAACCCTCCTCTTCAGAGAAGCCTATTCTACCCACACCTAACTACTACACCTCCTTTTCTCCATCAGCCCATCCCCCACGGTTATTGCCTTTTGTTTCACTTGACCCTCCCTTCTAGATTGTAAGCTCTAACGAGCAGGGCCCTCTAATTCCTCCTATATTGAATTGTATTGTAACTGTATTGTCTTCCCTCACATTGTAAAGCGTGGCGCAAACTGTTGGCGCTATATAAATCCTGTGTAATAATAAAAATAATAATAGGGGAGGGTAGATCTGCGCTGATTCCAACTTGTTGATCTAATCTTATGCTGGAAACTCCTGCAGAAAATTAGGGTGACTACATATTAAATATAGAACTCCCCGACTAATAGCGCATAGCCACGGATTGATTTTGGCGCTAGATCTTTTTGTATACAATTTGATAGTGAATGTAGGGTCCTGGGTTTAGTAACACTTTAAAAAAAAAAAAGTATTACATCTATATCACTGCATCCTAACGGCATCATCAGGTAATTAAGGAGGATGTCAGTCGTCTGCATAGCATCCTTGTTTGACCCTCCCCTGCCTGACTCCATCAGCGGTGGGGTCACATAAGCTGGGTGATGTAAGGACATTGGAATAATAGTCAGCACCAGTTTGCAAAAGTGTTTTTGCTTTGGAAGAATGAATCACCTCTAACATTGGGTGTCTGATTTGGACTTGTGGATGTTGCAGCATTATGTAGAACTATTAGAACAGTTTTTACATTTTAGAATAGGGTGCCTCGAGACTGTCAATTTATAAAGAGTGCCTTGCCTGAAAAAGGGTTGAGAAACACTGCTGTAGACCAATGCCCACCACTTCAGCATGATACAATCAACCGACAGATCAAATAACATCAAAACAAATAATGTCCCTTGGTGGTGCAAAGTATCGGGTTCCCTGTGATTGCAGGTCCCTTCAAGTATATGATAATACCTTGGTATAATATCTCTACAAACCACAGGTTATAAGCCAGTCCAGGCACTGAGAACTTCTACTGTATATTTTCCATTAAACTTCACAGACCTTCTGACCTTGCTCTGCTAGAGGAAAAGCTCTCAAGGGGTGCAGTGAGCCAGTAAACAAATTTGCACAAGTGTTAATCTAGCGGCATCACGTCATTAGGATGCGGGAAGGCCAGGCGTGAAATGTAGACTTACATGCAAAATGAATCCACAGCGTAAAGTAATCTTCTCTGCTAATTACTCCAGGGAAGAGACAATTAGTGCTGTGGAGGGTCAAATCTCTGACGAGAAACAAAACACGAGCATGCAAATCAAGTTTTCAGTTTGTTATTAGGGGTGTCCTTTATACTGTGTCCAGTACAGTGGAATTATGAAATAAGAGCTCAGTAGATACACTTGAGCAGGCCAGGTCAGGTCCTCATTTTAATGTTCTCCTAAGCATATTGTTTCAACAGAATGACTGCCAGCACGTGTGAAAAAAAAAGACTCATCGCTGCTATGTAAATATGAGTCATCTCTCTAGCAACAACTTCAGCATAAGGATTATTGAATAAAACAGTGCAAAGAGCAATGGTAATGAGTCACATCCCATAGCAACCAGATTTTATTTGACTGACATCAGATCTGATCTGTAATACTTCTGCCTCATTTAACAAAGTATCTTAATTAAAAATTGTCTACATTTCCCCAGTAGCACTTAGACATTAAAATTCAGACATTAATTCTGCACAGAAAATTGCAGTTGAAAAACCTTGCTCTGGAATAATACAGATATTGCTTATGCAATAAACTCTGATCTATAAGGTCAACTGCTATTTTTTTTTCTTTTTTATCTGGTATAGATTACAACTATTCCTCATTTTATAACAACTGTAGAATATTTTTGCAGAATAACCTTGCATGCATGGGGGGTGGGGGGGGGGCAGTCAGTGGCAATGCCAATGAGGCTCTGTTGCATGGACATGTGTGCTATGCTAAAAGGAGAGAAGAGAGCTCAACATCTCTTCTTTTCTTAATCACAGAGCTGGGCGACGGAAAATGACCAAGCTGTATTGTTTATTGCAGTTGGGAGGTCCCCATGGCTATGCTGTGTAGCAGGGCTGTGTAATTCTCAGGACTAGTTAAACCATACCTCCCAACATACTGAGATGGGAACGAGGGACACCTATAAGCAAAAGTATGTAAGTATAGGACACAACCCCTACCACTTCCCCCTTAAATGAGAATTCTACAAAAAATGCTTTGCTTAAACCCACAAATGCATTTTTTTTTGTCGCTACTATTCCTTTTTATTGTCTTTTGAAATTTATAAATGCAGAAATTTATAAACGGGATGAAAGATTTAGAACTGTAAAACACTTTTTGATGGATAAATAATTCCTTTTACATACAACTGTATAGATCAGACCACAATGAGGGACAAATGTGGAGGAACGAGGGACATTGTTCCAAATAAGCGACAGACCCTCAAAATCAGGCACAGTTGGGAGCTATGGGTAAACAAAATTACAAATCCTGACAGGTATAGCTCTATTATATGTATTCCAGTTGTGTATTTAGAAGTTTAAAATAAATAGGCACAGTGGCCTTTACTTACCATCAATGTGATGTGTCCCTTGTGCTGTTGTCTCCTAGTTTAGATGAATCCTTCTTCCATCAAGGTCTCTACCCACACATCAGAAAAGTTTACAGCACCAGGAGTAAAAATGACTGAGGGAGCTGTGACAGTCACATATCAAGAATGCAGAATATGTCCACCTTTTCTGCCCAGCTCCAATATTCATAGAAGCCATACTACAGCTTCTATGAATGAAACACAATCTAGGAATGGGGGCTGGTCATTCTAAAAGTTCCACCCCTCCATTCATAGATGGAGTTTCATTCATGGAAGCTGTAGTATGGCTTCCGTAAATGGAGGATCAGGGTGGAATTGGTAGGCATTGTCGGGCACTCTTGATATGTGCCTGTTACACCTCACTCAGTTCTAGTAAACCCCAGCCACACCGAAAGATGATGGTGGTGGGGGTGACCATCGGAAGAGGAAGATTTCACATAAACCAGAAGACAGTAGCACAAGGGACACATCACTCACTGATGGTAAGTAATGTCCCCTGTGATAACTATTTTTTTTTTTTTTTATTTACTAAAGATAGGCTTTTTTTTGTTTCCAATCATTTTATTAAAGTTTTGACAATGTGAGAAAAATAAAATATTAATACACAGCATCGGTTGTTTACAATGATGAACAGGTGCTTCATAGCAGAGAAAGGTGCTTAGATAGCAACAATCCCCAAGTTCTACACAGGGAACCACAACTGAGAGTCATCAAAACAAAGGTTAACACCGGTGGGAGGTCCATCAGAATCAATAGAACACTATCAAATATCATACAGGACTCCCATAAAGTGTCTAAACAGGGCACAAAGCCTGAAGCAGCCAGCAATTGGCCTTGAAGGTTCCCCAGAGACTCGGGGTACCAAAGTAAAGACAGAGGAGAAATAAGAAAAAAAAACTGGGTAGTAATAGCAAGCACCTTTACTGATCCCGGCAGAGGTCTGTACTGGGTTAACTGGTAGTGTCCATCAAGTATTTAACCCAAGGGTCCCAGGTTTTCTCAAATAAAGGCATCTGATCTTGTACTATAGCAGTAAGGCATTCATTAAACATGATCCAAGGCATCCTGGCCTTTACCATCAGTTTTTAATCTAATAATTACTAAAATTATTAATTTTAATTATGAATACTGAATTGATATTCAACAACAGTTAACACAAAGCTTGGCTAGAGCTTATACACAGCTCAATTTGAGCACAGCTCATTCAGGGTAAATAACATTTCCAGCAATAGTAAAAAGGTAATCGGTACTCAACTAGTGACTACAAATTTTAGTACTAAATATAGTTCAACATTCTACAAAATAAAAAAGTAAAGGAAAAATCGAGGAGATGTCCATGGCATCTTTTCTTAAAGGCCATGTAGTTATTACTTACCTTTTCTAGATTTTATATATTTTTTAATATATTCTGTATCTTAAAGCATGCAAACATATTGTGTGTCTTGCATAGTTGGCATATGGAACCCATGAAAGCCCAATCCTTATGGGAACATTATGTTTTCTTCTAGGTCATCTATAAAATGGAAACTGTATTTCACTATGGTTACTATTCACTTAGCACACGTGTTGCAGAGTTTTGTGTTATGCATGCATACATCCCCTAACATTACAGATATGATATTTAAAAGACAAAAGAAGAAAAAAGTCTACCAGGTGTAAAGTATAAAAGAAGGTCTAATGAACCCAAGAGGTCCACAAACCATGACAGCTAACTGCAGCAAATACTAGCCAAGCTAGATCTCTTTGGGAATTTGTTGAAAAGGGCACTGGGCCTTTATTAAGCCGGAATGTCACACAAAAGGCGACATTGTCAGACCAATATACCAAAATGAACAAATGTCCAGACAGGGCTCAGCAGAGAGCCATCCCCATGACACAGATGAATAGACAATCTATTTTACATTCTAGTACACACCTTTTTCTTGTCTTGAGCTTTTCTGAACAAGCTGTAAAAAAAAAGTAATGTTAACATCTGTACACTCCTGGGAACAGTACACTGGTGTTTGAGATATTTTTGTTTCGCTGTTGTTATTTTTGACCAGGAAGACAGGATGTTCCAGACTCCGTATTCTGTCTTTTACAGTCATTTCACCATTCATTCCAACAAAACATAATACAGTCAGTGACCAAAGCCTGACAAATGGCACATGTTTTCCTCTCGGAAACACTGATAATTATTACTGCAGTGGACATGGATGGCATCACAAAGATTTGTGTCATTTACCACTTGTGTTCTATAAACAAGGCAGTTTTGTCATGGACGATGCTTCCAGAAAGGATGCTTAGAAGCATACCCTGATAACATGGGTAATGGGGCATGTAGAGTGAGACAACTGCAGTAAGACTCACAGGGGAAAAAAATGGATGCTGAATTTTGCACATTTAGGGTCATTTTGTTTTTAATAATGCATCTGTTTTGTCAAGTTAGGCAAGAGACATACCATTAGAGAATTTACACAACTCCTCTATTTTCATCTAAAACCTTCAAATAACAGAAACCCCAATGCTAGAACTCAAGTGTAGCTGCACATTAGTTAACCACTTGACCTCTGGAAGCTTTACCCCCCTTTATGGCCAGGCTATTTTTTGCGATACGGCACTGCGTTAATTTAACGGATAACTGCGTGGACGTGCGACACTGTGCCCAAATAATATGTATGTCTTTTTTTTCCTACAAATGGAGCTTTCTTTTGGTGGTGTTTGATTACCTCTGTGTTTGCATTTTTTTGCACTATAAACAAAAAAAATCTGATTTAAAAAAAAATATATATAATAATAATAAATATATATTTATATATTTTTTTTTTTACTTTCTGCTACAAAACATTTTCAAAAAAAAAATGTAAAAAAAAAAAAATCGAATTTATCAATTTAGGCCAATATCTATTCTGCTACATATTTTTAGTAAAAGAAAAATCCCAATAAGCGTATTTTGATTGGTTTGCGCAAAAGTTATAGCATCTACAAACTATGGGATATTTTTATTTATTTATATTTTTTTAACAGTAATGGCGGCACTCAGCGACTTATTGCGGGATTGCGCTATTGTGGCGGACAAATCGCACACTGACACTTTTTGGGGATCAGTGCTAAAAAAAAAATATATGGGGTTAACATCAGGGGCGATCAAAGGGTGAAAAAAATGTGTGCCTAGCCTGTGATTCAGTGTAGTGGGGGAGGTGCTTTTACTGGTGGAAGGCATGGATCGGTGTTCCTGCTTTACAGGGAGAGACAGGATCCATGCCTTCTGCACTGAGAGAACAGCAATCTGCCTTATTTACAAAGGCAGACTGCCATTCTGCCTGTGTACCGAAGCATCGGCGGGTGCCGGAGAACATCGAGTCCTGTATAATCACATCGGAAGCGGGCCGTCAGTGGCACACCCGCCTCAGATCATGTGATAGGTATATGATTTGGCACAGAGTATGTGTATGGTGGGCGGTTTAAGTGGTTAAAGAAGAATTACAACAGGTCTTAAAAACACTCCCTCCCCCCTCCTAACACCTATTCTGACTAAACTGTCTAAGGAAGATGTATATATTTTTACCTATTATCAGGCCGCTCTGGTCCAGTCACATGATCCTGTGTAACCCAGCAGCAGCTGCAGACAAGGGGAGGGCGCGCCGACATTGGACAGGCCATCAGTGACCTCTCCAGGCTTTACCAGCCATTGTCAAGCATTCTCTTCTCTCCCCTTCTCCTGATGCTGGCTGACACAGGGGAGATCCAGAGCACTGGAGCAGGCTGAAAAAGTATCCAGATCTTTTCTCATGCAGGTTAGTCAGAAAAGGTGTTAGGAGGGGGGGAGGGAGCATTTTTAAGATTAGTTTGGTTTTAGATGGAATCCTACTTTGTGTGGATTTTAGCTGCAACTGTGAAATTGAAAACTGGTGTGATTGGGTAAAAACCCAGAAGAGCCAAGCATCAGAACTTTTCTCAACTGGTCTTGGACAAATAGGATCTACCATACTGCTCTTAAGAAACCCATGGATGAGTAAGTTTTTTCGTCCAACGAGAAATTTGGACAAAAAATACTTGACTCGATTCCCCCATCAGCATTGCCATCCTATCAGAGATGTATAGTAACTAAGTAGAACTACTTCACTACTGTACTTAAATACCGAAAGTCGGTATCTGTACTTTCCTAGAGTAGAATTTTTTTCTCCTACTTCCACTTTTACTTCACTACATTTTTTCAATGATTTCAATACTTCTACTCCGATATTTTTTTTTGTGCTGCATAGTTACTCTTTACAATTATAAAAATTACCACTGCCAGAACAGTAGATGGCAGGTTTCATGAAGCTCAAAACATGTGTATTATCAGCGCATACGAAAATAAATGCTTCTGTATGTATAAATAAAAGCTGCATTTGAAATAATAAAAAACAATATGACCTTCAAACATTTGACTTCTTTCTTTAATAACTACATAACACAGTACTTGTACTTTTATTTTCAGTACTTGAGTAGCAAAATTTAAAAAAAAACTACATGCAATACTGAAGTACAAAAAATGTTGAATACTTTAGTACTTCTACTCAAGTCACTTTTTGATCGAGCACTTGTACTTTTACTCAAGTATGGGTTTTGAGTACTTCATACAACTCTGCATCCTACCAGATGGAAATTTACTGACACAACACCCAAAATTGACTGGCACTGCCAAGTTTTTACTGGCATTTCCAAAAGTTACAAAATTACAGTGCAAATGCAAACTTGATTATTTAGGCTACAAAAACAGATTACATATTTTATTTGATATAGTAAGTAACTCAGGAACAGACACATGAAATTGACTCTCACAGTGACCTTACCGACACGACACATCCACTCCTGAGTCACAGGGAGTCTCTCTCCATGCCAGGTGGTCCCTTCAGTCCACTCCAGTTCAAACAGCACAGACAGTCCCGCTCCCAACTTGCCTTGCTCCCGCCCTGCAGACGAGGCTCTGGCTGTTTAGCTCGGCTCCCTTGCACAATGACATCACACAACACACTCCGGCATCGCCTCCACCAGACCGGCACTGCCCGAACACACTGTGGCAGGCACTTGAATGGTCTCAGCCAGCTCAAGCCAAGTGTCGCTGCCATATTTTTTTACTGGCAGCCTTTTCCTTTTACTGGCAGGAGAAGAGTGCCCATTTTTTACTGGCTGCCAGTAAAAATACTGACGGTGAGCAACACTGTCCCCCATCCACACACTTAATGTGGATGGGAGAATTCTCGCTGTAGCTATTGTATTTCGACAGTGGGGAAGACTTCCCTGCTATCAGAATACACGGATCAGTGTTGCAGTCTATAACCTGCAGTGCTGCTCGAGCTGGGAAAAATTGTCAGGGCAGTTGTACAGAAGCCTATTGGTAGATCGACATCTATACAACCACAGTGCCCATACATGGATCGAAATTTGGCTGGTCCCTGCTCAACAGGCTGAATTTCGATCCATCCATGTTGGCTTTAGGGCCCTTTCACACCGATACGTTTTTCTTGCATTTTTTTCCTCGCAAGAAAAAGGTTTCCCTTTAAATGCTATAGGACTTTTTACACCACTGCATTACAGATGCAGTGCGTTTTTAAAAGTCCTGCGTGCTGCATCTTTTGCATTTTTGGTGCGTTTTTTAGTCACTTGTATTTTTCACAGGTGCAGGCAACCTAAAAATGCACCAGAATTGCACAGTAAAGCACATCTGAAACTCGAAACGAATATGCGTTTTTACCGCCATTTTGCTACAGAGCAGTGTGAAAGTACCCTTAAGAGTTCTCTCTTCTGCACCACTAATGCAAAAGAAAGACAAAAGGATACACAGACCCCAAAAGCAGTCATTATCTTGATGACTGTGTTTACCAATGTTCCAGATAATAACCTCCTAGATAACAGAGTGGAACATTATCAGACAATGAGGTCGTTCTGAGTTCTCACACATTGCAACATCCAACAGTGCTGAGCAACATAATTTCTATGTTATCCCTCCCACAATCCCAGTACTTCCTCTTTTATACTGTGCTTTGTTATTCTTTCCTATATGTCTGACATTATTAAAGAAAGATTTCACTTTTTGCAATTTTACCAAACAGAAGAAACCTACATTTAACTGATCTACATTCACAAATGGGATTTTAACGCAATCCTGGCTAGTGAAATGCTTGTGCCAGCACTGAACTCCAGCTCTATGCAGACTCATGTGGCGGAGTTATCTCCTGCCCTGAAAGAGGCTGTATAGTCCTGGCAGCAGCAGGAGCAAGGAGAAAAAAAATCAGCAGCTCAGGACACTGTCAATTTACATTTATAATACCTTGCACTATTTTATATCCCCACTGGGCACTATTGTTCCTCCCCAACTCTCAACTGGGCACTATTGTTCCTCCCCACCCTCCACTGGGCACTACTATTAACTCCTCACCCTCCACTGGGCACTATTGTTCCTCTCCACCCTCCACTGGGCAATATTGTTACCTCCCCACCCTCCACTGGGCACTATTGTTCCTCTCCATCCTCCACTGGGCACTATTGTTCCTCTCCACCCTCCACTGGGCACTATTGTTACCTCTCCACCCTCCACTGGGCACTATTGTTACCTCCCCATCCTCCACTGGGCACTATTGTTCCTCCCCACCCTCCACTGGGCACTCCTGTTCCTCCCCATCCTCCACTGGGCAGTATTGTTCCTCCCCACCCTCCACTGGGCAGTATTGTTGCTCCCCACCCTCCACTGGGCAGTATTGTTGCTCCCCACCCTCCACTGGGCACTATTGTTCCTCCCCACCCTCCACTGGGCACTATTGTTCCTCCCAACCCTCCACTGGGCACTATTGTTACCTCCTCACCCTCCACTGGGCACTATTGTTACCTCCTCACCCTCCACTGGTTACTATTGTTACCCCCCCCCCACTGGGCACTATTGTTACCTCCTCACCCTCCACTGGGTACTATTGTTACCCACCCTCCACTGAGCACCATTGTTACCTCCTCAACCACCCAGTGGAATACTGCCATTATTCCCTCCCCCAGCTAGGCGCTATTGTTCTCCACTTTTCCCTGGTGGACTTTATTGCTCTCCCACATTTCCTACTGGGCATTACTTTCTTCAGTCACCTGTCAACATTACTCCCCACCCCCAGCTTGGCACTATTATTCCTCCTAATCACCCACTGTGTACTACTTTCCCCCCTCACCCCCTGCTGGCCATTATTATTCCTCATTACCTCCTGCTGAGCACCATTAGTCCTCCCTTCCTCTGGGAACTATTGTTCTACAGTATTTGTAGAACAGTGTGGAGAATTTTGTGGCTACATAGCCATAGATTGCAGACAATGTACAGGGTATAAAATATGTAGTTGTAGGGTATAAAATATGTAGTGTGCATGCTGTCCGAAAATTACCAGGTTTAGCAGGAATCGGGCAACTTTTGGTCATTGTGTACAGCAGTCTGTCCAACAGAAGTCAGTCTAATGACAGGCTTTTACCAAAGGGACATTGCTGGAGAACCAGCATCCAATCAGCACTTGCATCCTGTCAGAATACAATAGGACAGTAGGAGAGATCGCCGTCCCAACATCACTTGTGTTAGTAGGTAATTTGTTGGTTCTTTTACATTCAACTCACTGTGTCGAACATAAAAAAACTTGGGGTGTACCTGACTTTTAGGCCAGCCATACAGCCATTTGAATCTCAACCAGTTCAGCAGGAATCTTCTAAGGTACGAACCAATAATAGTCAGGCCTAATGTACCAAGTTAATCAATTGAATAACTTGGTACAACCAGCCTGCCGGATTCTCTTGCAATTATCACTAACGGCTGCTATAGCCCCTAGTAATAATCACTGTCTGCTCCTGCTCCCCCCCCTTCCCCCAGCGGGAGCACACAATTGCTTGGTAGGAGGGATTCCCCTAGCAACACTGTGTTGATAGGGAATAATGCAAAATTCTTTCCCTGGTTGCAAGAAAGAAATCTGTACCATGTATGGTCAACCTAAATATCGGTAGAGCCAGATATTTACTGCTGCTTAGCCACACCCAATTTTGTATGTCTTCTCCATCTAAGAAAGACACTCTTTATCCAGTTCCAATGTTGGAAGGTATGAGATCCAACTGGTTGAAGGAACATCTCTAATAGTAGATATTGGACAATTGACTCAGTCCAAAACCTGCTTCATAATGCGAACGATGTGCCTTAACCACTTGCCGACCGCCCACAGTATATTTACTGCGGCAGTAAATATACCCCCTACAGGGGAATTCCTCCATCTACAGTACTGTGCTTGTGTGGATGGAAAAATATGAAAGTGAAAATGTGAAAATGATAACTTGGATCATCCTAATATATTTTTCTCTGGATTAAATATATTGTGTTACAGTTTTTATATCTGTAAAGTATTAGTGTAGTAAAAGAAAACATAGCGACACTGGGTCTCCAGAAAATGTTATTTCATATTCCCGGATGCAAGATGTGACTGTATACAGTAGATATGAAAAGGGTCACTGAGCAAGCACATGTATTATAGCCTACCATCATAGCTGATTATTCTGTCTTTCAGGGTGCACAGGCTCGTAAATCATACATGAGCATATTTTCCTGACCCATCCCTGACATTCTGTGACTAAATGAGGCAGCTATACAGCAAATAGGGAGAGAGGCCAAGGTAGAGCTGTTAAGTCACCCAGATAAAGAATTATAGTTTTAACACATCCAATGTTGCCCTTTCTGGATCAGATACCTAGAGTATCGTCATATCCCAAATCAAGCAGAAACTAGGAAATTTATGTATTTCCGGAAGCTGTATATGTTAAGGGAAAAAAGAAAATACCAAAAGAAATAACGAGAAACCCAGGAAGTGCAGACATTTTTAAAATTAATAAATAAGAAAAGTCTTTGTAAACAAAGATTAGTATATTCCATAAAAAATGATTTTAATTTACCTGCCTGTATAGTAATGGACAATCAATGGGCATGCAGGGAAAGAATACAAGCTCACTTTAATGAAACCTCTAAAAACATATAGACTTTCCTTCCCTTGGCTCTCTATTCAATTGGGAGAGCTCTGTGTAAGAAAAGCCATACACGGTTAGATTTCTTTGAGAAATTCAATGGATTTCCCCACTAAACAGTGTAGATAATGGCATCAGAATTGCAAGCTAATGACACGCTGCATGCTAACTCGAACATGGACTGCCCCCAATAAACTGCAAGACACAGTTCGGTGGACAATTTTCCGAACTGGCCCCTTCAAATTTTCAATTGTGTCTTGTCAGGCCAGATGATACCAACAGGGCCACCAACAGTTGGAATTTGAGCCACGTATGGCCAGCTTAAACTGTGAGTGGTAGTTTACACAGAGCTTTATTGTAGACTACCTGTGTGAGACCTTTTGTCGGTGATTAAAAACGGAGTATGCATTAAAGTGTATGTACACCCAAAACTTTTTCTTTTCAGTTTTGGATAAGTTAGGGAAAGGTTAAAACCACTATCAGTTTGGAAGATTTTTGAATTTGCCATCATTTTCTATTACTATCACAATAGCCAACAGAGAGATTATTTTCCCGTTGGGGTCACAGACCAGAATAAACACTTGAATGGGGTTTTAATTCTGTCTCAGCCAATCAGAGGACGCTTGTATTTATTCATAGAATACAAAGCTCCCTGTTAAAGGCTGAGTCCGACTCGTTTTTTTTTTTTAAAGTGGGATGGGAAGTTTTCATACTGCTCCTGTAACACAGCAATGTATATAGCTGAGGCCACACACAACTTATACAGTGTACACAGCTGTTGCAACTACTAGTGGAGTAAATAGTTCATTTGGACCAGCTAGGTCCAAACAAACTATTTAAATGTAAACGGAGATCAGTGTATATCTCGCATTTATTTCTCAAACCCAACGTCGTTCTAAGTCCCGGTTCACACTTGTGCGATGTGGGAAGGCTGCGAATTCGCAGCCTGTTCCCGCATCGCAAACGCACCCCTGGCAGTTCATACTGCCATATGCGATACGCAGGGGGTGTCAATGAAATGTTAACGACACCCCCAGTTTGATTGCATATCGCAGTGCGATCTGACATTTCGCACAGGATCGGATCGCACAAGTGTGAACCACTGTGCGATCCGATCCTGATGCGGCTGGAAAAAAGGGTCCTGTGCGTGTTTGGTGTGGATACAGTGCGAATTCAGCCCTTTAAGTGTATGGCTGAATTCGCATCCGCACCTCCGATCGCATGTAATGAAGGAGCAGTGCGCTCCGAATTACATGCGATCGGCGCACTCGCAGGAATGTGAACCGGCCCTCAGAGCTGAAGTTTTTTTTTAACCTTCATGCATTCTTTGTACAGTATGAAGGTAAAAAACCTTCTGTGTGCAGAAGCCCCCCCCCCCCCTCCATCCTTTCTCTGATCCAGCAATGTTCACGATAGCCTCTCCATTCTTATTGGCTGAGACCACAGAGGGAGCCCATTGGGGGGGGGGGGGCAAACTGTGGCTCTATGGATGGGTCTTATGGACCCATAACAGCAGCTTGGGAGCGAGCATGCAGTGGTGCCCTTGGAGCAGACGGCTTTCTCTGGGGGCACTGCTCAAGGGGGAGGAGCCAGAAGCGCCGACGGGGGAACAGAAAAGAAGGAGGTTCGGAGCTGCTCTGTGCAAAACCACCGCACAGAGAAGGTAAGTATAAAATGTTTAATTAAAACAAAAACTATGCTTTAATACCACTTTCCATACGATTTTTAATTTAAACAAACTGCAAGTTTTTTTATCTCCGAGTGCAGTTGGGACCTGGACCAATGGCTTTTTGGGCTTGTGCCAATGACCTCAGTTTGAGGCACTTCTGAGGTCATTCAGAATTCAATCACAGGTGCATTTGACTTGCTTTAAGCAGGATTTGCATTACCATAGATTTGTATAGGAGTGTTAAACCTGTTTGACGTGAACAAAAGCCCGTCTGCACAGGCACTTAGCCATGTTACCCTACACATCTTTGACCTCTATTTCTAAAGCTTTGCCATGTAACTGCAACTGAGCATTTAAGTTGAATAGGTACTGAGGCAATGCATCATAGGTATAAATCGAAGATCTGGAAACACTATATTACCAAAAGCACTGGGAGGCCTGCTTTTAAACCACATGAACTTTAATGGCATCCCAGTCTTAGTCTGTAGGGTTCAATATTGAGTTGGCCCACCCTTTGCAGCTATAACAGCGTCAACTCTTCTGGGAAGGCTGTCCACAAGGTTTAGGAGTGTGTCTATGGGAATTTTTGACCATTCTTCCAGGGGCGCATTTGTGAGGTCAGACACTGATGTTGGATGAGAAGGCCTGGCTTGCAGTCTCTGCTCTAATTCAGCCCAAAGGTGTTCTATGGGGTTGAGGTCAGGACTCTGTGCCAGCCAATTAAGTTCCTCCACCCCAAACTCGCTCATCCATGTCTTTATGGACCTTGTTTGTGCACAGTTTGTTGTTTTTTTTGCTGTATGAATCAGTGCAGTATATTTCTATACACATATATCCAATGACATGACAAGGAAACAGTTAACCTCAAAGTTTACAGTTTGCTGCACACCTAAACTGAACTTAGAAAATTTACCATTTTCACAGATTTGTTTTTTTCCAACAGTAATAATAAAACAAAAACATTGTGGATAATACATATGTGTACTTATTTGTGACATTACATTTTCTGTTCCTTGCAAGGTCTCATGTACCTAGCTTCTATATCATTTTATTTGTACAGAAAGCTATTATTGTCTATGGAATGATCATCTGCACAAAACTGTATGTCTACAAAACTGAACAGGCCTTCTTGCCAAACACAGAATCAGTTCTCTAAATTGTAATTTGCCTATTTAAAAGTTGCTTTTATGCGTTTTTTCGGCTATTCTTTGTACTTGCCACTGCGGATACATACTTGTAATGCATGGTGGCAATCCAAGATGCCAGCACTGCAAATTTTCTCCTCATTGTTCCTTAATAAACTGTATGTGTGTCGAGATAATTCAAAGTGGCAGCCTGCTGCCTCCTGCTGGACAATTTAGGAAATTAAAAAATGCGTAATTCGGAGCTATACTGACCATACACAAGCCTGTTGCAGAAATGAACATTCAAAATAAGGATGGCCATAAATAAAATAACCAAATAAATATCCTGTGTTACCTGCTAGAGCATGAGGGGGTTATTAGACACAAAGGCAAGTATGACAATACAATAAGCATTATTAAAGCTGGCTACATAATGATTTATTACTCTGTAGGCTAAGCAAAAACAAACTGAAGCCAGCCATAGGTGGTTTGAATGTGAGCTGGTTCAGCAGGGACTGGTCGAGATTCAAACCATCTATGGGCAGGCTGAATGTACCCAAGTTGATCCATCGATCGACGTGGGTAAAACCAGCATGTCGGGTTTTTGTCAGCAATATTGATGGAGAATCTAGTGATTTGGTTGCAGGAAAGAAAATCTCACCATCTTTGGCCTGTCTTAAAAAAAAAATAATTCCTCCATCCAAGCTAAACAGAGCAGATGGACAACCCTCCCGCTGACAATATCACCTGACAGACAGAGCCAGCGGCTGTTAGAATAGAGCGGGTACTGCCAAAGCAGTGACTGCAGCTGATTGGCCACAGTCACTGTTTGGCCAAGAATTATCCACCCGGCTCCTTCAATTTTCTGATCCAATGATGTTGGGTGGTAGAGAGGCAACAGGGCTACCCACTCCTCAGATATCATCTGGTTGATCATGGCCAGCTTAACTCTATGGTATTAGAGTCTTTCTTCGCTGAATTTATTCCCAGACTAAGTGTGGTTTTGGACCTGTTCCTGGAATACCTTTAACAACAACAATGCTGAGCATAACCACACTTTGTTTTCAAATCAGAGCAATATTAAAAAAATTATGTGCAAAAATTCAGTGCAAAATAATATATAATAGCCTGAACCAGAGACTGATTAGTGGTTGCTGTCCACATCAGAGTGTATCCACTTTTAACTCTCAAAACAAAACAACATATACCATAATCAGTGTAGCGCAACCAAAATAAATACAATCAAAAATATTGAAAAAAAATTAATAATCAAAGTCCCATTGTATAATATCCACCACTCTGCAACTCAAAGTAACAGTTAAAAATTAAGAAGCCCAGTAGAGGGCATAACACGTATGGGTGGGACGAGTCGTTATTTTGGAAAATTTTTTTGTTTTTTTAATCATATGTGCTGATGATATGCATGGTTTCTACATACCTTTGTGAGTATTATTAATCCCTATGTTAAGTTTTAAATAAAAAAAAATATTTGAATCAGAGAGCATTATGGTTTTCTTTTATAATTTTATGGCCGTACATGAATGATTGAGTCCCTAAGAGAAGGTCAGCGATGCTTCAGCAACTTGATGAAGATGCCCAGTAGAGGGCATAACGCGTACAGGTGAGACGAGTTGTTACTTTGGATGTTTTTTATTTCTGTGAGTGATATGAGCTGATATGCATAGTTTTTACATATTTTTGTGAGTATTCTTAAACCCTGTGTTAGGTTTTATATAATAAATATTTGAAGCAGAGAGCACTATGGTTTTCTTTTATAATTTTATGGTCGCATATGAATGATTGAGACCCTAAGAGGTCAGCAAAGCTTACAGATACCCTGTGGAGGAATTCCCCCGTGGCATCCTGTGATCCATCTTAATAGGCAATTGTGACTCCATAGTGGGGTCATTATCTGCAGGTGAGCAGGCATTTCAGCCATAGGTAGTGGTCACCGAATTCACTGGATCACAATATTTTAGGATTACCGTTTTGAACTGTCACTTTTAGTTGCACAGTGGTGGATATTATAAACTGGGTCTTTGTTTATTATTGTTTTTCAATATTTTTGATTGTTTTTTATATTGGTTGTGCTACACTGATTATGGTATATGTTAATATATTAATCTTACTGAACGCTATACAGTATTAGCTGCAGTAGAAATAGAGAATTTAAAGGAATACCAAATGGTTTATCATGGGTTGTCTTACCGCTGGACCGGTTTTTCCTGTTGGATTTTCCACCACTGAGAAGCATCTTCAGACTGTTCCGAAACATGTCTGCACCAATAGTCTCACGTCAGGCAGAAATCTGAAACAAAAGGTCCAAATAGGTAAGCACATATTCAGTCGCACAACATATCTGAAGGCAGTGACGGGCTACACGCAATCTATTTTTGGGTTCTAGAAATTACTGACGTCTTTAAAGTGGAACAAAAACATTACACATTGGATAAGATAGTGAAACATTTAAATATGTGATGTGGTTATTTTTTCATTAAAAAAGGACCAGTGTACCCAATATTGATGCTTAAGTTCATGGGTGCTCAACCTGTCGCCCTCCAGCTGTTGCGAAACTTTAAGTCCCATGAGGCATTGCAAGACTAAAGGTTCCAAGTGTGACTCACAAAGGCTGAGGCATCATGGGACTTGTAGTTCCGCAACAGCTGGAGGGCCACAGGTTGGGCACCCATGCTTTAGTTCTAGACAGACTGGTTTCATATGTAACTGAAGATCAAGGATCTGCTATGCCACCACAAGCACAATTATCGAACCATAATCTCTTCACTGGAATCTCAGGAGAAATTTATGGAAACCCCAACAGCATTTATTCAATACTAACAAATGTACCATGGACCGGTCCTCTGAAAATAATGTATAATCTTGTTTTATTTTCCTTTGTTTTAGAAACATGAATGGGATATGAGCCTAATAAATATTATCAATATGTGCCTTTTAGAGCGGTCCTTGCACTTAAAATACAAGGTCCGCTTATTAAAAGTGGCCTCTATCCCCTATACCTGTGGGGTAGGTAATATATTTTCCCCAGCTTCCCACCAGGACACCTAGGTGGGTGTGATGTTGTCCTCATTCCAGTGAGATCTGGAGAATGTAGCCTAAATCAAAGATGATCCTGCACTGTGCGGTGTGCGTCTTCTCACGAGATTTTGAGTACTCAGCACTCCCCAGGATCTCACTGACGGAATGATGAAGTCACTTTCCAAGCTAAAGAAGTTGGAGAAAAAAAGTACATTATCTAACTTATTTCTCCCTACAGGTATTATTTTGCATTTTAACCAGTGGAAGGTGGTTCACATTTGAAACCGAACTTTGCATTCCATTCAAGGCTTGCTTTAATGAAAAATGTACATGGCAGCAGCCATATTTGTTAATTACCTTTCCACGCAATGGTTATACTGTAAAGCTCTTTCTAAAAATTATGGTGTATAAGATTAAATAATACTATATGCCAGTGCACTGAAACTGTCCTATTATTAAACTAATTGCTGCTACTTAGTACTTCTATAAATGCAAAAAATTGTGATAAATATATCAGTGTGTCGACTAATACTCAATTCACAGTAGCACATAACACCATTTATCAACAGTGCAAAAAAAAAATCATGTGTAAACTTTAATCAAATATAAAAAAAATATATCATAACAAAACATCGAGTCCATGAAAGAAAAAAATAGTCCGTGCAATAATATGCAAATCTTCACAGTAAGTAAATTTAGATAAACATCACACCCCTGGGTGTAAATTATCAGGAAAAGCAATACACCTCGAATCCACCAACGTGATCAAGTGAGACCATCTCCCTTATGAAAATACACTCACCAGACCAAAATGCCTCTCATTCTCATGAGAAAGCAAAAGTGTTGACGTGTTTAATCAATCTCCACTTGGAAACATCACATCTCGATCAGAAGAGCTCATCTCATCGCATGTGTGTAGGAGAGAGAAAAAAAAAAAAGAGGCTTCCAAAAGTAGAATATTCCCACTAAATATTGTTTATTTAAAAAGTAATTTACTCACATATAAAATCTCTTGTGAACAGCATTAAAATAAATGGGCTGGTCTAGTGGCAACCACACCACAATCTCACCACCTCCATGCTGGTAATAGTTGTCATAATGGATTTGCCGTTTGTCCTTCCCAACATCAACACTTCACTCAAGAACTGCGTAGCCACGCCCCAACGCGTTTTTGTCATTTCCAGTACTTTCAGGAGGATCATAAAACCTCACGTTTCTTACAGATGCCATAGGTAACAGAGTAACGTAATTACAGATAAGTATGGTAGCAGGATCACTGTGTAACCCTTTACAAATTAACCACTTACCGCAAAGTGACATATGGGTACATCGGCAGATTTTGCGGTGTTATACCGGGGTGATGCCTCTAGCTAGAGGCATCACCCCGGTACTGTTGTTTAGAGGCGGCGGTCGGCTTTCCGGCAGTAATGACCGATGCGGCTCGGTAACCGCTCGGTCGTTACCCCGGCGAGCGGGAGGGGACGTCCCCCCCCCCCTCAGGCTGCCTTCCGCGGCTTTTTCCGGGTCTCCCGACAGCGGACATGCCAGCTGGATGGAGTCCCGATCTAAGCCGGATGTGGCTTCGATCGGGTTTCCGATGACGTAACCCGGAGGCGGCATCCATGACGTCACGTCCGGGTTATTCAAGTCAAGTCTATTCAAAAATGCTGTTTGCTGCATTTTGAATACATGGAAGTGTAGTGGAGGGCTAGGGTCTTTTAGACCCTCGATCCCTCCATAAAGAGTACCTGTCACTGCATATTACTGTCACAAGGGAGGTTTACATTGCTTGTGACAGCAATAAAAGTGACAGCCAGAGCGTGAGAAATTATTAAAAAAAAGAGCTACACTCCAACTCCAAACTGGTAACCGTTAAAAAAATTTAAAGCGTCGCCTATTGAGATTTCTATTGACCGTAGTTTGTCGACATCCCACGGGTGTGCGCAATTTTAAACCGAAACATGTTGGGTATCTATTTACTCGACGTGACATCATCTTTCACAATATACAAAAAAATGGGCTAACTTTACTGTTTAGTTTCTTTTAAATGCAGTGAAATTAGTTTTGTAATTTTTCCCAAAAAATGGCGTTTTAAAGACCGCTGCGCAAATACCGCGTGACAAAAAATATTGCAATGACCGCCATTTTTTTCTCCAGAGGTTTTGCTAAAAATATATATATATATATATATATATATATATAATGTTTGGGGGTTCCAAGTTGTTTTCTAGGAAAAAATACTGATTTTAACTTGTAAACAAAAAGTGTCAGAAATAGGCCTGGGGCTTAAGTGGTTAAGGCTCAAGAGAGAGCAAACCTAGTGCGAAGCAAAAATGAGGGCACTGGGGTCTCCAGTGATTAAAATGGGGGAAAAAAAGGAAGGTGATTACCACACTTAGGCAGGACCATGGGTCTTGTAAAAAATGGATTTTTGTAAAATCTTACCGTAAAATCCTTTTCTCTTAGCTCATTGACAGACGTAGTCCTCGGTGATACAGCACCTTCGGGTTATGTTGCCTCCACAGGAGCAGGACTAGACAGGAAATTAAAAAGCTCTGGCCACACCCTAGGGGCAGTCCCAGAGAGTATATCCTCTCTCTCTCTGCCTCAGCAAATCAGTTATGTCAAAAAGCAGTCTTTAGAGATTTTAACCCAACCCAACTCCAAAACAGAGGGGCGGGGACTACGTCTGTCAATGAGCTAAGAGAAAAGGATTTTACGGTAAGATTTTACAAAAATCCATTTTTCTCTATCGCTCATTGACAGACGTAGTCCTCGGTGATACAGCACCTTCGGGACGTCCCAGAGCAGTATCACAAATGAGGGGTGGGAAAATGGAAATCAAATCCCAATCTAGAAGGCCCAACCGGTGCCAACTAGAAGTTTACAATGCTCATCCTTAATGATGAGACTCAACAAAAAAGAAATCTTTCAAACAGAAAAAAACTCTCGAGGTAGACCACCGGTCTCCTCAAATTGCGGCCTGCAAAACCTTGCGGCCAAATGAGGCATCCGCCGATGCCGTCACATCAATTTTATAGAATTTTGTAAAGGTATGTACCGACGACCAGGTGGCCGCCTTACATACCTGGACCACTGACGCCTGATGGCGAAAGGCCCAGGAAGTACTGAGCGCTCGAGTGGAGTGCGCCCTAACAGGGAACGGAGGACTCTGACCCTTAATAGAATAAGCCTGTACCACCGTCTGTCTAATCCATTTGGCAATGGTCGCGGCAGATGCAGGCAAACCCTTTCTGGGGCCATCCGTGATCACAAAAAGTGAATCCGTCTTACGGAATGATTCCGTAGCTTTCAGGTATACTCTGATTGCCCGAACCACATCCAAGGAATGCAACGCATGTTCCCGATGATGCTTGGGCTGAGGACACAAGGAAGGTAGTACAATATCTTCATTCAGATGAAAATCTGAAACCACCTTAGGAAGAAAGGATGGCTTAGGATGAAGTACTACCTTATCCCTATGAATCACTAGGTATGGGGACTGGCATGATAATGCAGCCAGTTCTGACACCCTGCGAGCAGAAGTGATAGCCACCAAGAAGGCCACCTTCTGGGATAAAGTATACAAGGGAATCTCCCTGATGTTTTCAAAGGGAGGTTTCTGTAGAACCGACAAAACTAAATTAAGATCCCAGGGCGGTAAGGGCGCGCGGACTGGTGGAGCCAGGTGCCGCACCCCCTGGATGAAATTCCGCACCAAGGACTTGGTAGCTAAAGGTTTCTGAAAGAAGATTGCTAATGCTGAAACTTGACCCTTGATGGTGCTCAAGGCTAGCTTCTGCTCAACCCCTTGTTGCAAAAAAGCCAATATTCGAGTCACCAAATAGGTACGTGGAGGAAATCCTAAAGATTCGCACCACGCAATATAAGTCTTCCATGTGTGATAATAGACCTTGCTGGAAGTCGCTTTCCTTGCTTTAATAAGGGTAGGAATGACTGAAGCTGACAAACCTCTGTCCTTCAGTACTTGGGTCTCAATGGCCAGGCCATTAAAACCAGCGACTGTAAAGCACGATGGTAAATTGGTCCTTGAGACCACAGACACTCCCTGAGACGAAGTTCCCACGGAACGTCTGCGACTAGCCTGTCCAAATCGGCCAGGCCGGCTTGACAAGGCCAGCCTAGAATTTCTAGGACCACTGGTCCTGACTGGATCTGAACCAGGCGTCCCTAGAGCTATCTGGCCCCGACCATCCGAGAAAGTCTGGTCGTTTTCTGTTCCCACACATTTATCAGATACCTGATTGCTATCAGGAAGGGTGATCTTTTCTGGTTGAACCTCAGGGACCGAAGTCACCCGGCTAGAGGCTTCTTGGCCTGTCTGGTCAACCAGATCCGATTCCTGTGGGGAATTGAGACTAATCTTAGGAAAAGGTAAAAGGAAAAGATCTATTCAGGGAACGGTGACTACCGCTCCCTGTAGTACTTAAATGTTGGAAGGGAAGAATCGCACCGGTAGTAGTAGTTGATGCTCGATCTAATGTCCTGAATACCGGTGAAAACGTCCCCCCACCCTCAAACCGGGTGGGGGCGCACCTTCAGGCTGTGTACTCCTTTGCTTCGGGTTTGGCTGAGTTGGTCCTCTGTTTGTCCGACCAGCCTTTCTTGAACCCTCCTGGAGGAGTCTTGCCTTTCCCGCTTGTTCCAGCCGGGCGTGCGAACCCTTTATGGGCGGTAAAGAAAGGTCCTCGCTTGTTGCGAGGTCCCTTAGCTTTAGCAGCCTGTGGCAAAAAAGTGCTCTTGCCCCCAGTGGCATCCTTAATGATTTCATCTAGGGTGGCCCCAAATAGACGATTCCCCTGAAAGGGGAGATTCGTCAAGGTCTTTTTGGAACCTAGGTCAGCTGACCAGCATTTTAACCACAGCACACGTCTGAGGATTACCGCTGACATAGATGCATGCCCTAATAGGGGAGTAGTGTCCAAGGCTGCGTCACAGATAAACTGTAGCCCTTGTATAATCTGTTCCATCAAATCAGATGTTTCCTGGGGAATATCTTTTCCCCTAAGGTCTTGGCGTACCAATCTCGCCCATTCCGTAAGTGTCTGGGAAACTAGACCAATAACAATTACTGGTCTAAATGCTGACCCTATCAGAGAGAAGATGATGCGGGACTCTGCTTCCATCTTTCGATCCACCGGATCCTTAAAGGACGAAGTGTCCTCACCTGGGATAACCGTGGCTTTATTCAGCCTGGAAATAGGTGGATCCACCACTGGTGGTACCGTCCATTTCTTAATGATGGATTCCTCAAACGGATAGCGTCTAGCAATACGCTTGGAAATAGTAAAGGTACGTTTAGAATGCTCCCATTCTCCTTTAATCTGATTACCGAAACACTTGGGTACAGGAAAAACCTTCACCGTTTTGATGGGCTTATTGTTACCAAAAGGAATCTCTGTTTCAGTTGCCTCTGCCGGTAAAGCCTCAAGTTTTAAGGTTTCCTGCACTGCCACAACTAGTGTGTCCACCAATGCTTCTTCCTGAATTATAGCGGGAGAAGAAACGTCCTCCTCACTGTCTGAGGGGGCTTTACCTGAGACAACAGCCCTTGCAGAGGAACCTGCAACTGCAGTGACCATCTCTGAATCTGAGTCAGAGGTGTCAGATAGTATAGGGGTAGGCGGGGGTCGCTTCCTTGACCCCCGTCCCTGACAGGCCGCCTCCACCCGAGCCACCATAGACTCCAAAATTGCTGTAAATGACTCTACACTCTGTGCACCGGCGGGTCCCGTGGCCCCCTCGAGGGAAACAGGTGGGGGAATATGTGTGGCAGGGTCCATGATAATTCCAGTCACTTCCTGGATAATATAATTCAAAAATAATAATAATTTTCAGACCCCCAGCGCCACAAAAAGCCCCTTAGTGTTACCTGCTAGGGATCCCTATCGATCGAGAGAGAGAGAGAGATAGACCCCCAGGCTCACCACTTGATGCTCAGAGTTTAACTGCAACAGGTTACAGCGCTGTCTTGACAAACAGGAAGTCTTTGGCTGGCTGCCCAGGAAGAAAGGAGGCGGCTCCGCCCCTCTGCACGCCTTCCGGCGCCTCCCCTAGCTCCACGAGGTGTTTGGATCACCTCAAACATGGCCGCCCCCATGCTGGAGACACGAGGCTACGCCAAAATGGCGGCTCGTGCGATCCAGCAAAAAAAAAAATGGCGGCGGCCTGTACTGAATAGCGGTGTGCTGCAGGGCACACAACACTCTCTCTGCATGGGGATTTGGCGTGGTTGGCGGTACCGGCCCTGGCGGACCGCATGGCCATTCGGGAGGCCTGCTAATAGCTGGAGATCTGATTAGGAAGGCAGTCTACATGTCCGTGGCTTCTGACTGGTAGGTAGCTTATTCTTATCACCGTAAGATTCCCAGAATGCCACTGATTACAATCTTTTTAACATGTATACAATTAGATTGTTAGCTCCCAAACCAAGCCTCCTGGCTTTTTGCACATAAAATCACACTCAAAGTAGGAGGATCTGTGTCATTTATAGTATAGATACTACTCACCATACCGGAACCAGGCGGGCACCAACTCCTGACAGTACCCCTCTCCACCGGGGCGGGAGGGCTGTCGACCGATATGGACGCCGTGACTCATGGTCTTTGGCGTTTCCGCGAGACGTTTAACTCGCGGGGTCAGTCCTTTAATGGGACTTTGTCGCGGCCGACCCAGCCCGGAGCTATGGCCTGCACGCGCTAGTAGGCTGAACTGGGGTGACCACCGGATCTCAACATCCAGCCCGTCGCCCAGTTCAGCTTTCTTGCTTGAAGATCTCACAGGAACACTGGAGAAAAAAGCTGTCTAAAAAAATCTTTTAAGAAAAAAATCTTGCCAGGACCTAAGATCCCAGCAAGGTATCTAGGTCCTTACTCCTGACTAGACAGAAAAAAACTGATTTGCTGAGGCAGAGAGAGAGAGGATATACCCTCTGGGACTGCCCCTAGGGTGTGGCCAGAGCTTTTTAATTTCCTGTCTAGTCCTGCTCCTGTGGAGGCAACATAACCCGAAGGTGCTGTATCACCGAGGACTACGTCTGTCAATGAGCGATAGAGAAATAGCTGCGGATGATATCCTGTCAAATATGTACATGATAGCGAGCCTATGCTAGTAAGATAGGTCCCTAGTAAATAGAAACTAGTGGGAATAAGAAAAAGTTGTAAGAGAGAAAAAGAAGGAGTGGATAAACAGGGGATAGGAGGGAGAGAAGGGGGGAAATCAGTAAGGCAAGGAGGGACTAGGGCTGGCCCCAAAAGGGGGAGAAAGTGGGAGGAAATGTAGAGAGCCTTGAAGGGGGGTGGGGCTTTGAATAATGGAAATAGTCAGGGAGATCGTGTATTGTCAAAAATCAACAGGGAGGTACCCACCCAGGGTTTCCACAGGCTCTCATATTTCTTTACTCTATCTACCAGAATTGCTTTGACCTTGGCATGTATCATATCTCTGGTTATTCAGTTCTTAGTTTCCGCAATGCTAAGGTGAGGAGATTTCCATGCCTTGGCTATAGTTTGCTTTGCAGCGGTTGTGACCTGCAAGAGAGGTTTGAATTGGTCTAGTCACAGCTAATAGTTTTTGGTTGAGTATAACAATTCCTGGATCAGGGTCAAGAGTACAGCTAAATTGGGTAGATAACATGCAGAAAATCTCCCCCCCAAAACAATTGATTGGTCGAGCAGCTCCACCATTTATGGAGGTGTGTGCCACTGGCTGAGCAGCCTCGGAAGTAAAAGAGTAGGGCGAGAGAAATTTGGCAATACGGGCAGGGACCAGGTACCACCTAATTAGAACCTTGTAATTAGTTTCTAGGGCCACTATATTCTGTGAGGCCGAATTAGTGGTGTTTTCGGGATAAATAGTTAAATCTCAGTGTTTGCTGATGATACAAAGCTAAGCAGGGCAATAACTTCACAACAGGATATAACAACTTTACAGGAAGATCTCAATAAAATAGAACGGTCGGCCAACACTTAGAAAATGAGGTTCAATGTAAGGAAATGCAATGTATTGCACCTGGGGCTAAAAATATGAATGCAAGCTACATGCTAGGGGGAGAACCTCTGGGGGAATCAAGTATGGAAAAAGATCTGGGGGGACCACTAAAAGGGTATTTACTCAAGAGACAAAAACATAATTCTGCCACTTTACAAAACTCTGGTTTGTCCTTTAGGAGGGATGTGCTGGAACTGGAGAAAGTCCAGAGAAGGGCAACAAAACTAATAGGGGACTGGAGGACCTCAATTATGAGGAAGGATTTCAAACATGGAGAATAGGCATCCAAGAGGGAATGTGATAGCGATATACAAATATCTTATTGGTAATTCTAAGTCCAAGAAGACACGTGGCATGTTTTCTGGGCATGTGATCGACTTCAGAATTTTTGGGCTGAAGTAAGAAGAATGTCAAAATTTACAGTTCACCAAATCCCCTTAGACCCGGCCTGTTTTCTTCTGCACAGTCATTACATACCTCGCAATCTTTCCTACCCCACCTTTTTAATGCAGCCAAAAGCTGCATACCTGAACTTTGAAAACAGACTCGACCCCCATCAATTTCTATGTGGTTGACTAAGGTCGAGGATATAAACAGAACGGAGGATCTTATCTATTCTGATAGAGGGACCAATGAAAAATATTTGAAGAAGTGGTTTTGTTGGCACAAATTTACATATTCTGCAGGATATAAATATATTTTAGACCAATCTGAGACCAATTCCCCTTCAGGAGATCAGTTGGGACGCTGAATGGAAGAGGTTAAGCTTATTTTCTACTTGCCTCCTTCCCCATTCCCCTCTTTTTTCTTCTTCTCTTTCAACTTTAACACCCTCTCCTCCTTTTCTGTTTTTTTTTCCTTTTTCTGTCTTTGAAGAGATAAGGATTATCCTTATTAAATTGGTTTTCTTTTTCCAGACTTCCCACCTACAAAACCATTTAGGTTAAAAGTTACAGAAAGACAATGCCCGCTAATTGCATACTTATACTTTAACTAGGATATATCTCAGGTGGATTTTTATTTTTATGTGGAATTGTACGGTCAATTCAAACACGTTCTGATAATTGTTCCATTGCTTTAGGATGTTAAAATGTACATCTTTCAAGATTATACACACCCTGTTACTACACAAAAAGAATATATAAAAAAGAAGACACATGGCCACTTAATGAAGTTGGACATGAACTGGTTCAACCTTAAACTGAAACCGCGTTAGGGGTTCTTTACTGTTAGAGCAGTAAGGATGTGAAAATCCCTTCCACAATCAGTGGTTTTAGCAGGAATTGTTGCTAATTAAAAAAAAAAAAAAATTTTAGATGGGTATCTTATTGAACACAATATACAGGGATATGGGAAATAGTAGATACATACACATCCAGGTTGAACTGGATGGACTGGTGTCTTTATTCAACTTTACCAACTATGAAACTATAATTGCACTGAGCCACTGAAAACTTAATGCCAATCTAGAAATCTCTATATTTAAAGGATTCTGTATGAATATAAATATTGTAACGGCTATTGCGGACTTGCTTTTAAAACATGCAGATGCCAAGGATTTCTAGGGTGCCTGTAATCTGTGCAGCTCACAATTTTTCTTGCCATAATGGCTAGAAAACTGACAATTACTTTGGCTAACTCCAAGTCTTTTCCTTGAAGATTTTGTTTACATTTTTCCTGAGCCAGCAGTGCACCTGTTCTGCCATTAAGGCATATAAAGGAACAATGCCTGGATATGTGATTGTGGGGCGTAATAATACCAACTGCACATTAAGTCACTGAAAATGCCTTAATAGAGGGATCAGCTATACAGATTTTCTTTTATGCTGAAAAATTAGGATTATGTGGAACACAAGTGAATTAGTGTCTGTTTCAATTCTGTTCCACCTACTTGCACACGATCCTATATATTTAAAACCAGGGTGTGTAGACCCAAAGAAATCTACAGTCTCTGCCCTTCCAATATTGTTTGTTGACAAAGCATTTTATTGGTTGCTTTTTATGTGCCTGTGAATAAGATGAATTAAATGTAAACCTTATCAAAGTGTGGTAACATTTTAAAAGGCTTGTTTTTATGTATAGTTTGTAATTATATATGTAACTGGGAGCAGTCATACTCTGCTTTCTGCTAATCCAAATAGCAAGGTCTTCTGGAAACAAAGTAGCAAGAAAAAGTTTTTTTTTTACTCTAATAAAAAAAGGTGATATCGTAATTTTAACGTTTACCCTATGGATTTATGTTGGTTGCCTATCTTCACTCTTAACTCACACCTATACATTGCAGTAACTTATGCACTATACCAGCAGTCATTGTTATTGACCCTCAATACAAGGGATGCGCTCAATACAATATATGCATGCAGGACACAGCACTATGCATTGTGGTGCAATAAGGGAAAGGGTTTCTTTAAATTGCTTGCCAATTTGCATTGAGGTAGCCATTCATTTAAATTAGCTGCCAGCACACTGAAAAAATAAAAAAAAAAACAAACAAAAAAAAACACCCTGCACCATTTCTTCCTGACACAGCGCACCACAAAGGGTGGTACTACGATAACCTGTGTTGCGTCATGCTGCAATGTAGATTTGTTGCTTTAGTGAGATAAGATACCATTACAAGTGAATAGAAATTATAGAATGCCAAAAGTTGATAGAAATTATAGAATGCCAAAAGTGAATAGAAATGCAGCAGGCCATGCAAGCCATAGGTGTGAATGGGCCCTAAGTTTTCACATTTTTTGGACTGCAGGATTATTTTGTTGTATATCTGATCACCTCTTCTTTTTCTGAACATTAGCCCTGGTCTTTAGCAGTAGTTTTCCTCATTGTGCAAGAAGCATGTAGCAAAAAGGGTGTTTTTTTTTTTACTTTGTTTTTTTATGTGTTTTTTATGTACTTTAACATGCATTAACACATGATCAACCATAACTTCATGTCCACTGACAGGTTAAAAGAAAATCCTTGATTAGCTCATTACAATGGCATCTGAAAGTTGGTGGGATATACTGGGCAGCAAGTAAACATGTTCCTGAAGCTGTGTTGAAAGTAGAAAACATGGGCATTGCAGTTCGTTGCGTAAGGGGCTGCGTAGCCATAGACTGGTCTGAGTGCCCATGCAGATCCGTGTCCACAGCCAAAAGCAACTACAATGGGCATGTGAACTGCACAATGAAGCAATAGAAGAAGGTGACCTGGTCTGCTCCGATGAATCAGATTTTCTTTTAGATCACGTGGTGCAATGTGCTTTGCTTAGCTGGAGACATATGGAAAGAAGACAAGCCGACCGAGGAAGTGTAATGCTTTGGGAATGTTCTGCTGGAAAACCTTGAGTCCTGCCCTTCATGCAGATGTTACTTAACCCATACCACCTACCTGAACATTGTTACCAACCAAGAATACCACTTCAAGGAAATGGTATTTCCCGATAGCAGCCTTTCAGCAGGATAATGCACCCTACCACACTGCAAAAATATTTGAAAAATGGTTTTAAGAATGCAAAGCATTTGAGGTGTTGACCTGGCCTCCCATTTCTCCAGATCTCAACCCAATCAAGCATCTGTGGCATGTGCTGGAAAAACAGGTCCAAATTATTGAGGCTCCAACTCGCAACTTACAAGAATTAAAGGATCTGCTACTGATGGCTTGGTGCCAGATACCACAGCATACCTTCGGAGGTCTAGTGGCATTCATGTCTCAATGAGTCAAGCTGCTTTAGAGGACATAAAGTTATGGCTGATTGGTGTATATGGATTGACATGTATTACTTGATTCCATGTGTAATACAGATAAATATGTTATAATAAATAAGGTGCTTGTCAATCATGTGAACGCCAGTTCTAAAAATTAAAATGTTTTAGTACATTGCATTAACGCAAGTATAAACAACTCACGCAAGTATAATCCTTTCACGCACATAAGCCTTTACGTGTATGTCTAGGCAAGATTAGCAAAAGAAAGCATTCAATATATTTGGCGCAATACATGCGCATTTCCCTAGGTTTTATCCCTTTACAACACTGAAATTACAGAAAAATACCCGTTGATCTGCCAAATAGCCAGTGAAGTCCTATCTTCTCATAAATTGCCGACATAACATCGCCTCTGAAATCCCAAGCAGTGATGTCAGCCTTGCCTAGCTCATTTGTGCTAGACTACAGAACACCGCTACTTGTACAGGTCCCTCTCAAAAAATTAGCATATTGTGATAAAGTTCATTAATTTTCTGTAATGTACTGATAAACATTAGACTTTCATATATTTTAGATTCATTACACACAACTGAAGTAGTGCAAGCCTTTTATTGTTTTAATATTGATGATTTTGGCATACAGCTCATGAAAACCCAAAATTCTTATCTCAAAAAATTAGCATATCATGAAAAGGTTCTCTAAACGAGCTATTAACCTAATCATCTGAATCAACTAATTAACTCTAAACACCTGCAAAAGATTCCTGAGGCTTTTAAAAACTCCCAGCCTGGTTCATTACTTAAAACCGCAATCATGGTTAAGACTGCCGACCTGACTGCTGTCCAGAAGGCCATCATTGACACCCTCAAGCAAGAGGGTAAGACACAGAAAGAAATTTCTGAACGAATAGGCTGTTCCCAGAGTGCTGTATCAAGGCACCTCAGTGGGAAGTCTGTGGGAAGGAAAAAGTGTGGCAGAAAACGCTGCACAACGAGAAGAGGTGACCGGACCCTGAGGAAGACTGGGGAGAGGGAAATGCCAAAATGCCTGAAGTCCAGTGTCAAGTACCCACAGTCAGTGATGGTCTGGGGTGCCATGTCAGCTGCTGGTGTTGGTCCACTGTGTTTTATCAAGGGCAGGGTCAATGCAGCTAGCTATCAGGAGATTTTGGAGCACTTCATGCTTCCATCTGCTGAAAAGCTTTATGGAGATGAAGATTTCATTTTTCAGCACGACCTGGCACCTGCTCACAGTGCCAAAACCACTGGTAAATGGTTTACTGACCATGGTATTACTGTGCTCAATTGGCCTGCCAACTCTCCCGACCTGAACCCCATAGAGAATCTGTGGGATGTTGTGAAGAGAAAGTTGAGAGAAGCAAGACCCAACACTCTGGATGAGCTCAAGGCTGCTATCGAAGCATCCTGGGCCCCCATAACACCTCTGCAGTGCCACAGGCTTATTGCCTCCATGCCACGCCGCATTGAAGCAGTCATTTCAGCAAAAGGATTCCCGACCAAGTATTGAGTGCATAACTGAACATAATTTTTTGAAGGTTGACTTTTTTGTATTAAAAACACTTTTCTTTTATTGGTCGGATGAAATATGCTAATTTTTTGAGATAGGAATTTTGGGTTTTCATGAGCTGTATGCCAAAATCATCAATATTAAAACAATAAAAGGCTTGCACTACTTCAGTTGTGTGTAATGAATCTAAAATATATGAAAGTCTAATGTTTATCAGTACATTACGGAAAATAATGAACTTTATCACAATATGCTAATTTTTTGAGAGGGACCTGTATGTTATAGAGATGAAGAAAAGGGAACGTGATGCCTAGTCCATCATAGAAGAACTGAGGCAGGGCTCATAATGAAGACTTGTCAACTCAAATAGAGAGTTAAGAGATCGCTGGATTTCTGGCAGGATCAACCAATGTATTTTTGCTGTGCTTGCAGAAAATGTTCTTAGTCCAAATAGAGGAAACTAAAATGGTTTTCGCTTCCAAGAACTAGCAAGCTGAAATATATTGTATTTTTGTTCTTGGGTTTGTACTTGGGCTAGCAAAGAGGGTATACCATATTCAAGGATTAGGTTGGGGTTTAGGTTTGCTTTACATAAAATATAATCTCCTTTCTTTCTAGTTTTGTAAAGCCTAGTAAGTCATAACCCAGAATGAACCCTACCATTTTTATGTGTGATTCTCTAGAGCAGGGGTGTCAAATTTATCGGGGGGCCACATCAGCAGTATGGTTGCCCTCAAAGAGCTGGTTGTCTGTAGGACTATGTATCTACTCTTTATTATCATAAATAATTGTCTCTGCATTCCATTATTACTGGTTTTAGTAATAATTTAGATAACTAGCTGTGAAAGCAGAAGCCTAGGAAGAATACTGGCAGATATTCAAATGCACAATCATGAGTAATTATTATTATTTTTTAAAACACAAATATTGGCAAGCACTGTTTATTACACATTTTGCAAACACAAGGCATTAACTTTCTTTAACTTTTCTGACTGGATGACTGACACCGTTTTCCTGAGGTCAGTCCGTCGATGTCTGGCTTTAGGTCTTCTGCTATAGTAATCTGCAAAATAACATAGAGGTGGTCATTAGTGATGCCTGATCACAAGCTTGGTCTTGCTCAGATTCAGGACTGAAAAATGGGATTTTTGACGGTAAAATCCATTTGTCTGATGTTGATTGATGGACACAGCTCCCGATCTTCTTAAACAGTGGGTTATACTGACCCCAACAGGCGTAGGACACTTGGCGGGAAAAAAAAAAAAAGTCTGGCTACGCCTATGGGCAGTTCCAGGGGGTATGCTCAGTTTTGATACAAGCAGTGTCAGAATTACAACTCCACAGAGGGGTGGGTGCTGTGTCCGTCAATGAACATAAGAGAAATGGATTTTACGGTAAGGCAAAAATCCCATTTTCTCTTTCGTTAATTGACGGACATTGACATTGATCTTCCCAAAGCAGTGTTAAACTTGAGGGGTGGGAACAGCGAAAAAGAAATTCCCAAGGCTAACTATAGCCAACCAGGTAAATAGGAGCTCAACCAAAACAACTGGAGCTCACCTGAAAAAAACAATACAACCTCAAAGAGGACCAGGTCCTCTAAACAGCAGCCTGCAAAACCTTGCGGCCAAAGGAAGCATTTGCAGATACCAACACATCAACTTTATAGGACTTTGTGAAAGTGTGCACCAATGACCAGATGGCCGCCTTGCAAACCTGCATCACTGGCGCCTGATGTTGAAAGGCCCAGGAGGCACTGAGCGCCAGAGTAGAATGCGCTTTGACAGGGAAAGTAGGAAACTAACCCTGGATGGAATAAGCTTGAACCACCATCTGTCTGATCCATATGGAAATGGTCGCAGAGGAAGCAGACAACCCTTTCCAAGGCCCATCCGTGAGCACAAATAGGAAATCTGATTTCCTAAGAGACTCCGTAGCTGCCAGGTACACCGTAATAGCCTGGACCACATCCAAGGCATGCAAAGAAATTTCCTTCGGATGTTTTGGCCTGGGACACAGGGAAGACAACACAATGTCTTCATTCAAGTGAAAATCAGAGACAGCCTTTGGAAGGAACGACGGACAGGGGCGAAGAACCACCTTGTCTCTGCGAACCACTAAGTAAGGTAAACGACAGGATAACGCCGCCAATTCCGACACCCTGCGAGCAGAGGTGATAGCCACCAAAAAGGCCACTTTCTGGGACAGCGCAAGTAGGGGAATCTCCCAATGATTCTCAAAGGGAGGCTTCTGGAAGACAGAGCACCAAATTGAGGTCTCAAGGCAGTAAGGGAGACCTCACTAAAAGGAGCCTAGTGCGGAACTCCCTGAAGAAAAGTATGCACCAGGGAGTGTGTGGCCAAGGGCTGTTGAAATAATACCTGGCCCTTGATAGTACTCAAGGCCAGTTTCTGCTCAACCCCCTTTGAAGGAAGGTCAAGATCCAACCCACCGAAAAAAAACGAGGATGAACCCCAAGAGATCCTGTGTAGAAGTCTTGGCAGAAGCTTGAGAGGAGGAAAGGCATAAATCAGACGATACTGAGCTGATAGAACCCCTCTGGATGAAGGGACTACTCCCCTTGGATACTTTAGATCAGCAAGAGGTAAACGATAACCCCGTGGTGGGCAGTGAGGTGCTCGCTGACCCCTAAGGTAAATAGCACACTCGCAAGAGGTACTCACCCCACACAGGGGTACAGAGTGGGTATAAGTGGCGTTCCAGTAGTGAATCCTAATCTCCTCTATCGGTCCTAGGATGGGACATCTGTGGGGTATCTGGACAGCAGCAAGCTCAGGTCAGATGGTATCCTGGTGGCGGGGATATCTACTCCCAGTGTCCACAAGGGACCGGTATTGCAGGTGTCCGGATGTTGAAAAGAAGGCACAATAGTGTAATATTGCTAATGCTGGGTTTTATTACACTTAGAAATGGATTACAGGTACTCACATTTAAGAAGAAACAATCGAGCGATGTAAAATGGCGCGTGGAACGCAATGTCCCTTGTGGACACTGGGAGTAGATATCCCCGCCACCAGGATACCATCTGATCTGAGCTTGCTGCTGTCCAGATACCCCACAGATGTCCCATCCTAGGACCGATAGAGGGGATTAGGATTCACTACTGGAACGCCACTTATACCCACTCTGTACCCCTGTGTGGGGTGGGTACCTCTGGTGAGTGTGCTATTTACCTTAGGGGTCACCGAGCACCTCACTGCCCACCACGGGGTTATCGTTTACCTCTTGCTGATCTAAAGTAACCACGGGGCTATCGTTTACCTCTTGCTGATATCAAGTGTGACACCTATATTTTTGGGAGAACCCTCATCACTCCAGCACTTGTGCACCATTGGACTTGTTTTTTTTATATAATTTTTTATATTTTTATATCCTTCCATATATATTTTTAAATACCTTGCCTTTTTTTGCTTTATGTCACATATTTGTATTTGTGTATATCCACATTAATTTAATACTACCAGCACCTTAGCACTCACCTTCTTGGACCGATCGCACCATATCACTTTATAGTATATACTTTTACATCACATGCACTTGTCACTTTAGTGACTTTTTCACCCCCCAGTGGGTTCTCTTGCACTTTATTTATGACTATGTTTTTTATGAATTTTATGTCCATATATTTATGGGTTTAGCCATTTGTGTACAAAATTATTTTTGGGTCCATGTTCACATTTTTTACACATTTATACACTTATATATTTTTTCCACATATGATTTACCTTTTATACATACACTAGTACATTTTATGCAGTCCTTTTAATCCCCTCTCTGTCAGAATATCTGGTATTTTAAATAATTATCTTTTCCTATAATATTTATTTCTCTTTTAAATATGGTCATACATCATTTCTAAAAATCCATATCCATTATTGACCCTCATTCAATTTATGATATCAGACAGCGCCATTTCCTCTACCCTCTTTTGACTTTTGTCGAGGACGCCTACCCAGCCATACAGGCTGGCATCCATGGTGACCACAGTTCAATACAAGGGGAGGAAAGATTTGCTCAGTCGAAGCGAAGGAGACCGAAGCCACCATATCAGGTACTTTTTCGCTCCCAGGATCAGCTGGATCTGATTGTCCAGAGACTGCGGAGTCGTGTCCCATTTGGCCAGAATCTCCCTTTGCAGAGACCTCGTATGGAACTGTGCCAACGGAACCGCCTCAAAAAAGGTAGACACCATCAGGCCCAGCACAAGTCCCAGATAGTCCAGCTTTATGGACGGAACCAGAGCAAACTTCTATGAATTCAGAATCCAGCCGAACTCCCTCAGAGTTTGTATGGTGATTTCTAGGTTTTCCACCAGAGCAGTAGGAGACTCCGCTCGCAGAAGGAGGTTGTCCAAGTAGCCCAGTACTGCGATCCCCCGTTGGTGTAACAATGCTAGCACTGGAGCTCACACTTTTGTGAAGACCCAAGAAGCAGAGGAGAGACCAAAGGCTAACGCCACAAACTGTTAATGCTCCTTTCCCACAGCAAAGCAGAGGAAGTGCTGGTGACTGGCACATATTGGAATGTGAAGGTAAGCATCCTTGATGTCGATAGAGGCAAGAAATTCCCCCTGATGCAGGGATGCCACCACCTTGCGAATGGACAAAGCAGTTCAGCGCCTTGAGGTCCAGGATTGAACGCACATTGCCTTCCTTCGTGGGAACTGTAAACAGGTTTGAGTAAAACCCTGAAAACGTTTCCGATGTCAGAACCGGGACAATTACCCCTTGAAGTAACAGGTCTTGTATTGCCCCAAACAGACCCTGTAAGCTGTCCGGGGACAGGCACAAATTGGAAGGAAAGAACCTTGCCGGGGGTAACAGTGTAACTATCTCGTAGCCGGACCATATGACTTTGTGGACCCACTTGTCTTGTACCAAGGAAGTCCACGTGTCCGGGAACCAGCAAAGACATCCTCCCCACCCCCGATACGGGTGAAGGCGCACCTTAATGCTGAAGGTACCTTGTCCGTGGGTCTGGATAAGCCCGCTCTTGACTTTTCAGACCAAGTTTGCTTGGATTCATCAGAGGAGGCCCTGAACGGCTTTGAACCCTTGTCAGTCACCCCTGAGGGACAAAATAAACTTTGTATGAGCGGAGAAGGATGGCCCACGTCTGCAACAGGGCTCCTTAGTAGCCTGCGGAAGAATGGTACTTTTCCCCCCTGTGAGACCCTTAATGATATCAACCAGGGTAGCTCCAAACAGGCGATCTCCTTGAAAAGGAAGATCAGTCAAGGCATTCTTAGAAGTCTTGTCTGCAGAACAGCATTGGAGCCAAAAAATACGCTGAAGGTTCACTGCTGAAACAGAGAGCCTAGAGACTAGGGGAGCCACATCCAAAGAGGCATCAGAGAAAAACTGCAGCAACTGGACCGCCAGCTCAGCATAGGCAGGGGGGAGCTTCTCCCCCTCCAAGTCACGGTGTAAAAGCTTAGCCCACTCGGTCAGAGTTTGCGACATCAGTGAAATGGTAAATACTGGCCTCAGTCCTAAACCAGCCAGGGTGTACATATTGCGTGCCACAGCCTCTGTCTTCCTGTCAGTTGGGTCCTCAAAGGCCGGGGACTCTTCAACCGGAATCATGGTTGCTTTGTTTACTCGGAACAAAATCACAGCCTGATTGCGGTGCCATTAAGAAGTAAGGTTTATGGCATGGTATTCAAACTACATAACATGAAAACCTTAAAGAAAGATTTGAGACTTTATGTAAAGTCTTAAAATTATTGCAAGTTCTCTCGAAGACAGGCATATCCTGGAATACAGTTCAGGTAACACTGTACTTCTCAATGCAATTCCCAAACAACAGACATATGCATTTTTTGTTACTTTCTAATTTAGCTTGTGGACTCTAGTCCCTCCTACAGCTGGGTGAGTGTTGTGATACAGTAATTATAGTTTCTGTCCTCTCAGGCCTTAACCACTTGCCAACTGCTCCATAGCAAATTTACTGCTACAGAGCGGTCAGGCTTTGCAGAATCACACACACACTCTATATTAAATGTATATATATATATCTCCCAGTGTTGGGGGTAACTAGTTACAAAGTAACTGATTACAGTAACTACATTACTTTTTTGGTAACTAAGTAAAGTAACTAGTTACAATACTAATATTGGTAACTACACTACTTTACTAGGCTATAGGAGGTAACTACACTACTTTACTAGACTATAGGAACACTCTTTCCTGCGTTACCCAAGCGGTACGATACAATCGTTATTTCGAAGAATAGAAAGGGAGGAAGTTTATGACTTTTTGTTGCACTTTATGTTTTATTCTGTTTTTTCAGGTTTTGTTCTCATGTTTCCCAAAGCCTGTGTTTATACAATAAACTCTATGCAGAAAGAGTGTCATGTATCTTCTTCTACACGGTCAATTAAGAAAGAGGAAAGTAAAGTAATAAGTAGTGAAATTACTTTTCAAATGCAGTAACTAGTAAAGTAATCTCATTACAATTTACAGAAGTAATTAGTAACTAGTTAAATTTTTTGAGTAACTACCCCAACACTGATATCTCCACACACAAACACACACACACACACACGTGAATCTGCACTTCTGGGTAGTGGCACCCGCCAATCTGAGACACAGAAGGGAGCTCTGCCTATGTATACAAGGCAGAGCTCCACCCTGACAGAGGGGGGTGAATTCTGAGATTCTGCAAATCAGGGAATAAAATCCATCAGTTCCCTTAGTAAAAGCACCACACATAGTACACAAACAATGGCTATGCACACATTTAACCCTTTAATGGCCCTAGCGGTTTAATCCCTTCCCAGCCAGTGTCATTAGCATAGTGCATATTTTTAGCATTGATCTCTGTATGGATGTCCCTGGTTCCCGCAAATTGTCAAAAGTATCAGTGTCAGATTGTCAGCCGCAATATCGCATTCCCGCTATAAATCGCCGATTGCCACTATTACTACTGTTAACCACTTGCCGACTGCCGCACGACTATATACTGTGGCAGGCAGCCTCTCCTGGGCAAAGTGCCGTATGGGTATGTCACTCGCCCACGAGCCTCTAGGGTTCACTGACATCTCCGCGCGTGTGACCGGCGGCTCCGATGTCCACCGGCCACTCACAATCTTGCTCAGGAGAGGGAGAAAGACAGATGGCTGATGTAAACACAGCCGTCTGTCATTCTCCCTTAGATCATCACTGAGGCTATGCGATCCTGCTATGTAGAATCATATGTCTCTGTGATGATCTAACATGCCACGCCCCCTGACAGTTAGAATCACGCCCCTAGGGACACACTTAACCCCTTGATAACCAATAAAGTTAACCCCTTCCCTGCCAGTGTCATTTTTACAATAACAGTGCATATTTATAGCACTGATTTTTGTAGTAATGTCACTGGTACCCCCAAAAGTGTCAAAAATGTCAATCAAGGGTCCGATCTGTCCGCCGCAATGTCGCAGTCCCGCAAAAAAAAAAAAAAAAAGCAGGTGTTATATCCACTCACATATTAACTCTGGAGCGTCCAGATGACGTTGTAGCGACGAAACGCGTAGGGCGTGGCTTATTGCGTCAGTACGTCCCTTCCGGTAGCGGTGGTTCGGACCGGTGGACTCTGCATGCTGAAAGTGAACTCCTACAATGTGAGTGGATATAACACCTGCTTTCACCCCACATATTATATACTACGCAATGGAGGCTATTTTTTATTACAGCATCTGAGGGGAATCAAGCTACAAGGTTGTGCGGTAAGCTAATACACCCAGTGGTGATCCACGGGTGCTTACTTCCTTATTACAGTAGTACTTAACTGAACACTCATTGCACTGGCTCACAGCAAGCACTTAAGCACTTTGTACAAACCCAAGTGGCGACACTATATGGTTTTATTGAATGCACTATATGCACTTTCCATGATGTTATGATTTTAAACGTATTGTTTTAAAACGCACAACACATTTTTATGCACATTCTATGATTTTAAACGCATTGTCTAAAACGCTCAGCACCTATGGTTTAAAACGCACAGCACATTTCAACCTTATGGTTTTAAACGCACATTTTAAATTTGTGTGGTAGCGCCTGGCACCAACACCTTTGCAATTTCCCAGAATAGATATTGGCCTAAAAATTTATGAAGAAATTCAATTTTTTTTTTAATTTTATTGGATATGTTTTATAGCAAAAAAAAAATTATATATATATATATATATATATATATATATATATATATATATATATATATATTTTTTTTTTTTAATTGTTGGTCTTTTTTTGTGTATAGCGCAAAAATTAAAAAAACACGGTGGTGATCAAATACAACCAAAAGAAAGCCATTTGTGAGGAAAAAAAGTACATAAATCAAAATTATGTACCGCGTCGCAATTGTCAGCTAAAGTAATCTGTATAGCAAAAAATGGCCTGTTAATAAAAGGGGGTAAATCCTCTGGAGGTCAAATGGTTAATTGACAGGTAAGAGGGTAAATTTGTCTGACAAATTGGTTTATCTTTTTAACCTTTAAATTATTTTGATTAATGTTCTCCATCATCCCAGCATAATGTTTCCTGATAGTCTGGTAGGTGATTTGGTTTTTCTTTCTTTCCTCTCAGTAAAACGGGGAGACCAACATATAGATTTTGGAAATATCTTCCCAATGCAGTTTCTGCTGAGAGCAAAGCTCCAATTTACAAGTATTGGGAGAAGAAATCTTCTTTTCCAAATGCTACAAGGATGACAAAACACCTCCTTGCATGCCAGGGATGGCCTAAATACATAAAAAATACTTTACGGAATGAAATGATGAGGACCAGAATGAAAGTGCGAGGAGCTTTTTGCTCCGGAGTTTTCATTCTAGAAACACTCTGCTACTTGTGGACATAATCTCTTAATTTATAGATAAAAGTACACCTGGGAATCAGGAGAACATCGATCAAGATATTGCAAGAGCAATATAGGCTTCTGGATCAGCATGGTCAAATGCATATTGGCAGGAAGAGTTTAAATTAATATGAGGGAAAGGGGGTAGGTTACTTTTTCCCCATGTATAGTTGAAACTTTCATAACATATATTAGAATCCTTGTTATCCTAATTTTAATAAAGAATACAATTTTTAAAGCTTAAGGCCCCTTTCACACTTGTGCGACTTCTCCTGCGACTTCAAAGTTGCAGGACAAGTCGTATTCCATGATTTCCAATGAGTACCGTTTATATCTCTTTGACTTCAAGTCGCAACAACTTAAAAGTAGTCCCTTCACTACTTTGGTTCGACTTGGATGCGTTTTGAGGTCCATAGACATAGGCATTGCTTCAAGTCCAGTCAAAATCATGGCAAAATCATTAAAATTGCATGACTTTTAGGTCGCACAAGTGTGAAAGGGGCCTAAAGTAGAGTAAATCTTCACAATACTGTGCCAGCAGTTTGTATTAAAACATGAGGTATGCGTCATGGCACTGCAAAGGTTTATTCAGGATCTCTGTCTGTAGCTCAAGAACTGACACAGTGAACAAACAACATTTTCCACAATCCCTGGGTCTCTTAGTCTAGCACTGGTGCAGGTGAGAGTTAATAGTATCTCTATCTGACACACACACAGAGTACATAAGAGATCATGCAGGAAGAGATGAGCCTTCATCACGATAGTGCTCATGATAGCACTGCAACACAAAGGAACAAAAATTGCCTGTCCCTTTGGTGAATAAGGACAAGATAGGGGAATAAATACATGGACATAGGGAAATTGATCAGTCATGACACTAAAAACTGCAGCCACAGCATAAAAACCTATCATAAAAAGGTACGGCAAACAAGGGACACAGGGAATATAACTACACTAAAGCCTAGTATACACCACTTACTGACAGCCCTGGCCAACAATCTAATGTTAGTACAGCAATCTCCCCTGCTGTTCTATTGTGTTCTGAAAAGGGGACTGCCCCCTCCAAAACACTATGGTCGGTGTTCTCAGCCACTGGCTGAGAGCGCTAATTGGGAGCCAGGCGGCAGCTGTTTTTTCAGTATGCTCGTCCGGCTTCTGTCAGACCGGCTGCCATACACATGGGCCAAATGTCGGCCAGTTTTTATTGCACCAGTCGATGTTGTCCGACATTCAGCTCATGTATACTAGACTTAATATCTAGTTAAAACAACAAAAATATTTGAAAATGCTTTTAAAAAGGAGAGTAGAAGGCTTGGCAGCAAATAGATTATAGAAAACTTTATTTTCCATCTACAAAATAGGTAGGTTGACTACATGGTATTCCAAGATTTTTAAATATACTAAATACTAAGAATTTACAAAATATGGGTACTAGGCAGGATGAGAACTCACGATCAACATTTAAGTGACAGTTCCCTTTAACCTTTACGTGTTTAGAGCTAAATAACACTTCTGCCTACGAAGACGAAAGGAAAATAACCGCACAGATTTGTCTGCACAGCAGGTACCTGTAAAATTTATTGTAATAATGGCAGCAGAAGACCCAGGACACTGCTGCTAATTGTGTTCCTGTTGGCAGAGGAAAAACATCCTGTCATAAATAGACCAACAAAATGATCATTTACCAGAAAATATTGCAGAGTGCCCTCTCGATTAGATGTACTGCTGTGCATTATTATTATTAGTAGTATTACTCTTGCCATCTCTAGAGCAAAGGTTTGCCGTCAGACCTGTAGATATTGTACAATATTGACAAAACTACAGAAAGACAGAAAAAGAAGTTTCCTGAAGGACAGAGTTTACAATAAACACTGTGCAGGCTGCAATTTGAAAGCGAGATGAGCATGTTATTGAACGGTAAACCATACAGTACCCTTAGTGAGTTACTGCTGTGCTAGGAGAGAGCTTAGAGTTCTGCTGTGTGCATTCGGTGTCAGGTCTATTTGACTTTTTCATTCCACATCGTCAACGCCAAGCCAGATATGCCGTTATATCAACAGTGCCAGTTTTATACCACAGAATCTTGTCTAAAATCTGGCTTTCCAAAAGTTTATGGAAAGCAACTTCGAAATCTTCTGACATAGCAGATAAGTAATCTTACAGTGTTGCTAAATCTGTGATGTCAGCCCAATACAATCCTTTTCAAAACTCCTGGCAGATATAAAATGCACTTATAAATGGTTTTGGGTGAATTTTATTTTACAGTTTTCGTAAAAGTGAGCTATCCGATATAACTTTCTTCTTTTCAGTCTCTGTCATTTCCTGCGCAAGCTGTCAGAAAAGGCAACAAATTACGGGGAGAAAGGAAAAGGAGTCACTGCTTTGACTCATTTACTTATGTGTACATTTCAGCTTGAGCTAGTGAGCCCTATAAACTATTTTTTTCATCATAGCAGTTGAAAAGAAACTTAAAGACACATGGAAAGGACCAAAGAACTTTATCTGCTTACTACATATAAAAACGGTAATTGTATGCAATATATGCCTGTTTTAATTCAATAGTCCTGAGTATTATAAAGAGAGAAAACATGCAACATCACTATGAATTTCCTTTATTACAAATATAGAATAAAAATAATCAAATGTATATCCATTTAGAACTGAAGTTATTTTTATATCAACTATATTGCAACTGTCTGCACAGCAGTTTATCTTTTTCAATGTCTGAAAATCTCACTGGGGTAAGGTTATCACACAGCAGAGTCATTCAATCCCAAAGTAGTAAGGATAAGAGCCATTCACACTAATACGACTTGTCAGGCGACTTGGTCAGCCTGACAAGTCATGCACCGTCGCAGTCCATTGTGTGGTACAGGAACGGCTCTAATAGGAGCGACACAAGTCGCTCCGACTTAGAAAAAGGGCCCTGTACTACTTTGGGGCGACCTGGAGTGACTTGCATAGACATTCATTTTTTGAAGTCCATGCAAGTCGTGCCGAAGTCGCGCTGCACGCTTCACAAGTCATGCCGCTTCAGTGTGAATGCGGTGTAAAAGTCATTTTGGTACCAAATTGTCAAGGAAAGTCTTGTAACTCCTTCAAAACACAACTCATTTCGATGCAGAGAAAACTTGCCTAGGGCGGATTAAAAACAAAAAGGTCCTGAAATAAAAATGATGTTGAAGATGTTGATGATGAAGAGAATTGTTTTAGAGAGATACACAATTACCACTGTTTCAGACCTAGCAAAAAAGATCCATCGAATCACGTCAGCATGTAAGTTTATTTGTTAAGAAAATATGAACAGATTAAAAACACATCAAGAATAACACGGACATCAGACAGGGATCTCCTCTGAGACATGCACAAAAATGGAAACTTTCAGAGGAAAAACACTGCTAAAATAATTATCAGTAAGTTGAAGCACAGCTGGAGCTATCGGGAAGGTGAGGTTTTTTTTTTTTAAAGTCCACCCTAACACTAAAATTCCTGCATCTGTAGATCTCCACGATGTAACAATTCCCTATCAAGCCCTGTAAAGAAGAAATCGGTATACATACCTTTTACGAAGCCGATCCGACCCGATCTTCAGCGGAAGCTCTGCAGAGGACACGGCCGGCAACGGCTGTAAAATGAATGGGGAGTGACGTCACCCATAGACTTATTATGGGGCTTCTGTTGTTGGATGTGTCCTCTGCACCTACCTACACAGCGAAGACGCAGCAGAGAGGTTGGCTTAAAAAAGAGAAGTATACTGTATTCTTCTTTACAAGGCTAGATAGGTTAGTGTTAGATCGTGGAGATCTATAGATGTAGGTATTTTAGTTTTAGGGTGAACTTATTCTTTAAGCGGAAGCAAGTCTTTATTAGGGATTAAACACGTCTTGTTAGGCTGGCCATAACACTGGTAGAATTTCACTTGAAATTTTGGTTTTCAGCCATTCATTACATTTTTTTAATGGTCAGTGGGGTCAAATTGATGTTCATTTTCAACCACAGTGACAAGAAAACTCGAAGGAGCAGGTTGGAAGATTTTTTTTTTTTTTCGAACAAAAAAATGTTTTTGCCTTTGGAAAAGTTTATGAATGCCAAAATTGAATGTTTAAGCAAACAAAATTACAAAATACTTTTGAGCATCATTTGTCAAGCCTGTTAGCATTATCAAATGTACTGATGATATTTTTATTATATATATATATATATATATATATATATATATATATATATATATATATATATATATATATGCTGCAGGCATCAGATATTTTTTTTTTTAGCTGGCGTTTCCCTGCACAGTAAGATCATAGCGGCTGTTCTCCACTCACACCGCCCTCCGGTGCTTCTACCGGCTCGCCCGTGCAATCGGCAAGCCGGAGAAGGAATCCGAAGTACACCATAGAGAATAGAGAGAACCAGATGGTCCCTGGCAGTCTCTGACTCTGAGGCGCAATGTTATGATGTCACGCCCAGCCTGGCAGTTGTCAATATTGCCGTGATCACGGCTGGATAGCCGAGATCATTTTTTTTTTAATTTCAGACTTTCCAGCCTGTAGGAGAGATCGGAGGTCCCAGATCTCTCCATAAAGAGGACCTGTCATGCACTATTCTTATTACAAGGGATGCGTATTTTCCTTGTAATAGGAATAAAAATAATCAAAATAAATAAATAACGGGAAAGTGTAAAAATAAATAAAAAAAAAAACAAACAAAAAAAATAAAAAAAAATGTAAAAGCGCCCCCGTCCCCGCACGCAGAAGCGAAAGCATACATACGTCGAGGGCACATATGTAAACAATGTTCAATCCAAACGTGAGGTAATCTGTAAAAAATTTTTAAAGCATTGCCTATGGAGAGGTTTAAGTACCGAAGTTTGGTGCCATTTCACGAGAGTGTGCAATTGGGCTGCGTTTTGTTTTTTTTATTCATAAAAAGTTTATTTCCCATAAAAACACATTTGAAAAGTTGCTGCTCAAATACCGTGTGACATAAAAAGTTGCAATGACCTCCATTTTATTCCGAGTAATCATGATTTCTACATGTAGGAGTGGAGTGCCACAATTGGCCCGATATGGAAGTGGTTAATATGACTTTTTAGTACTGTGGTCTTCAGAAAGTATTTTGATAACAGTCTGCCAAAAATACAAACCCTAACAATAAATCGTATTTTTCATGCGCAGTTTTTGGTCAACATGACAGTCATCTTTGGCAGCTAACCAATTTATCTTATAAATAAAGATAATACCTACATTCACTGATCTAGAATAAGGGGAGCCATACACTGATGGGTGGATATCTTGCCAAGAACGCTGGCTGAGAGTAATCTTCCTTTTCCCAAACATGCTTGGTCTTTGCTTAGTCTGAATTGCTCAGTGAATGTACTAGCAAACAGCTAAATACATAAAACTGATTTTTTTTTTCTCCCCTGGCAAAGGATTTGCAATTCTGTTTAGCTAGTCTTCTGATTTTAAACACATCTGTTACAATAAATAGCCAGGAAGAGGACTCCAATATTTCCAGTTTCAGCTTTACAGATCTGTTTTACCTTCCCACTCATTAGACCAGTGTATTTCAACCTTTTTCTAGGCCAGGTCCACACTGCTCCGACATGGAAGTTGGACGACTTCCAATCCGACTTTGTCCTTCGACTTCATGTCCGACTTCCATGGAACTTCAATTAATTGAATCCGACTTTGACCTGCCCATACCACACTCTGGTCTGGTATGAATCTTGAGAGGGAACCCCACGCCAAAATAAAAAATAAATAAATAAATAAAAAAAAATGGCATGGGCCCCCAGATTCTGCCCACCTATGTGAATGAGTATGAGGTACTTAAAAAAATATATAAAAACAGTATACAGGTTTTTTTACAAAATACTAAAAATTAAGAATGTCCCTGTAGCTCCAATGTATCTTCTTTCTCCGGTGAGGTCTTCTTCCTCCACTGATGTCTTCTTCCTCTGGTTCTTCTCCCTCCACTGATGTCTTCTCCCGACGCTACCTCCCAATGTTGTGTTTGCTTTCACTGTCTGCATTTCTTATATAGCCATTGGACGTGGCCATTTGGTGATGTCATCAAGAGACCCGCCCCTTGTGATGTCACCGTCCCAGCATGCCCCTGGCAGTGAAAGTCACAAGGGGGTGGGGTCTTCGGATGACGTCACCGAATGGACATGCCCCATGGCTATATAAGAAATGGCAGACAGTGGGAGTTAGCATCATGGGAAGATGTGGAGGGAGAAGAATCGGCAGAAGAACAAGGTGCTTGGGGGGGGGGGACAGAGCCCCTGCCCCAAAGCACCCACTCCCCCATGTTGAGGGCATGTGGCCTGGTATGGCCCGGGGAGGGGCGCTCGCTTTTGCCCTCCCCCTTTACCTGACTTTCCAGGCTGCGTGTCAGATAAGGATATGGTATAGTTGATATGGAATTTGGGGGAACCCCACGCCATTTTCTCTTTTTTTTGTAAACAAAAACAGTATGTGGTTCCCTTTCAAGATCCTCAGAGCACAAAGTCACATGCCACAAGTGGGATCAGTTAAGATGATCTGACTTGGATGAGACTTGCAATCAAATCAATGGGCTAAAATTATACCCAAGTCGGACCAAAGTAGTGCAGAAACCTTTTTCAAAGTTGGACGGACACATGTTAGACCAGTTAAAAACAGCTCTCATAGGGAACGACTGAATTATACAAATCATGCGACGTGCTCCCAAAGTCGGAGCGTATGTTTCACCAGTGTGAACCGGGCCTTAGTCAAAGCACACTTTAGAATTGCACACAATCACGGGGCACACCAGGAGATGCGTCCGAGCCCCAGAGCTGTTTTTGCGTGTTCTGTTTTTTATTAAGCAACTCTATGCTCATGAAAACACACAAAAAAATGTGCTGGCGTTATTTTTAAATTGAGCTTCACCAAAATACATGGTACTGCAGTACCATGCATTTAAGTGGGTGCAAGCCAACATGCAATTAGTAGATGCGTAGGGTGCCATTAAAAACTAATGCCATCCGTGCGCAACTGTAAAAGGCAACGCATTTTTGAATGGTCTGGGGAAAATGCTTGATTTCACACGTTTTACTGCACTGCATCTGGTGTGAAAAAGCCCCCAAAACAAAGTCTCCCCATCTAGCTTCCCTCCTGCTATCCACAACCCCCCCCCCCCCTTCTTAAATCCCGTCTTTGCCCTTGCTACAGAAAAATGACACAAAGTTATGTACAGTCCAGCCATGAAAGGATTACTGTATTATGTTTTGTGTACAAAGAGGAGAGAGCACATCCCGTTCCTCCCCTGGACTCCTCCTCTCCTCTTCTATGTGGTTATCTGTACTTTTGCTGGCAAAACTGAAAGCTGTGCCCGAACTGCCCTTCGCAACTGATGACATTATCAGTTGGTAGGATGCGAGCGGGTGGATTAGACAGATTTCAGTTTTGCCAGCAAAAGTACAGATAAAGAGCACAGAGGAGGAGAAAGCCTGGAGGAGGAAAGGGATGTGCTCTCCCTCCTCTTTTAAAAGAACATGTCACAGTAAAACTTTCATGGTCAGATTTTACAGGGCTGTGTGTCATTTTCCGGCAGAACCCCAGGGTGCCACAGCACCCCAGCTGAAAAACCCTGCATCAGACAATGAATCAGTCGGTGTGATGATGCTATTTGGTGCCCTATGGGCTCTACTAGGTACTTTTACCTTAAAGTGGTTGTAAAGGCAGAAGGTTTCTGACTGTGTACAGTAGCCCCCCTCAGCCTCTTTAATATGTACCCGAGGTCCATCTAGATCCAGTTATGTTGCAGGAGTGTCTTGGCTGCCTGGGACTTCCCTCATTGGCCGAAATAGCAGCGTGGCGCCATTGGCTCCAGTTGCTGTCAAAGTCAGTCAGCCAATGAGGAAAGAAAGGGGGCAGGCCGTGGCTTTGTGTCTGAATGAACACAGGGAGCTGTGGCTCGCTTCGAGTGCCCCCATAGCAAGCTGCTTGCTGTGGGGGCATTCAATAGGAAGGAGGGGCAAGGAGAGTCAAAGATGGACCTGAGAAGATGAGGATCTGCACAGAGCAGGTAAGTATAACATGTTTGTTTTTAACTTTAAAAAAAAAAAAAACACGAGCCTTTAGTATCACTTTAACCCTTGATGTGATTCTACTCTCTATTGCTATTTGCTTTTTTTTTTTCTTAGCCAATTGCACCAGGTGCCGGTCCAGGCTTCTGGGCAGATACCAACCATACGGTCGAGATATTTTTTGGAGCCTGGGCTGGCTCTGTGATGTCAGCCAACAGCAGGCTTCAGCCCACTGTCAACTGAAAGCATATCACAGGAGTCCAGAACAATCTGCACTGCTGTGATCCATAGGGAAAAATATGGCCAAACTTCTCCTTTCATAGAGGTAGTCTACAAATAATTAAAATACAATGTAGAGTCTAGGGAAATGGGAACGGGATCTGCAATTGCAATTGACTCCTGCTCAGAGGTTGAAGATCTGTACCTTGGCCCTAAAAATCCCGACTTGTATGAAATTGCAGGAAACAAATTACAAAACTCTTTACTCTGTGGTATAGGGTTCCTTCCCTCCTACATAAATTCTTTCTGGACATGTCGGAGATGTGTTGGCACTGTCAGGAGGAGGTAGGGACCATGTTGCATATCTTTTGGTCGTGTCCTCAGCTTGAGAACTTCTGAAGAGATTTCGGGGCCCTCATGGGGGAACTTACAGACCGTGCCATCACTGAAACCCCGGCCTTTTATCTTCTTCACTTGTCTGACATGCCGATCTCCAAGTGTAAGAAATCGATCCTCCCGCATGTGCTCTGTGCAGCTAAATCCTGCATCCAAATGTTTTGGAAATCAACTCGGGCTCCCACTATTAAAGACTGCATGCGTAGGATGGAGGAAATCAACAGGATGGAAAACCTTACCCTTACGGCGCAGCACAGACGGGAGCGTTATGAGGGGATTTAGGGTTATTGGAACGTCTTCGTCTTATCTGATAAGGGCAAGTCCCTGATGTGCACCTAGAGACATGTCCGAAGTGGCACACGGTGTCGCCTTTGTCAAGGTCTTCCCTTGTTCCCCCCCCCCTTTTTTTTTCTCCTCTCTCTCTCCTCCACTTCTTTCTCTCTTCATCTTCCCCTCTGTTTTCTGTGCTGCACTCGGATTTCCTTTCTCTTGTGTCTCTGACACCTTGAAAAGGCCAGGTAGTGACAGTTGGGAATATTTTGTTATCCTACCGATATTCCTCTGGAAGTTAAGGTGCCCTACTACGTTATGTTGCTGACGTTGTCCGATGGCTTTCTTCTGGGTATGGGGGATGGTTCTACTTTTTTGCACTTATTTGAACTTTGTCTTGATTATACACTCTGTATTGATGGTATTTACAACTTGTGATTTGCTGTACCTTTCTGACAATTTGTGCCTATGTTTACTTTTCCACTGTTCTGCCTTTCTAAATAAAATATTTGAAAAAAAAAATACAATGTAGAAATTAATATGTAATTTTGCATTTTATGTGTATATATATATGCCTTTTTAACAAGCTCTGCCTGGAACATATTTGCTGTGCAATTACCTTTATTGTAATCACATTTACCTCCCCTTCATCACAATGATTTGCTTTCTGTTTCTTGGGCTCCACATACTTTATAAACCTTTCTTGTTCCCATGGGTAATCCATCTGCACATAGTGCCCCTATGCATATAGACATGTACGAGTGTAATGATGGGATTTATTGCTAGAGAATCCGCACAAAAGAATAAATGTACAAGACTAAATAGTACACCTCTGTGTGGATCTCAAAGTTAGTCATTGTTATCCTCTAGGCCACACAAATTATTAATTTCCACAATTTCTGGCCTTCACAATGGTTTAACATCAGGATGTATGAGCTAATTGGATAGGATGGTCCAAGCGGCTCCTTAAATTTTAATAAAGCCTTATTGACGCAGCCAGAGAGCTTCAGAAGCTGTTTTATTCATTGTGTTTCTATTATCTCTATTTCCACACACCCACTCAGCTCATGCACTCTTTAGATGATATGAAAGCCATAGAGTAATCTGCCATTCTAAAAAAACTAAAGCTGGAAGCTGTCAGCTAACAGGGCAAACAAATGTGAGCAAACTAAGAACACAAAAACAACAGTGCTGTTCGGAATATTATTTCTTCCATTTTCTAAGAAAAAAATCAAGTCAAACCTGAAAATGTTTTCAACCATATAGAACTCCTTACTCCATTTTCTGTGCAATCAGTCCTTGGTTCCATGTTTCTTTACCATACTAGAAAGCTGGCTTTCCCAGAAGTTATAAGACTCCCATTTCCTGATCTTAATACTGTGTCTCTAAAACAGTGTTTCTCAACCTTTTTTCAATCAAGACACCCTTGAAAATTCTGCACAATTTCGAGGCACCCCATTCTAAAATGTAAAAAAGTGAACTAATAGTTGTATATAATGCAGCAACATCCTCATACATAGGGCTCCCAATGTTATAGGTGATTTATTCTTCCAAAAGAAAATACACCTTTGGAATACTAGTCAGTACGAGTGTGCAATGTTTCTCTTCTCCCTCAGCTAATGTGATCCCCAGTGCTGGCAGGGAGTGGCAGGGGCAAACAAGGATGCTGTGCAAGCGCCTGACATCCCCCCTTATCAACCGATGACATGACTAGTTGTTAGGACGCCTGCGGCTAGAAAATTGTAATGGTGCACAATGAAAACCTGTGGCTTTGCGTAACTAAAAGGCAGGCTTGATCGATCAGCTGGCTTGTAAATGGTTTTGCCAAGGCACTCCTAAAGAAACCCGAAGGCACCCTGGTTGAAAAAGGCTGCTCTAGGAGTACAAGGAGTCCTCTTGCAGTCTGAATCAACTATTTACACTGAGAGACCATTGTGTGATATCTAAACATTGTAAGCATAATGCAATGTCGCACAAAAAGACTGTTCCGGCTCTGTATTTAGCCATCTCCGACAGGTCTTTTTTGTTGCATTGTGGTGAGCAGTCTTGAGCGAGTCGGATTCAGTATGTTCCCCTGATTGCGGGAGCTTGCTACTGAGCACACAAAAGGATCAAAGTACTGTGTGCCTGTGTTCTGGCAGATCCCGATTCTCTGTTGAGTAGTGTGAAGATGGGTAGATATCTCTCTACCGGTTATTTTCAAAAAGATATATTCCCACCTACTTCCAGTCAAAGTCCATTAAGACTGAACTGCATGCATGCAAACTACATAATACACAAATTAAATATGTACTTGTCAACTGTCTTAACTGGAAAAGACAAATTCTGTTCAGACACTCTTGTGTTTGAGGATTTCCTGACACACAACACAGCCAGATCTTGCCCCTCCCTTAATACACGTGCAGTTAAGCAATGCAGACTAGGCTTGGACTTTTCATAGCCAGTGAATGGACAATTGTGGCTGGGGCCAGCCATAAGGAATAATGACCATCCTAGGTAAATGCTCAGATATAGAGGGGCTCAGACTTGGGACACTAATGGCTGGAATACACAGGCCGAATATCGCCCGATCATTCAACCACCGACTTATGAAAAAGTGTTCCTTGGTCGAAAACGTTGCCAACATACACAGGCCGAATATCGCCCGACCGTTTGACCGCCGACCATCGAAACAGTGCATGCGTGATGATGTTCTACAGATTTTAAATGAACGACCTTAACACCAACGTATAGAATATCGTTCGTTCGCAGACGAGACGACAGAATTTTTCGTTTTTTTCAAACGGGATTTTTCGTTCACAATATCGATATCGGTCACTGACGGCTGGTCATTAACGAGTAGAATATCGGCCGATCCTTCGTTGAACGGAAATTTTCGGCCGATTTTCTTATCGTGTATTCCGGCCATAAATGTAAAAAAGAGCTTCAACCCTAGGCAAGACAATACTGCTAACAATTACTATATCTACAACTTACGATACATTCGTGTAATGGTCAGTTGGAAGAATGTTCCTTACATTTGTGGTCATTGGGAGCAACACAGATAACAGAAAAGATCAATGGTGTCAGTGGGAACTTATCTGAGCTGCATAAACTGCTGATCACTCAAGGAATCCCTAGCAACCTCTGGAGGAACCCTGGTTGTGAAACCCTATGATAATGTATGGTTCTTCCCTGACAGGTTTAAGGCCTCATGCACACTGGATGTTTTTACAGCTCCTTTTTTGGCATCAGACATTTTTTTCTACAGCCAGTAAACTCCCCAGCATGTTATCTTATGTGTCCATACACACATAGGTTGTTAGCAGTTTTTTGCAGGGGTGTTTCCTGGCTGGAAAAAAACCCCAGAACTAGCGTTCTAGGGTTTTGAGAGCTTTTCAGATGTAAAAACGCTCTACCTCTGATAAAAGCTTCAAATGCCAAAAAACACGGCTATTTGGCATTTATCAAGGTTTTTGAGCCATAAGCGTTTGTGGGAGTATAGTTTTTGCTAAATAAAAAGCTAAAAAAAACGCTACCGCTGAAAAAAAGCTTAGAAAAACTCCTTCTACCGACACAGCTTTCTACTGATGTTTTGATAACATCCAATGTGCATGAGGCCTTACTGGGGCTCAGATCTTCTCTATGACATGCATCTATCAAGATGGGTATTGCCACCACAAGCCTATTCATTCCCTTTCAGTGGAAACAGAGATTATGTTATCTTTCATTTTCTTAAAACAGACAGCATAGCATGGAGTCAAACCTATGAAATAAATCAAACCAGGGCCTCAGACTGGGTTTTGCGTGGGTTTAATAGACAAATACACAATAAATATGCTTCATCACCACAACAACTGAGGATTTCACTGCATACTAAATGGTTTTTAAATGAGCTATGCAGACAAATCACATTTTCCATCATCCAAGACAATCAAACTACATTACAATGGAAAGCAGTAAGAATAATGAGTGCATAGATTTATTCACCCATCCAGTGCAAAGGTTCATCACAGGAGATATCATGTACATGTTAACACTACAGGCTTTATTAGGGAATTCCTGCCCATATCATCCCATCTTATGTTCAGTCATTACAAAAATGGCAAAACAATTTACTTGTTTTGAAGGAAGCCAAGATGTATTGCAAATCACACATCAGACAACCATTTGTTATTCTTATCAGTAGTTTTGAGTCTGTCCACTCCACCCCTGGCATGAAACATCCTAAGGGTCCATTCACACTAGCGCGACTTGTCAGGCGACTTGGTCGCCTGACAAGTCGCGGTCGGTCTGGTCGCCATTGAATAGTACAGGACCCGTTCTAATAGGAGCGACACAAGTCGCTCCGACTTAGAAAAAGGGTCCTGTGCTACTTTGGGGCGACCTGGAGGCGACTTGCATTGACTTCAATTATATCACAGGTCGCCCCACAAAATCCTGTCGCACCAGTCTGAATGGGCTGTAAAAGTTTCTACAATTCAGCCAGCCTTCCATCACAAAAAATGTAAATAAAGCAACCCACCTCAGTTTCTATTGAAATCAGGAAATGTTCATCGACAGACACAGCGCTCCATAAATCATAACTACTGGGGTATATTGCCTCCTCCAGCAGTAGGAAACAAAAAACACCTGGCTACGCCCATGAGCGGTCCTCAGCTGGTATATAACCCCTCTCTCTGCTCTAGGTATTCACTTTAGTAGCAAGCAGTATTAGAAGTTTCAAAAACTCCTTAGAGAGGCGAGTGCTGTGTCCGTCAATGAACTCCGAGAAATGGATTTTGCCCCAAGTACAAAAATCCCATTTTCTCTTTCATTCATCAACGGACACCATAAATCAGAATTACTGGGATGTCCAAAAGCAGTGCCAAAAGGAAAATGAGGGGTGGGGAAAATAACCGCAGGATAGACCCAAGAGTCCAAACCAGGACACAGGAGCCTTAACCGGGTCATAGGAGCCCCATCTGAAAAATAAAAATGTAAAGAAAAAACACCCCTCAAGAGGGAACAGCCCCTCTTAAACAGCAGCCTGCAAAACTTTGCGGCCAAAAGAAGCATCTACAGATGTCAAAGTATCTACTTTGTAGAACTTTGTGGAAGTATGCACCAACGACCAAGTGGCCACCTTGCAAACTTGAGATTGTGATGCTTGATGATGGAAGGCCCAAGAAGTACTCCGCACCCGAGTAGAATGCGCCGTGACAGGGAAGGGAGGAACCTGACCTTTAAAAGAATAGGCCTGATTTATCCTCTGTCTGATCCATCTGGAGATGGTAGTTGAGGAAGCAGCTAGACCTTTCCTTGGACCGTCCATAACCACAAAGAGAAAGTCTGACCTCCGTAGCTGCCAGATACACCCGAATCACACCCAAGGTATGCAAAGCAAATTCCTTGGGATGAACCCGCTTGGGACACAAGGAAGGCAACACAATGTCCTCATTCAAATGGAAGTCAGAGACAACACTGGGCAGGAATGATGGATGGGGGCAGAGAGCCATTTTATCCCTATGGACCACTAAATATGGATTACGACAGGATAATGCCGCCAACTCCGAAACCCTGAGGACCGAGGTAATAGCAACCAAGAACGCCACCTTCTGGGATAACGTAGGCAAGGGAATCTCCCGAATATTCTCAAATGGAGGTTTTTGGAGCACTAAAATTAAATCCCATAGTGGAAAGAGGGACCATACAGGAGCCACATTTAGAACCCCCTGAATGAAGTAACAAACTAAAGAGTGCATGGCCAGGGGTGGCTGAAAGAAGATTGCCAAGGCAGACACCTGGCCCTTTATGGTACTCAAGGTCAACTTCTGCTCAACACCCCACTGAAGAAAGGCTAAGATCTGAGCCACAGAAAAGGATCGAGGATGAGCGGCAATCGACTCACACCAAGGAATGTACACTTTCCATGTAAGATGTTATATCTTGCTGGAAGACTACTTCCTCGCCTTCACCATGGTAGGGATCATTGATCCAGACAAACCTCTATCCCTCAGTACCTGGCTTTCAATAGCGAAGCAAATAAAACCAGCGACTGTAAAGCAGGATGGCAGATAAGCCCTTGGGGCCACTGGTCTTCCCTGAGAACTAGCCCGCAAGGGATGTTTACGGCCAGCAGACTGATTGTAAGACCATCGCCCTTGATTTCTCTCAAGAATCATGGAAGAAGCTTGAGCCAAATGATACTGGCCTCACTGTGCCCCTAGGAAGTCTGCAGCGTCTCCCAGAGGAACCCGTGACCTCGCCAGAGTGAGAACTGTCTGTGTGACAGCAGCCGGTGAATCACGGCCTGTGGTTCCCAAAGATTGTCCAAAGGAAGGACCACCCTGGTAAAAATTATAAATCAGACCTAAGTAATTGGACAGGGATACCTTAGGTAGTTCGGATGTCACCAGAACCTTTGCAGGAATTAAATCCACTCAAGAAGACTCCGGTTCTAAAAAACCTAAAAGAACAAACTTTGCCCTCCTTTCTGGGTACCCCCAAAATAAACATTTCGCGAACTTCCTTGACGCTCATGAAGGAGTTCCACAAGGCCAGAAACCAGCAAAGATGTCCCCACCCAGTAATGGGTGAGAGCAGACATTCATGCTGAATAGGTCTTGTCAGCGGGTCAGGAGAAGCTAGCTCTAGGCTTACCAGACCAAGGTTGCTTGGAACCTCCTGGGGAAGATTTTTAAAGATCTAGTGCCCTAATTCTCAGTCCCAGGAACACAAAATAATTTTGTATGGGCTGAGAAGGGGGACCTCTGTCTGCGACGAGGCTCTTTCCCTTTCCTAGATCATGGCAGGAAGGTACTCTTCCCCCCGGTGAGACCATTAATGATGTCATCCAGAGTAGCCCAAAACAGGCGATCGCCTTGAAAGGGCAGATTAATGAGAGCTTTTTTAGACGCTTGACCAATTGTTAAGCCGCAGCACGCGCCTAATCACCACTGCTGAAACAGAAAGTTTGGACTGCACTAGAGCTGTATTCAAAGCTGCATCACAAAAACTGCAGCCCATGGACCAACTACCTTGCTAAATCAACATAAGCAGCAGGAACCTGCTCACTCCCCAGGCCCTGGCACAAAAGCTTGGCCCATTCAGTAAGGGTCTGAGACACCAAGTGAACTTAAATGAAAAAATATATATAGAAAGTGAAAAACAGTGCTCAAAAGTACCAATATTTGTTGTGAACAATGCAATTCAAAATGTGTTCGATCTCCTCAAAGACCATCCAGTCTTAAGAAATCACCGGTAAAATTTCAACACCTATTTCCAAATAGATTCATATATCTTTTGAGATTTATGTATTCTAATGCAAATTCCTATTTTCAGATATACAATAATTTTTATCCAAGCTCCTGATGAATGGACGGAGGTCCATGAAACGCGTCGAGCCTACTAGAAATCAAGATGTTTAATGTATTGGATTTATTATTGAGAGATTTTAGTTCCTAGATATGGTATTCCAGAAATTTAAGATGTATTGTTGAATCTTTTTAACCACTTGCCGACCGCCGCCCGACTATATACGGCGGCGGTCAGCCGCTCCCAGGCAAAGTGACGTACCGGTAAGTCACTAGCCTGGGAGCCAATAGGGGGCGAGCGCGCGCCACCGGAGGCACGCTCCAGCCCCCGCTCGTTCCCTAAGCAGCCCGCGCGTGTGACCGGCGGACCCGATGTCCGCCGGTCACTCGCGATCATCGGGTGGAGAGGGAGAAAGGCAGGCGGCTAATGTAAACAAAGCCGCCTGTCATTATTCCCTGTGTAAAAGCACAGACCATACAGTCCTGGTTTGTAGGACCGTTGATCTGTGTTGTTACACACAGCCACATCCAATCACAGTTAGAAACACGCCCCTAGGGACACACTTAACCCCTCCCACTCCAATAACGTTAACCCCTTCCCTCCCAGTGTCATTTTTACAGTAACAGTGCATATGTATAGCACTGATTACTGTAGTAATGTCACTGGTACCCCCGAAAGTGTCAAGGGTCTGATCTGTCCCCCGCAATGTCGCAGTCCCGCAAAAAAAGAAAATCGCAGATCGCCTCCATTACTTGTTAAAAAAAAAACAATAAAAATGACAAAAATCTTTCCCTTAGTAAACGCAATAACTTTTGCGCAAACCAATCAAAATACGCTTTTTGCGATTTCATTTACCAAACATATGTAGCAGTAAACAAATTGGCCAAAAGTTAAAAAATTTTGATTTTTACATTTTTTTGGGGGGGAAAAATGGATTTTTGTAAAATCTTACCGTAAAATCCTTTTCTCTTAAGCTCATTGACAGACGTAGTCCTCCTTGATTAATATCAACTCGGGTTATACTGCCCTCTACAGGAGTAGGACTAGAAAGGAAAGAAAACGTTCTGGCCACACCCTAGGGGCAGTCCCAGAGGGTATATCCTCTCACTTCCTGCTACAGCAAATCAGTTATGTCACAAAGCAGTGTTTAGAGAATTTAACCCAACCCAACTCAAAAACAGAGGGGCGGGTACTACGTCTGTCAATGAGCTTAAGAGAAAAGGATTTTACGGTAAGATTTTACAAAAATCCATTTTTCTCTGTCGCTCATTGACAGACGTAGTCCTCCTTGATTAATATCAACTCGGGACGTCCCAAAGCAGTACCACAAATGAGCGGTGGGAAAATGGAAATCAAAATCCAATCTAGAAGGCCCAACCGGTGCCAACTAGAAGTTTTAAAGGCTCATCAATCACATGATGAGACTCAACTGAAATTCCAACGGAAAAAAACCCTCGAGGTAGACCACCGGTCTCCTCAAATTGCGGCCTGCAAAACCTTGCGGCCAAATGAGGCATCCGCCGATGCCATCACATCAACTTTATGAAATTTTGTAAAGGTATGAACCGACGACCAGGTAGCCGCCTTGCACACCTGGACCACTGACGCCTGATGGCGGTAGGCCCAGGAAGTGCTGAGCGCTCGAGTGGAGTGCGCCTTAACAGGGAACGGAGGATTCCGACCCCTAATCGAATAAGCCTGTACCACCGTCTGTCTGATCCATTTGGAGATAGTCGCGGCAGATGCAGGCAACCCCTTTCTGGGGCCATCCGTGATCACAAAAAGTGAATCCGTCTTACGGAACGATTCCGTAGCCTTCAGGTATACCCTGATTGCCCGAACCACATCCAAGGAATGCAACGCATATTCCCGAGGATGATTGGGCTGAGGACACAAGGAAGGTAGCACAATATCTTCATTCAGATGAAAGTCTGAAACCACCTTAGGAAGAAAGGATGGCTTCTGATGAAGAACTACCTTATCCCTATGAACTACAAGATATGGGGAATGGCATGATAATGCAGCCAGTTCTGACACCCTGCGTGCAGAAGTGAGAGCGACCAAGAAGGCCACCTTCTGGGATAATGTAAGCAAGGGAATCTCCCTGATATTTTAAAAAGGGAGGTTTCTGCAGAACCGACAAAACCAAATTAAGATCCCAGGGCGGTAAGGGCGCGCGCACTGGCAGAGCCAAGTGCCGCACCCCCTGGATGAAATTCCGCACCAAGGAATGAGTAGCCAGCAGCTTCTGAAAGAAGATTGCTAACGCTAAAAACCTGACCCTTGATAGTGCTCAAGGATAGTTTCTGCTCAACCCCCTTTTGCAGAAAAGCCAAAATTTGGGTCACCAAATAGGTACGTGGGGGAAATCCCAACGATTCACACCACGCAATATAAGTCTTTCATGTGCGATAATAGACTTTGCTAGAAGTCGCTTTCCTTGCTTTAATTAGAGTAGGAATAACTGAAGCTGACAATCCCCTGTCCTGCAGTACCTGGGTCTCAATGGCCAGGCCGTTAAAACCAGCGACTGTAAAGCACGATGGAAGATCGGTCCTTGAGACCGCAGATCCTCCCTGAGAAGAAGTCTCCAAGGAGCGTCTGCGACTAGCCTGCCCAAGTCGGCGTACCCGGCTTGACGAGGCCAGCCCGGAATTACCAGGATAACTGGAGTTCCCTCCACCTCTATCCTGTGGAGAAATCTCAGCAGTAACTTGAGAGGGGGGAAGACATACAGTAGCTGATACTTTCTCCTACGGGGCGCTCAGCGCGTCTGCTGCGTCCGCTAGAGGATCGCGGGCGCGAGCCCTGTTGAGCCAACCTGCCAACAGATCCATATCCGGAGTGCCCCAATGAAGGGACAGCTGGTGAAATACCTCTGGATGAAGAGACTATTCCTCTTGATCCAGAATCTGACGGCTGAAATAATCTGCCTGTCCACCCCCGTGATAAATATCGCGGAGAGAAATGGCCGCCAGGGCACTCTTGGTGCCCTTGGTGATTGACATAAGTCATGACCGTGGCATAGTCCGATTGGATCCGAACCGGACTGCCCTGGAGCTGCTCAGTCCAGTAAATCAGACAAAATCTGATCTCTCTCAGTTCCAACACCTTTATCGGTAACCTGGAATTTATCAGAAGAAATGACTTCCCCTGGCTGAGCATCGGAGACCGAAGCCACCCGACCAGAGCCTCCCTGGTCTGCTCGCTCAATCGGATCCGATTGTCCAGGGAATCGGGATTCCGATTCCATATGAGAAGAATCTCCTCTTTGGAGAATTCGGGTATGAGACTGGGCAAACGGTACTGTCTCTAAGGAGGCGACCATCAATCCCAGCCAGTTGACGGACAGCAACATCCGAATCATTGACTGAATCTTCTGGAGTTTCTCCGCCTGGAGAAACACTCTTGCCAAGGATGTATCCAAAATTAGGCCCAGATAGTTCAGTCTCCTGGTGGGAACCAGGGATGATCTTTGGGAAAAGCAAAGAAAACGCTGATGTCCTGCGAAGATGGGGATATGAAGATAGGCATCCTAAATGTCTATGGACGCCAGGAAATCCCCCTGATGCAGGGAGGCCACCACTGTATGGATGGACTCCATCTCTTCCAAGACCAGAATTGGACGCACCTAGCCCTTTTTCCTGGGCATTGTGAACAGGTTTGACTAGAACTCCTCCAAGGAATGGGAACTACCACTGCTTGTTGCATCAAGCTGTTCCCCGCAAAGCTTTTTAAGCGACCCGGGGATGTCGAATATTGGAAGGGAAGAATCGCACCGGTGGAAGTGATCGAAACTCGATCTTGTATCCCGACCATATGACCTTTGCGATCCCCTTTATCCGGGATTCTGGAAAGCCCTGGATCTGGAAACCGGTGAAGACGTCCCCCCACCCTAGAGATGGTTGAGGCCCATTCTGTCAATCCAACGAGATAACAGTGGCTTTATTTAGTCTGGAAATCGGTGAGTCCACTATTGGTGGTACCGTCCATCTTTGTAATGAGGGATTCCTCAAAATGATAGCGCCTAGCAATGCGTTTGGAAATAGCAGGAGCTCATTTACGGAAGACCCCATTTGGGCAAGGGAAACCCTTCACCATTTTGGTAGGCTTGCTAGTACCAAAAAAGGAATATGAGTCTCAGCTACCTCTGCCGGTGTAACCTCAAGATTTAAGGTTTCCCGGCAATGAAAAGCTCAGAATCCGTATCTGAAGTATCAGATGACATAGGGGTAGGCGGGGGTCGCTCTTCTTGACCCCCGTCCCTGACAGGCTACCTCCACCCGGGATACCAAAGACTCCAAACTGCTGATAATGCATCATCACAAGTGGGGTACTGGAGGGTCCTGCGGCCACCCCGAGGGGATCAGGTGGGGATACATGAGTGGCAGGGTTCATGTAACAAGACACTTGCCAGCAAACACAAAAAAATTAATTGCAAGAAAAAAACATTTTTTTTTTTTTTTTAACTTAGTCCCCCAGCGCAGTAGCGCCCCTCAGTCTACCTGCTTGGACCCCTCAGAAAGAGAGAGGGAGAGAGAGAGAGACCCCAAGGCTCACCTGATGCACAGAAGTTTCTTATCAAACTGCTTCCAGCACTGTCTGTTACAGACAGGAAGTCTTTGGCTTGCTTTCCCGGGCCAAGGAGGTGGCTCCGCCCCTTTACACGCCTTCCGGTGCCTCCCAATTACTCCACGAGGTGTTTGGTCACCTCAAACATGGCCGCCCCCATGCTGGAGACACGAGGCTACGCCAATATGGCGGCCTCGTGCGATCTGCAGGAAAATGGCGGCAGCCTGTGTAGGATAGCGCGGCTTGCAAGCTAGCAGCGGCCTGCGGGATGTGTGCATTCGGCCTGTGCGGTCTGCGGAAGTGCCTCGGCCTGCGGGAAGTGTCCTCGGCCTGCGGGAGGCTGTGTGGCCTGTGGAAGTGACCGGCTTTCTGGAGGGATGGCGATCTGTGGCTGCAGTAACTCAGGCATAGGCATCGGCCTGTGTACACACTAGACAGGTAGGATACCTCTATACCTCAATAGTAATGCCTTTTAGTAGTCTGCCACTGACTTCAGTCACCCTTACAGTCATATAGTGACTTTAGATAGTCAGCTCCCAAACCAAGCCTCCTGGTTTCTATTCACAAAAATCACACTCAAATTGGGGGATCTGTGACCTGTTATAGGATAGAGGGGAGACCCAGAAAACCGAGTGTCCGACCATCCCAGAGAGGGGCCCGCGTCCACCAACAAACCCGACAGGGGGAGAGGGGGAACATTCTACTCACCATACCGGAACCAGGCGGGTGCCAACTCCTGACAGAACCCCTCTCCACCGGGGTGGGGGGGGGGCTGTCGACCAATACAGACGCCGTTCCTTGAAATGTTATATAAATTATATATTGTGAAGTTTACAAATAATCATGTGTCAGTTTCCGCACATATGTATGTATTATAATTGTACAATATTTTTATATATTTATTTTTGAAAAAAATCAAGGGATGTAAACTAAAATTATTATTGGATATATTATATATTTTCTTGTGACAATCCATAACCTAATTTAAAGTCCCAACAACCAATGCTTCTTTATACACATTTATATAGGGATGGAGGTATTTAGAGGAGGTATGTGTCAGATCATATTTTGCTTCCATTTAAAGGGTCCAGCCACATTAGAATTTATATTCCATGAACAGAAGCTGCTGTGTGGAATCAAATATTGGCTTGCTTATTTGAAAAAACTCAACCTGTCTAAGTCTTCACCTAAAAAAACAATTTCACTTACTTTCATTTCTCATCGAGTCACTATAGCATGCCTATCAAAAGCTTTCACACCCTTGGGCGTTTTCATGTTTAATTTGTTGTAGAACATCACAGTGGATTGGTTTTTCTTTTCTTTTGCACTGATCACCTGAATTCTATTCTTTAATGTTAAAGTAAAAACAAGTCTAAAGCCCCGTACACACGTACCGATTGTCGGCCGCAAGACTGCACACGAATTTTGTCGGCCAACAACAGCCGACTGCAGAAGTGATGTAATGTGATGGTTAACTTTCCGTGTGTTTTTTCTTCTCTGAGCGTGTCCAGTCTTGCTCATCTGCTGTTTGTCGGCCGAATTCTGTACTGACTGAGGAACAATCGGCCGTTCTGGTGTTGGCCAACAAAAATTTTATAGCCTGATTCTGTTCGGCCGAAAAGTCGCAGTCGGTTGTCGGAAGCATCATACTAACAAGCCGACAATCGGCCGATCGGTCAGTGGCCGAATATTTACGGCCGACAATCGCTACGTGTGTACGGGCCTTAAGTTAAAATTAAAAAAACAAAATAACTGCATTGGTATTTCATTCATGCTAACATATTTGTCCAAGTCTTGCAACACTGTCAACCCCACCCATGGACTGCATTTAACATGCCCCCCCCCCCCCCCCCCCCAACCAAGATCACTTTCCTGGCAGTCCCACCCAGATCATGCCCACTTTACAGGCAGCCTTCCACCTAATTATGTGATTAGTTAGTCAATAAGATTTTTATGAAATTACTTCAAATGCTCAGTAACTCAAACAAGGGTTATGCTGTGATCTTGAGCCTCGGTTCACATTTATGCGAGTGCGGGAATGCTGCGAATCCGCAGCCTGTTCCCGCATCGCACACGCACCCCCGGCAGTTCACACTGCCATATGCGATACGCTGGGGGTGTCAATGAAATCTTAACGACACCCCCCAGTTTGATCGCATATCGCAGTGCGATCGTGCAGGTCGCACAGGATCGAAACGCACAAGTGTGAACCGCTGTGCGATCCGATCCTGATGCGGCTAGAAAAAAGGGTCCCTGTGCGTGTTTGGAGCGGCTGCGGTGCGAATTTAGCCATACAAACTGTATGACTAAACTCGCACCGCACAGCCGATCGCATGTAATGTCGGAGCAGTGCGGTCCGACATTACATGCGAACCCCGCACACGCACAAGTGTGAACCGGGGCTGAGGTGCAGTCCAAACCACAACATAAACAAACAAAAGGTTTTCCCAGCAGACTTTCTTTCCGGGCAAGCCCGCAAACAAAAAAAGGTCTCCATACTGGAGAATATACCGTAGATCTTATTTTAGAAGCTAGTTATAAATTGGGGTGGTTGCCTTACCTGCCCTTAATTTATTATTTGTCTCAAAGATTAGAGTTAGAACTACAGATGGTCCTTCATGTGGCAGTGCAGCTTCAATGTATACTTCCAAATGTTATGGAACTAAAACCTCTTTTTTTAATACTAATTGTTTAGACAGTGTACATTATGCTATTTTGCTGGCCTTCATAAGTGTGGGTTGAGCCACCATAGTGACTTATCAGAAGTCAAACTTTCCACATACCATATTATCACACCATAATACCAAAAGTATTGGGACACCTGCCTTTACACATCCAAACTTTAATAGCATCCCAGTCTTAGTCCATAGGGTTCAATATTGAGTTGGCCTACCCTTTGCAACTATAACAGCTTAGGTTAAGGATTAGGAGTGTGTCTATGGGAATGTTTGACCATTCTTCCAGAAGCACATTTGTGAGGTCAGGCACTGATGTTGGAGAGAAGGCCTGGCTCACAGTCTCCACTTTAATTAATCCCAAAGGTGTTCTATCAGTTTAAGAGCAGGACTCTGTGCAGGCCAATCACATTCCTCCACCCCAAACTCACTCATTCATGTCTTTATGGACCTAGCTTTGTGTACTAGTGCACAGTCATGCTGGAACAGGAAGGCGAGTCACAAAGTTTCCACAAAGTTGGAAGCATGAAATTGTCCAAAATGTCTTGGTAAGCTGATGAATTAGGAGTTCTATTCACTGCAATTAAGAGGCTAAGCCCAACCCCTGAAAAGCAACCCCCCGCTATAATCCCCCCTCCACCAAATTATTTGGACCAGTTCACAGAGCAAGGTCAATAAAGACACGAATGAGCGAGTTTGACTGGCCTGCACAGAGTCCTGACCTCAACCCGATAGAACGTCTTTGGGATGAATTAGAGTGGAGACTGCAAGGCAGGACTTCTCATCCAACATCAGTGCCTGACCTCACAAATGGACTTCAGGAAAAATGGTCATACTTTCCCATGAACGCACTCCTAAACCTTGTGGACAGCATTTCAAGAAGAGTTGAAGATGTTATATCGGCAATGGATTGGCCAACTCAATATTGAATCCTACGTACTAAGAGTACACAGGGAGGAAGCCGTAGAACTCGGGGTGGGATGGAGAGCACTGGTTGGGCAGGGAAAGCGTATGGGAGGGCAGAGAGCACAGGGGAGAAGCAGATAACACGGGGGTGGGGAAGAGGAGAACACAGGGAGGGCGGAGAGTATGGGGAGGACTGGAGAGCACAGGGGGAGGGCTGGAGAGCACAGGAGGAAGCAAGAACACGGGGTGGGAAGGAGAACATATGGGGGTCTGGAGAGCACTGGGATGGGGAGAGAACAGGGGTGTAGAAGAGCACTAGGGGGCCTGGAGAGCACAGGGGGAAAGTGGGTTGGGTCAGCATATGGGGGGCCAGAGAGTACAAGGGAGGCAGAGAGAACTGGAGGAGCAGCGAGCACTGGGGGGAGTACTGGGGGATGTCGAGGAGCACTGGGGGCAGAGAGCACAGAGGAGTAACATAAAAAAGCAGGATAGGAGCAGCAGTGGGGATGGCAGCATATAAAAAAAATAATTCTCTCCATTTCCTCCTGCAGCCTCTGAATGCCTGCTTCTCCACCTCTCCCTCTTGCAGGCTTTCAGAGGCTGCAGGAGGAAATGGAGAGAATATATCTTCTATATGCAGCTACACCCACTGCTCCTCCTATCTAGGTTACACAGTGGTTGCACTCATGATCTCTCTGAACCAGCTCCATGTTGTCAGCGGGCGGTGTCTCCTCTAGCTCCTCTCCCCTTCATGGTTACGCCCCCTGGCACCAATGGCTGAACTAGACCGATGGCCATGCGGCTGCGGAGAGGCCAAAGGTGCCTCCTCTAGTGCTTTCCCCTTCATGGTCGCGTCCCCTGGCTGAACGAAACTGGCAGCTGGGTGGCAACAGAGAGGCCGGGTAAGCAGCGAGTACTCAAAGAGCAGCCCAGCTGCCTTGCACCCCGCAAGGACTTGCAGTCCAGGAGCCCTGGTCCACCAAGTGCCCGCTGTGCCCTATGGCCAGTCTGGGCCTGTGTGTGTGTAAAGGTAGGCATCCTAATACTTTAGGTAATATGGGATATGTGACTGGGCATGACAAAGACTGTTTAATCATGATACCTATGATATCTAACAGAGTTAGAACAGTTTTCCAATAAGGATGTATTGCAGTGTCCAGATGTGCAAGGCTAATAGAAACCTATCCACACGGACTGTAATTGCTGCCAAAATGCATTTACTAAACACAAACCTCAAAGGGATGTTTACTTATACAATCTGTTAGTTTGTGTCTTATTCCAATGTAATGAATTTAAATCACTTTGCAGAGACAGAATTCCTCAAAAAAGAGTATTTCTGAGATGTGTAGAAAAATTTAAACACTTGAAATATTTTAAGAGGGTGAATACTTTTTCTAGGCACTGTACAATTAGTACTACAATGTACTTTAGACCGTAACAATGTCCTGTAATAAAATACCACTTTGTGCCGTGCACACATACACAGAACTCCCACCATGTCAACAGGCCAGCCACTTGCGGGTTTACAGGACTGCAATTATCTCACCAAGAGAAGACCTAAAACAGCAGAGAAATCTATTTGGAGACATGGATGCAGCCAGCAGGGTCAGGAGACATTGCTAGAGGGAGTGTGGGATAAGGAGATGCTGAGCTGGTCACTGTGAATGAGTCTTGTAACCTGAAACTGCAATGCTCAAAAATTCTACTGCAAGAATCAGAGGGGGGGAAAGTCAAACACAGGTCAATGGCAGCCTGCTTTTCTTAGAGAAAACGTCTGCAGAACTCCTGTCTTATACTGAATACTGATCAGAAAACAAAAGGAGCCATCGCACAATGTGATTGAACAGTTATTTAGGCAATAGCAAAGTATAAACAACCACGCTGGAATGGTAGCGCCTACTGCACAGTTTCCAAATCATTAATGCATTTTTTTTTCCTTTGAAGAAATGACAGATCGGCTCCCAGCTAATACTATGGCTCTGATTCAGTAATAGCAGGAACAAAGGTTTCAACAGGTCACTGCTGAAAAGTCACAGTAACTTTAATGCATTTAAATAAATATGGAAAAGAACTAATGGGTAGTTTTAAGCATAAAAAAGAGATTGTCTAAGAAGTAATAGAAGGCTCACCTCCTACTCCCTTGTAAGCAATAGTGCTTCAAATGTTTAAGGCGCACTGTTGACAGCTACTTTACCTGCTGCTTGCTGCAATAATACATGTGATCAGCAGGTGGCACTGCTGGTGAAAGGGGAGGGGGTTACAATTTTAGCTGACAGTCATTTTTAAAGCGGACAATTACATGGCTGAGAATTATACCATGCTGATTGATGGATAAAGCTCAATGTTTATAAAACCAAGGTGCTGTTCCTCAATATAGGCTGAGTGGGAGACTGAAAATCATAATTTTTAACTCAATATAATGACAGCATCCAGATTTGGCTGTAACTATTGTTCACATTTTCTATTCCTATGGGAATTAGTCACCAAAAAGAAAAAATAAATAAGACAGTAAAAATAAATAGCTTCCCATGGCTACTGTATGTGGATTGCTGGAGAGCAATGATGTGATAAAGGGAACAATAAAGGGTTTACAACCGTCTCTATGCACAGGTTTATCTTAGATGGGATACAATGAGGAATGGCATGGCTGTGATGATGTCCAGAATTAATGGAAGGCTTTCATTGTAGATGCTGTCTGGTGAATCGGGAAGACATACTCCAGGGATAGTTAGGGAAGTACTCTGAATTGGTGTCAATTTAAAGGTATTATTAACCACTTAAAGCAGAGTTCCACCCAAAAGTGGAACTTCCACTCTTTTGTTTCCTCCCCCCCTACGGTGACACATTTGGCACCTTTCAGGGGGGAGGGGGAGGGGGGAACGGGTACCTGTTTTTGACAGGTACACTTCCCCACTTCTGGGATACGGCGCAGTCCCTCGGAAGCTCGGCCCCCTCCTCCCCCCTCCGCCGCCGAGCCAGTAGGAATGCGCAGCGCGCTTCGTGCATGCACAGTAGGGACCCGCCCGTGAAGCCGCAAGGCTTCACTGCCGGGTTACCTTACCGGCAATGGCAGCGGCAGCAACAGACAGCCGATGGAAACATCGGCTGCGGTGCCGATATCGCTGGACTCCAGGACAGGTAAGTGTCCTAATATTAAAAGTCAGCAGCTACAGTATGTGTACAGTATGTGTAGCTGCTTAATTTTTGGAGAGGGAGGTGGAACTCCGCTTTAAGGACCAAAGGTTTTACCCACTTAATGACCAGGCCATTTTTTGCGATACGGCACTGCATTATTTTAACTGACAATTGCGCAGTCGTGCGACGCTGTACCCAAATAAAATTGATGTCTTTTTTTTTCACAAATAGAGCTTTCTTTTGGTAGTATTTGACCACCCCTGTTATTTATTTTTGCGCTATAAAAAAAAATAATAATAATTTTACTTTATGCTATAAAACATTCCCAATAAAAAAAAAAATCTAATGTTTTCATTATTTTATTTTAGGCCAATATGTATTCTGCTACATATTTTTGGTAAAAAAATCCCAATAAGTGTATATTGATTGTTTGCACAAACGTTATTGCATCTACAAACTAGGGGGAAGATATGCAATTTTTATTTTTTTACTAGTAATAGCGGCGATCAGCGATTTTTACCAGGAATACGACATTGAGGCGGACAGATCGGACAACTGACACTTTTGGGGGGACCAGTGACATTACTATAGTAATCAGTGCTTAAAATATGTACATTTACTGTACTGACACTGGCAGGGAAGGGGTTAACACCAGGTAGCAATCAAGGCGTTAAATGTGTGCCTAGGGGATGCTTTCTAACTGTATGTGAGGGGTGTATTCACTGGATGAACACAGAAACCTGTGTTGCTAAATAGGAGGAACACAGTATCCCGGTGTTTATCACTGACAAAACAGCAGTGTGCCGTGTTTAGATCGGCAGACTGCCGTTCTCTCTTCATGGCGAGCAATGTGCAACTAACTGCTACACGAAATGAAGTACATGTACGTCATTTCACATAACAGAGCCGACCTGCCGCAGTATAACTACGGCAGCTGGCTGGCAAGTGGTTAATGATATTTAGGCACTCTTAGAGCAGGAGTTTTCCAAAACTTTGGCCCTCTAGTCGTTCAGAAACTACAATTCCCATCATGCCCAATCATGTCTGAACGTCAGAGTTTTACAATGCCTCATGGGATGTGTACAGCCATGGCCAAAAGTTTTGAGAGTGACACAAATATTCATTTTCACAAAGTCTGCTGCTTCAGTGTTTTTAGATTTTTGTCAGATGTTACTATGGAATAGTGAATATTAATTACAAGCATTCCATAATTGTCAAAGGCTTTTATTGACAATTACATTGCGTTTTTGCAAAGAGACAGCATTTGCAGTGTTGACCCTTCTTTTTCAAGACCTCTGCAATTCGCCCTGGCATGCTGTCAATCAACTTCTGGGCCACATCCTGACTGATGGCAGCCCATTCTTGCATAATCAATGCTTGGAGTTTGTCAGAATTTGTAGGGATTTTTTTGTTCACCAGACTCTTGAGGATTGACCACAAATTCTCATTGCAATTAAGGTCTGGGGAATTTCCTGGCCATGAACCTAAAAGGTCGATGTTTTGTTCCCCAAGCCACTTAGTTATCACTTTTGCCTTATGGCAAGGTGCTTCATCATGCTGAAAAAAGCATTGTTCATCATCAAACTGTTCTTGGATGGTTGGGAGAAGTTGATCTCGGAGGATGTTTTTGCACCATTCTTTATTCATGGATGTGTTCTTTGGCAAAATTGTGAGTGAGCCCACTCCCTTGGCTGAAAAGCGATCCCACACATAAATGGTCTCAGGATGCTTTACTGTTAGCATGACACAGGACTGATGGTAGCACTCACCTTTTCTTCTCTGGACAAGGTTTTTTGCCCCAAAAAATCAGAAAGGGGATTCATCAGAGAAAAGGACTTTACCCCAGTCCTCAGCAGTCCAATCCCTGCACCTTTTGCAGAATATCAGTCTGTCCCTGATGTTTTTCCTGGAGAGAAGTGGCTTTTTCTGCCCTTGTTGACACCAGACCATCCTCCAAAAGTCTTCTCCTCACTGTGCGTGAAGATGCACTCACACCTCTGCCTGCTGCCATTCCTGATTAAGCTCTGCACTGGTGGTGCCCCAATCCTACAGCTGAATCAACTGTAGGAGACAGACCTGGCACTCGCTTCTCCACAAATTCAGTAGAAATGTTTTTTATGGGATTACGTTTATTTTCATGGCAAAGAGGGACTTTGCAATTAATTGCAATTCATCTGAACACTCTTCATACCATTCTGGAGTATATGCAAGTCGTCATTATAAAAACTGAGGCAGCAGACTTTGTGAAAATTTATATTTGTGCCATTTTCTAAACTTTTAGCCATGGCTATAGCTCGGCAACAGCTGGAGGGCAGTAGTTTGGAGATCCCTGGTATAGAGTATGGAATAGTAGTTATCCTATGTTCACTACGAATTTTGATTTTTCCCTAGGCTTTTGGGTGATCACTCATTTGAAGAGAGGATAGGAGAGTAAAGCTCCTCTTCTCCCCAAGGAGGTCCTTCAGTCCCTTGAGTTGATACTTAATAATTGGAGCTTAATCTGACACCTGTAATTGCACCCCATGGTTGATAGGCATAGGATCACAATTGAAAAACTAGGCGAGCATTGATAGATGTGGATATACGTATGTTGGGAGCAGGGCCGAGACAAGGAGTGGGCAGGAGGAGAGGCTGCCCTGAGCACAGGGTGTATTGTAGGGATGGGGACGCCACAAGTTGCTTCTACTATAAGGCTGACAGGAGTAGTAACAGTGGCATCAGCCCAGTGCTGGAAGCGGCAAGAGGAGGAGAGAGCCTGGAGGAGGTGCAGGCTGTGCTCTCTACCCCCCCCCCCCCCAGCCTCTTAATAGGCTTGCACATAATGAACCCTTTTTGGAATGAGGATTTAACAATGCTGATCCATTTAATATACTTTTAGTTAGCCAAGTTCAACATTCTGGAGCCTCTCTCTTCCTCCATCTTATTTTGCTCCCACACCCACCCAGGGACATGTAGGCTACTGCTACCTCCAGATTACTTGTGATAATTGTGTGAGTCTATTAGAGCAGTGGTCCTCAACCCTGGCCTACAGGGCCCACTAACAGGCAAGGTTTGCAAGATAACTGAAATACATCCCAGGTGATATCATTTGCTGCTCAGTGATTGCAGTACTCTAGTCTGCATCTCCCCAAGGTAATACTTAAAATCTGGCCTGTTAGTGGGTCCTGAGGACCGGAGTTGAGGACCACTGTATTAGAGCAATACTTAATAAATAAATGTTTTTTTATTGTATTGTAGTTTGGAAAAATTTTTGCTTTTATTCTTGTCTTCTCTATAACCGAACAAATTCTTATTGCACTGCTTTTGCTCCCTTAGAAGCGGTGGACTGTGAAGCCTGTTTAGCTGCATTTGAAGAGTTTGTGGTACCCCCTGGTTTATCGTTTTTTCAAGCACCTATTTAACGTGAAGAAAAGGTTACATGCTAGAGGGGTTACCTCTTAATGTTGATTTGATGCATTAATAGTTCAATGGTTATTTTTATTCATGATGTTAAGTACTAATAAAATAGCATACTTTTCTATAACTATTTGATATGTTGTGGCGAGTATAAAGTGGGGTACACACTAGTAGAAAATCTGCCGAAAATTCTCGTCCGAGGTAAAATTGTACGATTTTCGGCTAGTGTGTACACAACTTTCAGCAGCTGATGCCGACATTTTCAACGAAAAAAAACAGAGGGACAAACACCAAAATTTTTATCGTCTATCCCCAGACAACCAATTTTCGTTTAATGTGTATGCAGTACTTCCGTGAAAAATTGGATACGAAAGACTGCGCATGATCTGCTGTTGCTGACAACCCGGAAGTCTAGGAACAAATGAAACAAATGTCCCAAAAAAAAAAAAAAAAAAAAAATCGGATGAGAAATTGTGAACATTTATGCACTGTCAACTAAAAACGGTTATGAACGCTGAGCAAGAGAGAAAAAAATGGGAGGATATTTCGTCCGATTTCTGTCAAGTGTGTACGGGCCTTTAAGTCCATGGTTTCTTTTCTAGTGGTCTAACTATCTTAGTGAAAAAAATATAAATAAAATGGCTTTTTAGGTAGTGTCTCAAAGCTGCTATGTTGGAATTGTAATGATGTGATAAAAGGGAGCAACAAACAACAGTCTCTATGCGTTTTCCAATTTTGAAATTTTGCATGAGCCTTTGTGTCTTCACTCTATGTGATGCCCAGTTCTGTTCCCCGTACAGATGCCATTGTTCAGTATCATCTGTAACTGACATTATTTTGATTCTTATTTATTATTTTTCATTTTTTATATATCTACTTTTAGTCGGTTTCACCGTTTTTATTGATGGCCTATATTGACATCAATGTGTTTAGTCCACTAGATGGCAGTTCTGTAATTCAATTATGATCGAGTCTAAATCTGTCCAATCAGAGAAAGATCTTGACTATATAAACAGCGATTGAACAGTGCTTTGACGTTCTGAAGAAGCGTGCGTCATCACGCGAAACGCGTCAACGTCAGAACCTCCGACTCCACGTGAAGTTTGAATACTCCGGTACGGCACATGTATGCGGCTGTTAGGATGCCACCAGGATACCGAAGAGACCTCCCTCCGGATACCGGAAGAACTTACCTACTGTGCTGAGAAAAACAAGAAGTTCATGATCGGTGGAGTCTTTTTGACACTGGACGGCAGGATGTCACAGATGATCACGGCTGGATGCCCTGCATGGTGACATAGATTTGGACGTCTCCCGAAGGAGCGGATGCAACTTGGCTCAGTGACACCGAGGCAGGTTGACCGGATATACATGGGTGAGTAACGGTGAGAAAACTTTTGATTCACCACTATTACATACGGTGAGGTTGCTGGGTTTATACCCAGTGATATCAAGACCACCACTAGGACTACCTCTCTCCCCTTTACCGGTCCCGGGTGCCACGAGCCTCTCCATATAGCAAATAGAAAGGTATCCAAACAGCCGCATTAGTGTCCTGCAAACAACACGGAAGAAAATTCCTTTGTTCCCACCAGTGCTTCTCTGTATATTTACTTCTCTGAAGGCAGTATCTCACGGTACCGTGGCCGCTGCATAGTGTCTCACTTCTGGATATCTCCAAGCTGGATTTTGTCACATATATTTGTTGATTTTCACAATATGAGCTCCAATGCTTAAGCCGTGTGAAATCAGGTTTATTTTTCACTAGGGGTTATTACACCCCACCTCACATTGGCATATTGTGACATTAACTGTTCATATTCAATTCCTTCCAGGGACGGAAGAAGCCTTATGCCAATTGTTATCTGCGCATGCTGCATTACCAGATACAGTTATCTATATGCATATTTACCAGCTGATCTTTAGGATAGCGTTCTACATTTGGCAGATTTATACAATTGTGTAGAGGGTTTTGGTTGAGGTGATCCTAGATCCTTAGTGATAGATCACTCCCAGCTCTCTGAATTTGCTTCAATTTTTTTTTCCCATAGGGTGGGCGAGGCATGGTTAGGGTATTGCTGTATTCAGCAAGACGACCCTTCTAGGTCCCAAGGGTCTTGCTTTTAATAGGATGACACATGCTGGGTTACCAGCTTTCTCATTTTTGTTTGTTTGTAATTGTTTGATTTTGATATCACCTAATAAAATGATTTGATGCACTGTAAACTTGTGAGCCTGGTTTTTGCAACCATTCTGAGAGGACCTTTATTCTCTCAATGCCCACTCCTTTTTCTTTAAGTCCATGGTTTCTTTTCTAGTGGTCTACCTATCTTAGGGAAAAAAATATAAATAAAATGGCTTTTTAGGTAGTGTCTCAAAGCTGCTATGTTGGAATGACTTACTACTTGTCTATTAGCATATTTCTGATATTCTAAATTCTTTTCAGCAGTGACGTGAGGTCACGGGGTGGAAGTGTTTACTGTGCTGTGGGGGACCAGGGAAATTTACTCTACTGGAAGTGTTGGTTCCCATCAAACACTGGGGGATCAGTTCCGAGGATCTGAGCAAAGTTCAGCAAAGGGTACCAGGAACATTAAGTGTTTACTGCTTGCTTCTACAGATAACAGGGCTTCAAAAGGCAGGGTCACTTTAAAAATTGCATACAGTACATTTGTTTGCATTACATGTGTTCAACAAGTGGTGGAATGACAGCACTGGAACACCTGCTTTCCCAAAGTTTGAGATCAAAGACTCGGCCTCACACAGGCCTATCTGCTGATGCAGCTGAGACCCAGAACCAGTGGGGAAATAGGGAGCCACTGGTACCTGGGCAGGACCTGTTGCTGGTAACAGTAAAGCTATTTGGGGGCTCTTTGACTGGTCATACACTAATAGAATTTTGTTCAAAAATGTTCATATCAAGAACGTTTGATTTCCCAATTGGGTCAAATTGGCATTTGTTTTTTTACTTCAGTAATGAAAACAATCTGAAGAAAATTTGAAGGAGTAGAATGGAAGATTTTTCTCAAATGAACAAATTGCTAACACTATATGTGGTTTTTGTTTGATGAAATCCATTCATTTATTCCAAAATTGAATGTTAAAAGCGAATACATTTTGAAGTACTTTCAGACGACATTCAGCACATCAAATGTACTGCAACTTTTTGTAAAAATGCTCCTATGATAATTTTTTCAAAAATCTACTATTGTATGGCCAAGATTAGTTTAATGTTAAAGAGGAAGTAAACCCTCCTCTGACACTTTTACCTATAGGTAAGCCTATGATAAGGCTTACCTATAGGTACTGTAAATATCTCCTAAACATGTACCGTTTAGGAGATATTTACCTGACATGCAGCCAGTGATGTCACTGGCGCATGCGCTCTGAAGGAACGGCCGCTGGTGCCGTTCCTTCAGAGCCCCGTGCCATGACCGTCGGCTCCCACGCGCGTGCGCGGGAGTGACGTCACCGCGGCTCCTGCCAATCAGATGGCCGGATGCCGCGATCCCGGAAGACGGGCGACTGGACATGTCGCCCGTCATACAGGTAAGCGGATGGCACGGCGGGGGCTCGTTCTAAGGTAAGTATTTCATAATGAGCTAGTATGCAGTGCATACTAGCTCATTATGTGTTTCTCTTACAGGTTGCAAAAAGAAGAGAATTTTTTTTTCAGGTTTACAACCTCTTTAAAATAGGTAGTAGCAAGAGGGGGCTGAGGAGGAGAACTTTTGGGGAAGGTGACCCGTAAGTTCATATAACTTTGCTATATTATCTCCAATACTAGGAAAAAGAGGGAAGTATACTGATCGAGGCTTTTTTCAGCAAGAACGCAATTCTGGCTCCTCCAGCATTGAATGTAATGATAAGGAGTGCCGGGGTGAGCTGGAGGGTCTATTGAGGTTCCCTGCTGTGGAATCTATCTTTGCTGGAGGGGATCTTTTTTTGCTGAAAAGAGATGACTCAAAATGGGTGAGTTCCTGCACCTATTCTCTAAGAAAAAAAAAAACTGATTATGATTATGGGTCATTATCATATGCCGCACCACAATACCCAAAACAGCATCTACTGCCTTGTAGGCAAATTATCCTATGACCAAAAGGTAATGTGACAGGAAGTCAGGTAAATCTGGGAATGTAGTCACAGGAAGGAGATACATTCCCACCTGCTTTGAAAAATTCACTGATACTATAGGGTGTTGGCTGCAAAAAAGAGCCAGCAGGAAGTTGAAAACCATTCAGCTGTTCAGAATGAGGAGATCAAGGCCTCTATAATTTGTCCAGAGAAAATCTATTGAGTGCTGCCTCCTGTCGCCGTGTAGGCTGGGAGAGGAGGACAGACATACGTGTACCTCCCGACGCCGTGTGGGCATGGGAGAAGGACTGCTGCCGCCTGTCGCCGTGTGGGCTGGGAGAGGGGGACAGTCGGATGTGTGCCTCCCGACAAGCTGGTGAGCATGGGAGAAGACCCCCTACAGCGATGTGAAGCTAAGGAGGGTAACCACGAGTGAAGACGTCTCAAAGGTGAGAAGACAAAGTGTTCCATGTGAAGAGTGTGAAGAGTAAAGGATCCTGTTATAAATGAACTGTGTTGATGTGAAAGAAACAAAGGGACATGTTCAATGGACAATGTTTGTGCTGTGTGAAAAGCAAACAAATGGACATTTGAGTGTCTGCTGTAGGATCAGCAGTGTCGGCCCAACAGTAGGTTGGGAAGACTTCTTAGGTAGGTTCCAGCGTGAGAAGGTAGCCGCCCACAGAGGCAAGGATTTATTTTGTCTTTTATTTTATTTTGGCTGTTTTGATGCTTGCAATTGTGTTAAGTAAATTGCATGAATAAATCAGTCTTGTTTTCAACCTCTAATCGGCTATCTCTCTGTGAAAACGCACCCCCAAAGGGGTCATCCACGCCTACCAATGAGTAATCCCTTACATATGGTGGAGGTATGCAGTGGGCATAAGCAGAGATCCCTGCAAGGAAGTGCAAATGTTTGATGAACTTTATCTGGTGCATGAGATTGCACAATCTATGTGTGCAGGAGAGAAGATCCTGACAGAAAAAAAAAAAGTGTTTTAAAGAGACAGCGGTCTCAAAATTATTTGATGAACTTTGTTGTGTCTGGTGCAAGTGACTGCACAAACTGTGTGTGCAGGAAAAGAGATCTTGCAAGAGAGAGAAAAACTACATGTGTTAAAGAGACAGTGGTCTGAAAATTTTTTGCTGGACTGTGAAAAATTTGTGGAGTTATTGAAGATGGGGCGATCCAAACGCCTGAAAAATGCAAAGATAGATGAAATGAGAGACCGGATTCTATGGATGGAGGGGATGTTACCGTCTGAACCAGCCCCATCCATGCCTAAAGAGAGTCTACTAAAGAGGAAGGTTGTTGTCCCTAGCAACACTGATGAAACTGCTATGGAGACGCAGTGTGCTCAGATGAAAAGTAAACCCAAAATGGGGGAGATGCTGAAACAACGGAGCTTTGCAGCTCAACAAAAGGCTCATCAAGAGAGCATGGCAGGCTGGAAACAGAGACGCCAGCAGCCAATGGAGGCCATCGGTTTGGAGGAAACAGAGTATGTGTGCAGGGCTGAGTTGGATGCCTTGCAACGGAAAATGGAAGAAAAGGAACAAGCCTTGGAATTGCTTAAAATGGAGCATAGAAACTTGCAGGAAATGAATGAACTACTCAAGTCTCATGTGTTACAGTGGGAAGAATCCACTGCTCTTCTTTTGGTCGAGTTGCAAAAATGTCAAGACACTATAAAGGAGAAAGATACCATCCTCATGGAAAAGGAAATTGAAATTCAGACTTTGCAGAAGCAAAGTATGTGTGAAATGTTGGAGTTGCGTAATCAGTGGGAAAAAAGTCTTCAGTCTTTGGGAGCTACAAAAATAGACCTGCAGGAGTCGCAGGAACAGAATGTTGCTCTGAAAGCGACATTGTCTCTCAACGACAAAGAGAAAAGTGAAAGAGAGGCTAAATTACTGAGTACTGTGTATGAGCTCACTACTTTAAGCAATGTGGTAAATGAATGGCGTGCGGACTGTGAAAGTTGGAAAGGGGAAGCCCAACGTGTCCAGCAGCAGTTAAAGGAGAAAGAAGCCTGTGTGGCAGAATTACATTCTTATTCCCAGATGCTAGCCAATGAGGTGAAGGCTCTTATGCAGGGAAAAGGAGATTGTGAACATAAGAGGGAAAAAGTAGAGGCACAGCTTCTGGAATCGCAAGTCAAGGTGTCAGAAGGTGACCGATTGTGTGCTAAGCTGTCAGAGAAGGCAAACCGACTGCAGGTTGAGTTGGACAATGTTACAAATCAGCTTTCTCAAGCAGACAGCAAATCTAGAGAAATTGCGGAAGATTTTTCTATCTTGGAATCGCAGCTGCAAGACACGCAGGAACTCTTACAGGAAGAGAGGTGTCAAAGGCTGAGTTTTAGCACAAAGCTCAAACAAATGGAAGATGAGAAAAATGGCTTCCTGGAACAATTAAAAGAGGAGGCGGAAGCAAAGAAAAACCTATCAGAGCAAGTCGCAACATTGCAAGCTCAGATAGCGGATATGAAAAAACGCATGGAAGAAAGCGTTGGTTCATTACAGTGTGTTGAAGATGTGAAAAAGAAGTTTGATCAGATGCTTGGTGAAGAGAAGACTGTGTCTGCAAAATATGCAGAAGAACGCGCCCGTGCAGAAACGGAGGTGCGTGATAACGAGAGCAAAGCCCTGTTCTTGGCTCGCTCCTTGGAGGAAGCTCTAGAGTGTAAAGTTGAACTAGAAAGAGTTAACCAACAGCTGTGTACAGAAATGGAAGATTTGGTCCGCTCCAAGGATGATGTTGTGAAAAGCGTTCAGGAGCTAGAAAAGTCTAAGCGAGTCTTAGAACAGCAAGTAGAAGAGATGAAGATTCCGTTGCAGGAACTGGAAGAGGAATTCCAGGCAACAGAGGATCTGTCCCAAAGAGGGGATAGTGTGCCTGATGCAGTTTTTAAAAGGATCAGTGTTTTGGGGTCTGTCCTGAGTGAGCCTCAGAAATGTGATGACATGTGGCTTGAATCACCCCTTTGGAATAAACCGTTCCTTCAAAAACTTCAAGCATTGGAAAATGTATCATTAGAACTTCAGCAAACAAAGGAGCTGAGTAAGAAATGTGATGATTTCTCAGTTCAGGCTGAAAACCTAGTGGGGAAAACTAAGGCTGTTGGTGAAAACGTGAAGCAAATGAATAAGTGCCTTTCAGGGAGTGTTTCCAAAATGGAACTGGTGAAAGACGGGTGGCAGAAGTTTGATCGTGATCTTGAGATGCATTCCATGTGGAATTCAGATAGAGAAAAAGAACTAGGTGACCTTGAGCGGTCAAATAGTTCAGCAGAAAGTGCATTGAAGAAACCTGTAAAAGAATGTGTTGCAGTTCCATGCTTCTTCACTGATGCAGAGAGGAGGTCTATAATGGATACCACCCAGATCGCTGGGTTCAACTGTGTTGTTGCCTTTAACCCCTATGTTGGTGGAAGGAAAGTTGATGATGTTCTGGTTGGCTACTTCTGTGAAGAGTTTGGCAAGAAATATAAACTGAATATCAAATCAAATAGTAGGCCTTTACTGCGACTCGCTCAGGAGGGCGAAAAGTTTAAGAAGTTGATGAGTGCAAATGCTTCAGATCTGCCTATGAATATGAAATGTTTGGTGAATGATATTGATGTCTCTGGGAAAAGGAACAGGGGTCACTTTGAAGAAATGTGTGACAGCCTGTTGTCTCAATTGGAAAATCCTCTGCACAGCATCTTAGAGCAAGCAAAGCTCAAGAAGGAAGATCATTCCCTTTTACAACAAAAAGTCAATGATTGTGTACAGCTGTATGGAGAGGCAACTCAAGTCACAGAGGGATGTCAAGAGTCCCTACTTGGAACAAACCTTAGTGAAGCAAAGGTTCTCAAAGTTTTGTGGAAAACATTTATGGATTGCAGAGAGAGGCGTCTTAAGAATGTTGAAGACATTAAGACTAGCCCAATTGAGTTGCCTATGGATCACGGTCCTCCATGGTGGATTGGACAGACGGTTATGAGGGACAAGCCGTCTGACATTTATGAGAAAGCTGTCAATGAAGATGACAGAAACGAGAAGGAGCAAAATTATGCCAAAAATGCAGTTGAAGAATGTGTATATGAGATGAGAGACAAACTGTGTGGCATTTATGAGAAATCTGTCAGTGAAGATGACAGAAACAGTTTCATCCGGAAGCTTGAGGATAATAGGAGGCTTATCAGTGAGTCAGCAGTGCCTGACACATGCGTGCCTGGAAATATGTGTCCCAACCCTAGGGTTGAAACAAGAGGGGGGGGTATGTGACAGGAAGTCAGGTAAATCTGGGAATGTAGTCACAGGAAGGAGATACATTCCCACCTGCTTTGAAAAATTCACTGATACTATAGGGTGTTGGCTGCAAAAAAGAGCCAGCAGGAAGTTGAAAACCATTCAGCTGTTCAGAATGAGGAGATCAAGGCCTCTATAATTTGTCCAGAGAAAATCTATTGAGTGCTGCCTCCTGTCGCCGTGTAGGCTGGGAGAGGAGGACAGACATACGTGTACCTCCCGACGCCGTGTGGGCATGGGAGAAGGACTGCTGCCGCCTGTCGCCGTGTGGGCTGGGAGAGGGGGACAGTCGGATGTGTGCCTCCCGACAAGCTGGTGAGCATGGGAGAAGACCCCCTACAGCGATGTGAAGCTAAGGAGGGTAACCACGAGTGAAGACGTCTCAAAGGTGAGAAGACAAAGTGTTCCATGTGAAGAGTGTGAAGAGTAAAGGATCCTGTTATAAATGAACTGTGTTGATGTGAAAGAAACAAAGGGACATGTTCAATGGACAATGTTTGTGCTGTGTGAAAAGCAAACAAATGGACATTTGAGTGTCTGCTGTAGGATCAGCAGTGTCGGCCCAACAGTAGGTTGGGAAGACTTCTTAGGTAGGTTCCAGCGTGAGAAGGTAGCCGCCCACAGAGGCAAGGATTTATTTTGTCTTTTATTTTATTTTGGCTGTTTTGATGCTTGCAATTGTGTTAAGTAAATTGCATGAATAAATCAGTCTTGTTTTCAACCTCTAATCGGCTATCTCTCTGTGAAAACGCACCCCCAAAGGGGTCATCCACGCCTACCAATGAGTAATCCCTTACAGTAAGTACAAAGTATTTAATATCACCACTGTGAAATTTTAGAAAATCATATTTGTTTCTTCAAAACGTAACTGGTCTTCTTAAAAGGGAAAATAAAAGTGGATGATGGTCTCAAACCACTTCAAAAAATGTTCACATATATGGTCTTTGGAATACTAGAGAGATGCACAGAGAAATTATGTAACTGATAAGGAATATGCTATGTGGTGTCAAGTTTACCTTCACATGAAGACATCTTTCTGTCTCAGTTTGACATCTCTCTGCTGATACTGTGGCTTCTCACGTTTCATTTTTACCCTTATTTCTCTGCCCAGATCAGGATTTCCTTTCATGTACATTCATGGGTTTATCAATCACAATCAAGTTAAATTCTATAAACAGCCAGCATATCTGACTTCTGAAAGATTATTGTGCTGCATCAAGCATTCCCAGGGCAAGATTATTTTTCTATACGCCTGTCCTCTGAAACACTTAATCATCAACATACAGCAGAAAAAAAAGATCCTAATGTCTTTCATTAGGCGATCAATTTCAACAGCGTGCTACCTTATCGCTTCCTACATAGGATTTAACGACTTCTATATGCAGTGCCAAATGACTTCCATTCAATGTGCAAAACATGATGCTCAGTGTAATGTCAACACTTGTGGAAGGGTGTCCGCGTGATCAAACCCTTTAACCATTTCAGTGCTGGACCAATATTTTAAAAAGGTACAATAAAGTGCACATTTTGGACTAGAAATCAATTTTTTTTTTATTTTGAATGCATTGAAAGGAAAAAAAAAAAAAAAAAAAAAAACACCTTTTGTGTGCAGCAGCCCCCCTCATACTTACCTGAGCCCATTTAGATCCAGCGATGTTGCACAATAAATTCGGCTGTCCAGGACTCCCCTTCTCAATGGCTAAGACAGCAGCGGCATCATTAGCTCCTGCTGCTATCAAAGTCAATGAGCCAATGAGGAGAGAGAGAGAGGGGGCGGGGGCCCTGTGTCTGAATGGACATGGGGAGCTGCAGTTCGGCTGGGTTGCCCCATAGCAAGCTGCTTGCTCTGGGGGCACTCAACAGGAGGGAGGAGCCAGGAGCGCCATGGAGGGACCCGAGAAGAGGAGGATCTGGCCTGCTCTGTGAAAGCCAACTGCACAGAGGAGGTAAGTATGTCATGTTTTTTTTTTTTCATTAAAAAAAAAACAAAAGACTTAAAAAATAAAAAAACTCACCCTACATCTTTAACCGGTTGCCGACCGCCGCACGACTATATACTGCGGCGGTCAGCCCCGGCCAGGCAGAGTGACGTATGGATACGTCACTCGCCTGTCACTGACTTGCGAGCCTATTGTGGGCGGGCGCGCGCCCGCCGCGGCTCGTTCACAGACAAGTCAGTGCGTGTGTCCGGCGGACTCGATGTCCGCCGGCCACACTACGATCGCTCCTGTGAAGGGAGAAAGGCGGAGCGTCTTATGTAAACAAGCTGCCTGTCATTCTCCCTGGTGTAAAAATGAAGATCAGACGGTTCTACTATGTAGAACCGTTGATCTTTGTTTTTACACCAATAGCCATGTCCCTGCACAGTTAGAAACACGCCCCTAGGACACACTTAACCCCTCCCTGTCCAATAAAGTTAACCCCTTCCCTGCCAGTGTCATTTTTGCAGTAACAGTGCATATGTATAGCACTGATTACTGCAGTAATGTCACTGGTACTCCCAAAAGTGTCAAAAATGTCAGTCAAGGGTCCGATCTGTCCGCCGCAATGTCGCAGTACCGCAAAAAAAAAAAAAAAATCGCAGATCGCCGCCATTACTCGTTAAAGAAAAAACCCACCAAAAATGACAAAAATCTTTCCCTTTGTTAGTAAACGCGATAACTTTTGCGAAAACCAATCAAAATACGCTTTTTGCGATTTTTTTTACCAAACATATGTAGCGTAAAACAATTTGGCCGAAAATGTTAAAAAATTTTGATTTTTACATTTTTTTGGGGGGGAATTTCATGTGAAAAATATTGTTATTTTTGCAAAAATTATGCTCTTTTTTTGTTTATAGTACATGATCAAAAAAAAAAAAAAAAAAAAATCGCACAGGTGATCAAATACCACCAAAAGAAAGCTCTGTTTGTGGGAAAAAAAGGACGTGAAATTAGTTTTGGTACAGCGTCGCACGACCGCGCAATTGTCCGTCAAAGTCACGCAGTAAAAAAATCGCAAAAAAACCCCTGGTCTTTTAGCAGCCAAATCCTCCGGGGCTTAAGTGGTTAAGAGCTCACATTTACATGAAAATAAAACTAATAAATGCACATATTTCTGCAAATACGGTAATTTAAAAGTACTTACAATAAAAAAAAAAAAAAAGTTAATCTGACATGGATGCCAGTAGAACTCTGAAGGTATGCTGTGGTATCTGGCAGCAGGCCATCAGTAGCAGATCCTTTAAGTCCTATAGGTTGCAAGGTGGGGCCTTAATGGATTGGACTTGACTTTCCAGCATATCCCACAGATGCTTGATTGGACTGAGAGCTGGAGAATTTGGAGGTCTATTCAACACCTCAAACTCGTTCTTGTATTCCTCAAACCATTCTAGAACCATTTCTGCAGTGTGGCAGGGGGCATTATCCTGCTGAAGACCACTGTCATCAAGGTATACTGTTTCCATGAAGGGGTGTACTAAGTCAACAACAATGTTTAGGTAAGTGGTACGTGTCAAGTAATATCCACTTGAATAGCAGGACCCAAGGTTTCCCAGCAGAATATTCTTGCCCAAATAATCATACTGCCTCCGCCAGCTTGCCTTCTTCCCATACTGTATATCCTGAAGCCATCTCTTCCCCATGTAAGGGAGGCACTAGCACCCAGTCATCTATACGATTGTAAAAGAAAATGTGATTCACCAGAGCCACCTTCCATTGCTCCGCGGTCCAGTTCTAATGTGCCCCTTGTAGGTGTTTGCGGCTGTGGACATGGGTCAGCATGGGCACCCTGACCAGTCTGTGGTTACTCAGCCCCGTATACAGAAAAAAATGGCTATACTCATTTTTTCTGCTTTTAATACATCAACTTCAGGGACAACGTGTTTACTAGCTCCCCAATATATCCCACCAACTTTCACATGCTATTGTAACAAGATAATCAATGTTATTCACTTAGCCTGTTGAAGTTATGGCTGATTGGTGTATAATGTACATTTATTGTTATTCTGTAATTGAACAGCTTAACCTGACTAAAGCCTTGTACACACAGGCTTAATGTCAGGGGACATCGGCTGGCACAATAGAAACCGACTGACATTCAGGCCGTGTGTACTGTAGCCGATCCAACAGAAGCTGCCACTCGGCCAGCTTCTGTCGAAAGGGCATGACTGAAAAAGGTCTGCCGATCAGAGCACTGAGCAGAGTGTTCTCAGGGGGGGGGGGATGAGTCCCCCTTGTCAGAACACAATCACAATAGTATAGCAGGGGAGATCACTGTACTAACATCGCACAGTTAGTACAGCAGCTTCTCCTGAGAGGTCAGTTTTTTTAGCCTGCTGTGTGTACTAGGCTTAAGGCTCCATGGTCACTAGGTTAAAAAAAAAAAACGCTCCTAGCAGCAGCTTTTGAACATTTTTTCTGCTTCTAGAAGCATATAGCATTATCCTATGTGTGCATGCACTTTTTTTTTTTTTTTGCGTTTTTGGGAGCGATTTGCCAGCAGAAAAAAACAGCTGAATGCTCCTAACTGATGCTAAAAGCTAGCACAAAAACGCTATTAGAAGCGTTTTTTCATTCAGCGTTTTTCCGGCATTTTTAACTTCTAATGTGCATGGAGCTAACTTCAGAAACAAAATATGTAGTTCACTGCAGCGGATGCATCACACCCAGTATGCATTTGTTTCATGGTCTCCTCTGAGCATCTCTTTCATTGTTATATTATTATTACTATTATTATAATACAGGATTTATATAGCGCTGACAGCTTATGCAGCGCTTTACAGCTTGAGGATAGATAGTACAACTACAATACACTTTAATACAGTAGGAATCAGAGGGCCTTGCTCGTTAGAGCTTTCAATCTAAGATATAAGCAGACATGTACCTACAGCGTTGAGTACCACATTTACCCAATTTCTTTGTGGTTTGTTCACAACAACAATATATTTGAAAAATTACTCATTTTTACGAGGTAAGACCATTCCTATACATTTGTGTTTGACACCAATATTCAGCATTCTGACAGCAGACCTTCAAAGACATTCAAAATCACAAAGCACTTACAGAATAAAATGTACTACAAAATAGGAGTATTTAAAACCAAATGGCAAGATCTATAAAACTCAGTATCTGCATTTAGTCCAGTTGCCTAGCAAATGGTGCTCACAGATAGTTGATGGTAACTTCCAGATCTATAGCATGCTCACTGTTGGGAAATACTTGCCCAGGAGATAATGAAGGAGAAGTCAGCTCATACATGCACTGACTGTTGTCAATGTCTATAGTTGGCTTTAAAAGAGACCCTGTCACTGTAGGAACACTGAAAGCTGCTAACAGGTATAAAGTGCGGTCATCCATTACCAGGGCTGCTGATAGAAAGCATGGGGCCCCATACAGACTACCTGACAGCGCCCCCCCCCCCAAGAAAATATTAAAGCTATATTTCACTAAAAATACAATAAAACCATTATTAGCCGATAAATACAACATAACTCACAGAATTTCTGCCAAATCTAAAAGACAAAACTATGTTAATAAATAAAAATGAGGAGGAGATGAAAAAAAAATATACAGGCTGGGCAGTTGGAGCTCCGGGATCAGAGAGACAGAGGGAGAGAAACATAGTTACAGAGATAACAAACTCAGGAGCAGAGCTAACATTAGAGCCAGGGCTGGGAGGGGGGGGGGCACACAGGGAGGGGGGAATAGTGAGGGATGACTGTCTTTTTCTCAGCATATAAAAGATGGCAGGAGGGAGAGACCAGCTGCTGGAGGACAGGTTCTGCAATAGTGGTCCATCACTAATCCTCCCTCCCCGTGTGGGTCCCCATGTGTGCTCGGGCCCCCTACCAGAGGACCGGTGGTTCCCCTACCAGAGGACCGGTGGTTCCCCTACCAGAGGACCGGTGGTTCCCCTACCAGAGGACCGGTGGTTCCCCTACAAGAGGACAGGTGGTTCCCCTACAAGAGGACCGGTGGTTTCCCTACAAGAGGGCCAGTGGTTCCCCTACAAGAGGGCCGGTGGTTCCCCTACAAGAGGGCCGGTGGTTCCCCTACAAGAGGACCGGTGGTTCCCCTACAAGAGGACCGGTGGTTCCCCCTACAAGAGGACCGGTGGTTCCCCTACAAGAGGTTCCCCCCGGTGGTTCCCCCCCCCTCCCCATCAGCGTTTTCCTGTCTACTACCTGTATCCACTTTCAGTATACCCAGCTTTGCTCAAATGCCTCTTCATTTTGATCAGGCAAAGCCTTGATACTTCCAGTAGTGTCAGAACCTGACACTAAGCCCACACATTCCTAATGGCCCATCCTGATCGTGGACTGCCTCAATGGCAAAAAGGAAAGTACAGTATAGAAGGTAGGAGTATAGAAAGTCCACAATTTGCACAAACCAGATGATGCTAAAAGTTGCTGTAGGTGTGGAATGTCATGTGTCATGAGCTTTTAGTATTCCTAATGTCTGTTTTAAGCATTAGGATACCAAAAAAATGTGTGTCTTATATTGAGGCTTCTACTCAAGCCCTGTGAATATAAATGGTAGAACATTCAAAATGTTATAATGCATTAAAAACAAAACAAGCAGCTGGTTATAATTACATTACCGTGCTTAATAATCACATAGCAAGCCAAATGTTCCATAAAAATAATAACCGAATTACATTGTGTATGTATATTGAAAAAAAATAACATAATTAATAGAATTTCAAAAGGACCCAAATTACAAAGAGAAGACATCAAAAATCTAATTACTTTTGCTGGATAATCTGTAGTATTTCCATTGTTTGCAAAGAACACACAATTTAATAAAGGGGGTGGGGGGGTGGGGGTGTCGAGAAAGACAGATAATAAAATTAATGAGTTCTGCTGCCAAATCCAATTCTGTAGACGCTCTTCCATCCATCACACTGGAGTGTCTCTGGAGAAGGGGAATTCTAGAGCTGCACTACACCAACGCATTCATTCAAATAATATTTCCACCAGTGTTTATTACATTTGTTTCATCAATTTAATTCCTGTTTTCCAACCCTCGAGGGACTGAAGAGCATGCAGAGAACCACCCATTCAATAACAAAAGCCTTCCTTCTATGAAACAGCATCACCAGTGTTTATCGTGGGGTGGACCAAAAGCAATAAAAATCCCTCCATTAAAATCATTTAAAGTATAGAAGTGGCTTTCTTGGACAGCCCTAACTCCATTCAAAGTGGTTGTAGCCCTATTTTTACCTAATTGTTGGACTATCCTCTGTAGAACAGCGAGTATGAGGACTTTGTGAATAGTTGTGTATAAATGGTCCTCTGAGGTGGCCTTACATTTTTGGGACAAAGTCCCCCTAATTCATTTTTGAGCATGCGGTCCCTCTTTGCACATGCAAGCTAATGGTAATTTTTTAAAAATTAAAAAATGTGTTCAAATGATCATTTAATAAAAGAGGAAATAAGGATATTGTCTTGCAAGAAACAATAATACTAATAATTAAAGGTAGAAAAAGGTAAAAAAAGTAAAAGAAAAGCGGCTAGCACCTAACACATGCCCATATTTATGTGTGCATACAGAAAATTTATAGTAAAATGTGCTGCGCTGTGTGTAATAAAAATAAAATACACTGTGAAATTAAATGTGACTTCACATACGTGTTCTGATTTACACAGTCCTGCATATACAAAACAAATCATATACGTGCTTTACTATGTACAGCTGCAAGAAAAAGTATGTGAACCCTTTGGAATGACATGGATTTCTGCACAAATTGGTCATAAAATGTGATCTGATCATCATCTAAGTCACAATAATAGACAATCACAGTCTGCTTAAACTAATAACACACAAACAAAGAATGAAATGTTGCCATGTTTTTATTGAACACACCATGTAAACATTCACAGTGCAGGTGGAAAAAGTATGTGAACCCTTGGATTTAATAACTGGTTGAACCTCCTTTGGCAGCAATAACTTCAACCAAACCTTTCCTGTAGTTGCAGATCAGACATGCACAACAGTCAGGAGTAATTCTTGACCATTCCTCTTTACAGAACTGTTTCAGTTCAGCAATATTCTTGGGATAGTGTGGATAGTGTAGGACCCACTGACAATGGGGTACTTTGACGTAGTGGTGGGCTTAAGCACGATATGGCCATATGGTGGGACTAAATACCCATTTTTATTTATTGACTGCCTTTACATTTGATAGTCATTTCTTTTGCATGTGTGCGCTATTTTCTGTAAATATTCTTGGGATGTCTGGTATGAATCACTTTCTTAAGGTCATGCCACAGCATCTCAAATCGGGTTGAGGTCAGGACTCTGACTGGGCCACTTCAGAAGGCGTATTTTCTTCTGTTTAAGCCATTCTGTTGTTGATTTACTTCTATGCGTTGTGTCATTGTCCTGTTGCAAAACCCATTTTCTGTTGAGCTTCAGCTGGTAGACAGATGGCCTTAAGTTCTCCTGCAAAATGTCTTGATAAACTTGGGAATTCATTTTTCCTACGATGATAGCAATCCGTCCAGGCCCTGACACAGCAAAGCAGCCCCAAACCATGATGCCCCAACCACCATACTTCACAGTTGGGATGAGGTTTTGATGTTGGTGTGCTGTGCCTCTTTTTCACCACACATAGTGTTGTGTGTTTCTTCCAAACAACTCAACTTTGGTTTCATCTGTCCACAGAATGTTTTGCCAGTACTGCTGTGGAACATCCAGGTGCTCTTGTGCAAACTGTAAACATGCAGCAATGTTTTGTTTGGACAGCAGTGGCTTCCTCTGTGGTATCATTACATGAAATCCATTCTTGTTTAGTGTTTTACGTATTGTAGATTCGCTAACAGGGATGTTAGCATTTGCCAGTGACTTTTGTAAGTCTTTAGCTGACACTCTAGGATTCTTCTTCACCTCATTGAGCAGTCTGCGCTGTGCTCTTGCAGTCATCTTTACAGGACGGCCACTCCTAGGGAGAGTAGCAGCAGTGCTGAACTTTCTCCATTTATAGACAATTTGTCTTACCGTGGACTGAGGAACAGCAAGGCTTTTGCAAATACTTTTATAACCCTTTCCAGCTTTATGCAAGTCAACAATTCTTATTCGTAGGTCTTCCGAGAGCTCTTTTGTGCGAGGCATCATTCACATCAGGCAATACTTCTTGTGAAAAGCAAACCCAGAACTGGTGTGTGTTTTTTATAGGGCAGGGCAGCTGTAACCAACACCTCCAATCTCATCTCATTGATTGGACTCCAGTTGGCTGACATCTCACCTCCAATTAGCTCCTGGAGATGTCATTAGTCTAAGGGTTAACATACTTTTTCCACCTGCACTGTGAATGTTTACATGGTGTATTCAGTAAAAACATTTCATTCTTTCTTTGTGTGTTATTAGTTTAAGCAGACTGTGATTGTCTATTGTTGTGACTTAGATGATGATCAGATCACATTTTATGACCAATTTGTGCAGAAATCCATATCATTCCAAAGGGTTCACATACTTTTTCTTGCAGCTGTATATTCAGATTAACATGACATACTAATAGAATTAGCATTCATTCTAAAGAATATATTCCAAGTGAAAAAACAGCGTGCTTATCCCCAATTCATACAGTGCATACATTTCCTATATACAAGGAGTATATCCACAGAAACCAAAAATTCATGAAAATTAAAATATACAGGTGATCAACAAATAGTCCATTAATGTGTATTGCATCCATGATTGTGATTCAATTATGCCATGCTCGCATGCTTCTATATATCCAAATGCTTATCTAAGTGCCTTTTTGATCGCTCCATATATATGTGTCTATATAATACACTTGTGCTCCCCTATCAGATGTATGCTCACCTGATAATAGGTGACCTTACAATTAAGCCAGGTCAAATATCACTTTTTGTCCTTCCGTGCTAGATCAATTGCTCCCCACTTCTCATTCCCACCGCTACTATATCTCCTTGGCTCTTTGCTGAATCAGGTGTATGAGAAAAAGGACACCAATAGTGCAATTGCTTGTATTAAAGGACTTGTAAAAGGCACAAGGTTTTTTTTTTTTTTTTTAATGCATTCTATGCATTAAGATAAAAAGCCTTCAGTGTGCAGCAGCCCCCACTTAGCCCCCCTTTATACTCACCTGAGCCCCTCTCTATCCAGCAATGTCTATGGGTGCCTCAGCCGTCCAGGATTCTCTCTACTGATTGGCTGAGACACGGCAGCAGTGCCATTGGCTCCCGTTGCTGTCAATCAAACTCAGTTAGCCGCTGCCCTCACTTCCTGCTTTCATAGGATTAACTGAGGAGCCAGAAGCGGCTGTCTGTAAAACTCCTGTGAGGAGGGAGCAGGGGTGCAACTAACCAGTGCTGTGTATGTCTATGGATGCACACAGCATGCTTGGGACCCAATGGCCCCCTGGCTTGGTACAGGAGGCACCCAAAAGAGGGAACTGGCAATGCCAGCAGGGACTACTGTCAGGGTGCCAGGAAACCAGACCACATGAAGATGCAAGTAAAATAAAGCAGTTTATTCGGGCAACAACAATAAACACACAGCAAGAGTGAGGAGCGAAATCAGAAACAGCCGCGGTCAAGTCCAGAAGCGGGTAGTCATCCAAGCCAGGATGGAGTCTAGAAGCGGGTAGTCATCCAAGCCAGGATGGAGTCTAGTAGAGGGTCGAGTACAGTAGCAGGTAGTCTGCCGATGCCGGATCATCTGCCAAAGTGGAATCGAGAGCCGGGAAAGTCATCAGCCAAGCCAGGTACACAGAGAACAGAAGACTGCTAGCAGTGATGCCCCTCAGAGCACAAACACAAGGGCAAGGACTGCAAGCCATCAGGTGATATATATATATATATATATATATATATAGTCAGGTGTGCAACATCATCACTGAGCGACACCCAGGCAGCAGGCAAGTGATAATGCAAAAAGTTTATAAGAGACATCAGTCTGCACATGTCCAAGATGGCTGCCAACAGGAAGGCAAGATAAGACCTTGACAACTACATGAAGAGGTGGAAAGTTAATTTACCGCTGCAAAAAGCAGGGAAGTATATTCTCATTTTTAGTTAAAAAAGAATTATTACTTTAAGTGGACCTAGTAGCATTTACAGTACACACAAACTCTTTCACACATGCTATTACTTCCAGGACAGTCTGGGCGATCACTGGGCAGACAAATGACAAAATCTCAATCTAGCTAAAGCCACTTGTCTGGAACTCAAGGGCTGCTTATTGATGGCAAAAAAGGTTGATCTTTTTGAAAAGATGAAATTGCTGCTGGTGTAATGTGACATTGATAATCTATCAATAGTCTGTAAGCTATTGGAGGGGATTATAAGGGACTATATGCAAGATTTTAGTAATAACAGTATCATTAGTAGTAATCAGCATGAATCCATGAAGGATCGTTTTTGACAGTCCAATCTATTAACATTCTATAAGGAAGTGAGCTGTCATCTGAATAAAGGAAGGCCTGTGGATGTGGTGTATCTGGATTTTGCAAAGGCATTTGATACAGTTCCCCACAAATGTTTACTGTACAAACGGAGGTCTGTCAGCCTGGACCATAGGGTACCTGGATTGAAAACTGGCTACAGGGGCGGGTCCAAAGGGTTGTAATAAATGGCGTATTCTGAATGGTCCGGTGTGGTAAGCGGGGTCCCCTAAGGATCTGTCCTGGGACCAATCCTGTTTAATTTATTCATAAATGATATAGAGCATGGGATAAACAGCTTAATCTCAGTATTTGCACATGATACAAAGCCAAGCAGGGCAATAAATTCTGTGCAGGATGTGGAGACCTAAATAAAACAATGGGATAGGCAACTATATGTCAAATGATGTTTAGGGCCAGTTCACATTAGTGCGATTGCGGAGATCGCATGTAATTTGGAGCGCACTGCTCCTTCATTACATGCGATCTCATGTGCAGTGCGAATTTCAGCCATACACTTTGTATGGCTGAATTCGCACCGCATCCGCAATAAACTCGCAGGAGGCTTTTTTTTAGCCGTAGCAGAATCGGATCGCATAGTGGTTCACCCTAGTGTGATCCGATTCTGTGCAAACTTGCAGATCGCACTGCGATGTGCGATCGCAACTGGGGGTGTCAACTTTTAATGGACACCCCCTGCATATCGCATATGGCAGTGTGAACTGCCAGAGGTGCGGATGTGATGCAGGATCACGCTGCATATTCACAGCGTTTCCGCATCGCACAAATGTGAACCGGGACTTAAGGTTGAAAACTGTAAGGTAATGCATGCGGGGGCTAAAAACATGAACGAAAGTTACTCGCTAGGTGGAGAACCTCTGGGGGAATTGAAGATGGAAAAGGACCCGGGGGTCTTAGTAGAGGACAGCCTCAGCAGTGGCATGCAATGCTAAGCTTCTGCAAGCAAAGCCAACAGAATACTGGCATGCATTAAAAAGGGGAATCACTTCAGAGATAAAACAATAATTCTCCAACTCTACAAGACTCTGGTTTGTCCGCATCTGGAGTATGCCGTCCAGTTCTGGGCACCGGTCCTCAAGAAGGAAGGATTTGCTGGAACTGGAAATAGTTCAGAGAAGGGCAACAAAGCTAATAAAGGAACTAGAGGATCTCAGCTATGGGTAAAGTCTACAAGCATTGAACCTATTCTTTCTGGAGAAGAGACGCTTGAAAGGCGATAGGACAGCGATATCCAAATACCTTGAAGGTGACCCTAGCATACGGAAAAAACTTTTCGGTGAAAGGTAGTTTAAAAAGACACCTGGCCATTCACTGAAACTGGAAGAGAAGTAGTTTAACCTTATATAAAGGGTTATTTACTGTCAGAGCAGTAAGGATGTGGAATTCTCTTCCACAAGTAGTGATATCAGCAGGGAGCGTCATTAGTTTAAAAAAACTATTAGATGGGCATCTGAACAATCACACCATACAAGAATATACAATTTACTTTTGACAAACACATGCATACAGACACAAATCACATCACAGGTTTAATTGGATAGACTGGTCTCTTTTCAACCTTACTGACTTTGCAACTATGTAACATGTCAGAAAATTATTAGGTAAACAATGGTCCTCTTTAGGATGGACTTCCTCTGCTGCAGCCACATTAAAATATTACTTTTAGTGACCTGGCAAAGTCAATCTTCTGGGCAGCAATACAAACAAAAAAATAAGCAGTCTAATTCTCTTAAGCTACTGGAACATCAGACTATGAATAATGGAAAAAAAAAAAAAAAAAAAAAAAAAACAGATTCTAACCGGTTTCCGTGAGCAACTAAAATAGTCATGTTTAACCACTGCTATACTACTGGACATCATATGATATCCTGGGCTTTCAGTGGAGATATCTGAACAATTCCTGCAGCTGCAGGCATCAATCAGATATCTTTTTTTCTGCTGGCAATTACCTGCACAGTAAAAACAATCATAGCAGCTGTTCAGCCGCATGATTGTTTTTACGGGCGGTGGGAGGGGATGTCCCTCCAGTGCTTCTACCGGCTCGCTCCTGTGATTGGCGGTGGACATTTACCATAGAGCTAACCGAGGACTAGATGGTCCCCGTTCATCTATATGACCTTCAGAGGCCAGGCACGAGGTTTTGACATCACTTTCAGCCCAGCAGATGTAAACACTGCCGTTTTTTTTTCGATCTTTTTTTTATCTCAGGCTTTCCAACCTAGAGGCGTGATCTGGGGACTTCTAGACCCCAGATCTTGCTGTAAAAAGGACCTATTGTTCATTGTAATACGTAAAAAAGTGATAAAAAAATATTAAAAGGGAAAGCGTAAAAATAATAAATATATTAAACAATTAAAAAAAAATAATTAAAGCACCCCCATCCCCTCATTCTCGCACGCAGACAAACGCATACGTAGGTCGCGTCTGCATATGCAAACGACGTTCAAACCCCATGCGAGGTATCGCCACGAACGTTAGAGCTAGAGCAATAATTCTAGCACAAGACTGCCTCAAACTCTAAACTCGTAACCTGTAAACTTTTTTGAAGCGTAGCCGATTTTAAAGTAAACAAGTTTAGCGCCATTTCACGTGTGCGCGCAATTCTAAAGCGTGACATGTTAGGTATCTATTTACTCGGTGTAACATCTTTCACATTAAATTAGCTTTACGGTTTTGCATTTGAATGCGCAAATACCTGATGACATTAAAAATTGCAATGACTGCAACTTTATTCCCTAGGGTTTCTGCTAAAAATAGTTTGGGGGTTCTGAGTAATTTATTAGCAAATAAAATTATGATTTTTTTACATGTTGGAGAGGAATGGCAGAATTGGCCCGGTATGGAAGCAGATAAAGAAAAATTCCAGGTTTGGGTATTACATATAAACAGTGTTGACCAATGTAACTATGTATATACCATACCTGTGGTTACACTGGTCCAATGCTTTAAGGAAGAGCGCTCATCGCTTAAAATGCATCAAGTGCCTGCATGCAGATGCCTGGGTCTCTGATACGCATTCACATCTTGACCTCCATATCACTTGGGTTTTTTTATTCAGCGCTCTTTTGCTTATGGCTCATTTGTAAATTTGTATTTGGAAAATTACATTTTTAATAAACCGGGTGACGCACTAGGCCTTTGTACCCTCTTGTTTCCATTTTTGCTGTTACTATGGTCCAAGCTGGACCAATTTAAATATGTAAAAATATCAATACCTGGAATCCTATTATTACAAATTACACCAACATCACAAATGATATATAGAGGCCAACATACAAGAGTGTATACATTCCACTGCCTCTGACATTTATCAACATACAGTGGCTTTGACTGCTTTTTAGCTCATAAATAGCCACTTTCTGTATACTAAACACATTTCGGATGAGTTTGGATACAGACTTCAACCTGCTAGCACAATAGAATATATTATAGGATTCGGTCTGTTGGGCTTGACTATATCTGTATCTACATCCTTTACCTCTTATTTAACACATCCAGCCACATCCTGTAGGATCCATAATAACTTGCCACAATGTAAAGATACGGGAAAGACAGCCTTGCAAATGACACCATTTTAATAGACCCTTCTATACAAACAAATCTCTCCGGGAGACAATTACACGTGTGAATTGGTTTCCTCGCAGAGGGTTACATAAAATTCAAAATGCAGGCAACCATCTGGTGTAATTTATACCTCGGGAAGGCTATAAGGGAGAGAAAAAAAAGCAAGCCGTGCTGCAATAACTGGGGAATTACACTTCAGTTCCTGTTGACTCGCCTTTTTCAAGGACACGAATGATATGCAAGTTTACTGAGACATTAGAGATAAAAAAACAAAAAATGTTACGTCTGATAATACTAGTATCTGGGTTTCCTTTTTGTGTGCTCATTACATTAACAATATACAACAGGCACTGCTGAGCTGTAGGCAACAAAGTCAACAGTTCTACAGTGGTTGTGCCCTGGCAAAGGAAAAAAATGTGATGGTGTTGCCCTGACACCTCTGGTCTCTTCTGCAATAAAGACCCTACCTGTTCGCAGTTTTAAATGTAAGACTTTTGTTCCACTTTAAGGACTTTTCAATATCAAAACTGCTGGTTATACAGAGGAAACTCAGGAAGCCGTGCCTAAAAAATAAAAAAGGCAACTTAAGGTCAAAGGACTGTGTACTCCCCCATTACTAACCTACCATGACTTGTTCTGCACTGTGTTTGTGTGGATGCTGCCACCTTGGAAAAGGCGGAGCTTTGCTTTCTCATGTCAGAGCCTCCAACAAGGAAAACAGAGGGCAGCACAGCAGTAACTTTATTCTCGCTCCTAATCTCCTTAGATCAGCAGTCAGAGGTAGCAATGCCTTAAGCCTAGTACACACTAGCAGTTTTATTTTTTGAATTTTGAATTAAAAATTGACAGCTCAGGAGGAGCCACTGTACTAACTATCCAATATTAGTACAGCGATCTCCACTGCTGTGCTATTGTGTTGTGACAGGGGATGGCAACCCTTGCCATTGGCTACGAGTGCCGTTGGCAAACCAATTGCAGTACACATGTCCGATGCGTACAGATGCCACCCAACATTCGGCCCATGTGTACTGGGCTTTAGGTCTCCCACTACAGATATGCAGCTCTAAGGCTTTAGACACCATAATGCCCAGGAATCCCTCATATACCAGGATGTGCATGTTTTTTTCAGTAGGTAATCCAGATAAACAGTTTTAGGTACAATTCCCTTTCTAAATGTTCTCTATAACGTAAATCTTCACTTTTAGCCCCCATTCATTCCAGGGCGCTTTTCATCTGGTTTCCCCATGCCTGCAGAATCCCATTCTTTCTAATTGTCTCGGTTCACAGTTGTATACTCAGTCACCAACATAATATACAATATAGTATATAGTATAAAATAAAGATCATTAACTTTGTTTTTGAGTATATACAAAGGGGTTTTTGCCTCCATAAACTCCAATAGGTGCATCTGTAAACACGTGACACGTGCATTATTGCGTGTTTCTGCGCCTGAAAAACTCCTCTCCTTCTTTCCAATCCCAGGAAACAAACATCTGAAGCGTGACATGTGCAAAACCAAAAAGAATGTAAAATGCCTAGAAAACAATATTTCAAAATCACTAGTAATACACTTCAGTCAGGTGGGAATGCAGGCGAAGTGTTCTGATCTACTTGAAAAGAAAAAAACTTTAATCAAAACTAAAATCATTAGCATAGCCATTTACGTTCACATTTTACCTTCGATATAAACGTAAAACATCAAAAATCAGTGTCTTGAAAAACTCCCTTACCTTCACGTACACAGCACTATCATCGCTGATAAACAGTATAGTAAAAAAACAACAAAATGCAGACACGAACCTCAGTCTTAGCCCATTCTACTGGACTCTGTATTGCCCATAGCCTGCAACAATCTCGGATCATCTGGTTACATTAATTATAGTACCTCTCCTAAAACTGGAGCAAGGAGAAATCATTTCTACGCTTTACAGAATTCAACTCAATTCTTCTACATTGGTTTTTAAGGTCCTTCTGCCAATTTGATCAGCTGTTTGATGACATCAGAGGACATGACAGATGTTTAAAATGGTGTATAGTTGGATGAAAAAATTTCACTTGCCCAACTTCTAAAAGCAAGAACAGAGTGGCAACTACTACTTCTTCCCAAAGCTATGAGTACTGTCCGATACTGTCCGATACCTCCTTTGCTGCAGTGTTCACAAAAGGCCTCTTTAGGCTTGGTCTAATTTTTTTATGAAATTTCACATTTGTAAGGTCTTATAGTCTTGTCATCTTATTTCATATTAGCATAGAACAGTTTTCTGCTATATAAATGATCACAGTTATCATTTTCCACAAGGTATGAACTGTACAGTCATGGCACATTATTTACTGTGAGAAGGTTTCCAACTTTCAGGCCACAAGGGAATCCTTGTGAAGCAGTCAGTTCCTTATTTGAATCTCAGCATTAAACTCTTTATTGTCAGGCATTCGGTAAGAAGATGGAAATGTTATCTAATTAAGCAAAAGTATTTTGTGGTGAGTTTGTCACTTTATTCCCATGCCTTAAACCCATTAGTAATCAGCCTGATCAGGATTCCCATGCATCACATGTAGAGACGTGCTGTATAAAAGGAATGGTCATGCAGGAGGTTGCTTTGAATTCATTCTGCTTTTCTGCCTCCTCCCCCCATCCATCACTTTTGGATACAATCATTTTGTTTTTTCTGGGGAGCAGGTAACTGCTCCCACTTTTGCTCAGATCGCTTAGCCAATCAAAGCGAAGGTTCCGCCCCCCCCCCCCCCTTCTGCCCACAGCCTTTTGGGATCAATCACACCATGCGCAGTGGGAAGTTGGCTGTGAAGCTGCTTAATTAACCAGTATACCAGCACCCTTCTTAACTATTCCCCTAGAAATAATTATTCAGAGATCATACTTCCCTATAGGTAAAAAAAAATTATTTTGTGCATATTAGTGCACAAACACTTTATATCAAACACAACCACAACGTAACTGAAACAAAACAATGTCTAACTGGATAATGTGCACACCACATGTTGCCTGTGGTCATCTACTGAACCAACCTCTCTTTTTACCCCAAGGGGACCCTTGAAACTAGTTTCAGACTTCAAACCCCTGCTAAAATGAATCCACCTAGTTTTAGTAAGAATATTGCCTCATACTGTACATGGTGGTTAGTGGGAAGCATGCCCCTTTACAGTGGTGTTAGGAATGCCATCCTTACAGCCAAAAAGATCACTGGGTTCATGCCAGTGGCTCTGCAAGGTGGTCTAGGGTCCCATAACTATGCAGCTTCCATCAAATGGGAGGTCAATAAGCCAAAGTTCGAAGAACTCCTATTAACCTCTGGAGGAACTCTAAGGTTCCACAGAACCATGGATGAGAATGGCTGTATTAGACAAATACAATATGACTGTACAGAACTTACAATTCTGTACTAAACTGAGAACCACCATATTAGAATTAAATAGAATAGTAAAGCACACATTGCTAAATAACTGGGAGATGGGAAATCTTGAAGGGTTGTACATAGCAGGGATAAACATGTTCAATTAGTACGCAAAAGAAGCCACCACTTTTAAAATGCCAATAACTAACAATATAATATGACTTAAGGATGTGCCTTGCCTTCACTTTTTTTTTTTTTTTTCAAAAATGCAAAATGAAAGCCTAATACACAGAAAATAAAAGCTTAATTCACTAATAACCAAAACTTGATTTTAAAACATATTAAGGAAAATTCATTACGCTACCCTTTTTTCTGGCCATACTTTTGGCTATTTTTAGGCAATTTAAACCACTTCTACCCAACTCCGACTACAAAAAAGGCCACATGGATCATGAAAACCACCCTCCAATAGTGTCTTTTAAAACTGCGATACAAATGAAACTGTTGGTAGGTCTCCTTGATCCATTCTGGTAATTTTGTGGTCAAAACGTTGGCTAAACAGGTTTGAAACTGCGTAAAAATTGCTGTGTACTGTATATACAAACCCGATTCCAAAAAAATTGGGACACTGTACAAATTGTGAATAAAAACAGAATGTAATGATGTGGAAGTTTCGAATTTCAATATTTTATTCAGAATACAACATAGATGACATATCAAATGTTTAAACTGAGAAAATGTATAATTTTAAGGGAAAAATAAGTTGATTTTAAATCTCATGGCATCAACACATCTCAAAAAAGTTGGGACAAGGCCATGTTTACCACTCTTCTTTTTATAACAGTCTGCAAACGTCTGGGGACTGAGACAAGTTGTTCAAGTTTAGGAATAGGAATGTTGTCCCATTCTTGTCTAATACAGGCTTCTAGTTGCTCAACTGTCTTAGGTCTTCTTTGGCGCATCTTCCTCTTTATATTGCGCCAAATGTTTTCTATGGGTGAAAGATCTGGACTGCAGGCTGGCCATTTCAGTACCTGGATCCTCCTTCTACGCAGCCATGATGCTTTAATTGATGCAGTATGTGGTATGGCATTGTCATGTTGGAAAATGCAAGGTCTTCCCTGAAAGAGACGACGTCTGGATGGGAGCATATGTTGTTCTAGAACTTGGATATACCTTTCAGCATTGACGTGCCTTTCCAGATGTGTAAGCTGCCCATGCCACACGCACTCATGCAACCCCATACCATCAGAGATGCAGGCTTCTGAACTGATTGCTGATAACAACTTTGGTTGTCCTTGTCCTCTTTAGTCAGGATTACATGGCATCCCAGTTTTCCAAAAAGAACTTCCAATTTTGATTCGTCTGATCACAGAACAGTTTTCCACTTTGCCACAGTCCATTTTAAATGAGCCTTGGCCCAAAGAAAACGCCTGCGCTTCTGGATCATGTTTAGATATGGCTTCTTTTTTGGCCTATAGAGTTTTAGTCGGCAACGGCGAATGGCACGGTGGATTGTGTTCACCGACAATGTTTTCTGGAAGTATTCCTGAGCCCATGTTGTGATTTCCATTACAGTAGCATTCCTGTATGTGATGCAGTGCCGTCTAAGGGCCCGAAGATCATGGGCATCCAGTATGGTTTTCCGGCCTTGACCCTTACGCAGAGACATTGTTCCAGATTCTCTTAATCTTTGGATGATATTATGCACTGTAGATGATGATAACTTCAAATTCTTTGCAATTTTTCTCTGAGAAACTCCTTTCTGATATTGCTCCACTATTTTTCGCTGTAGCATTGGGGGAATTGGTGATCCTCTGCCCATCTTGACTTCTGAGAGACTCTTTTTATACCCAGTCATGTTGCCAATTGACCTAATAAGTTGCAAATTGGTCCTCCAGCTGTTCCTTATATGTACATTTAATTTTTCCGGCCTCCTATTGCTCCCCGTCCCAACTTTTTTGGAATGTGTAGCTCTCATGAAATCCAAAATGTGCCAATATTTGGCATGACATTTCAAAATGTCTCACTTTCAACATTTGATATGTTATCTATATTATATTGTGAATAAAATATAAGTTTATGAGATTTGTAAATTAGTCAATTCCTTTTTTACTCACAATTTGTACAGTGTCCCAACTTTTTTGGAATTGGGTTTGTATATTAATGCACTGACATACTATAACAAAAAGAACCAAGGACAAAATTGTTGATTGCAAAATAGTGATGATAGGTGATTTTACATCAAGTGCACAAAAAAGACCATCACATATCTTACACTTCCCTTTAGTTGGTCGTTTAGTCCACTGGCCTTCAAATTATCCAATTTATTTGGTAAATGTAATTGTACAGCCAGAAAAGTGCAGCCTGAGCAATAACTTGGAACATTAGGAAAGGCAAAAACATTAGGAAAACTGCAGTTACAATTCATGGGTAGATCAGGGCCACCATCACAACAATTGAATTCCAGTTAGCGATATACAATATTTTTTCGCTAAAATTTGACGTACTCTAATTTGTATGTTTGCGTGTGAACAGAAAAGGACCTTTGTAATAAGCATTTAATTGCATCTTCCCACTGCCACAATTTTGGATACATTCTTTTAGAACTTTAAAATCGGAATACCTGCTGGGAAAGTGTAAAGAACTCAAACAAACCCCCTGTGCAAGTCACACGTGGGACAAATGCAAAGTGTAAACCTGCTTTTGTTTTGTTTTTTTGTTTCAAGGTTCCTAAGAAAGTTTAAATAGAACCAAAGTAGATAAATACATGAAAAAGAGCAATCTTGAGTCTATTCTGGGTATAGTTAAGTGTTAAACAGCAAAGTGGTCGTAGCTGCAAGTGACAGGCAGAGCCATTGTGTGAGCAGTGAATAGGGGGGAGTGTTTGGAAAGGCAGATCTGAGAAAGTGCAACATCAAGGCATTGCGCTTCCAAAGGGGGTTTTGTACTAGGCCACTAATAAAGCCAGATATTCCGCTACTGTAGATGACAGCACCCATACTAACAAAGCGGCTGCTGTTTACCAAAAACGAACCCGCCTCTCTGTTTAAACTGCAACTTTTTTCACAGTCGCTAAAATGTTTCTCTGGGACAGAGCACCATGCAGAACACTACCAGCATTAATGATGTTTCAAATCCAAGATTCAGTAGAAACCCGGTTGAAGCACAAGGTTCATATTTATGATTGAAGAAAATTAAAGCTTCTACTCCACTGTGCTGAAATTTCAGCACTTACGGCAGCATCAGAATGAATGGAAGTTTGGTGTTTTTCCCTAAGGTAGCAGCATCCAATAACAGGACACACATCGTTAGGAGTAATCATTTTTACATAGCACAAGTGGAAAGGATATCTTTCACCTGGATTTCAGCTTCAACAGTAGTGTACTGTGGATAGAGAAAGATCACCTACATTGGTGATGATGCAAGTCACCAGGTGGGGACGGTACTTGCAACCTGAAAGATTAGCTCGTGGAGAATAATTTTGTCTCCACAAAGAGGGTAGAATTGTTACCCATAATGTGGTTGTAAACCCTCAAATATACCCAGAGATTAAACAAATCCTCCTACATCAGTTTTACTTGTACATGTGCATCTCATAAAATTAAAATATCATCAAAAAGTTATTTTATTTCAGTAATTCAATTCATAAAGTGAAACTCATTTTATATAGATGCGTTATATACAAAGGGATACATTTCAAGCATTTCGTTCTTTTAATTTTAATGATTATGGCTTACAGCTAGTGACAACCCAAAAGTCAGTAGCTAAGAAAATTAGAATATTACATAAGACCAAAAAAAAAAAAAAAGGACTTTTAATACAGAAATGTTGGCTTACTGAGAAATATGTCCATGTACAGTATAGTATGCACTCAATTTTTCGTCGGGGCTCCTTTTGCATGAGTTACTACATCAATGCGGTTTGGCATGGAGGCGATCAGCCTGTGGCACTGCTGAGGTGTTATGGAAGCCCAGGATACTTTGATAGCAGTCTTCAGCTCATTCACATTGTTGGGTCTGGAGTCTCTCATTCTCCTCTGAGAATACCTCACAGGATTCTCTATGGGGTTTAGGTCAGGAGAGTTTGCTGGCCAATCAGGCACAGTGATACCATGGTCATTAAACCAGGTATTGGTACTTTTGGCAGTGTGGGCAGGTGCCAAGTCCAGCTGAAAAACGAAATCAGCATCTCCATAAAGCTGGTCAGCAGAGGGAAGCATGACGTGCTCTAGAACTTCCTGCTAGAGGGCAGCGCTGACTTTGGACTTAATAAAACACAGTGGACCAACACCAGCAGATGACATGGCTCCCCAAATCTTTACGGACTGTGGAAAAGTTTGCCTTTCATTAGGAAATTTAGGTCTCAGAGTCTGGAGGAAGAGCAGAGAGGCACAGAATCCAAGTTGCATGAGGTCCAGTGTAAAATTTCCAGCGTAGGTGATGATTTGGGAAGCCATGTCATCTGCTGGTGTTTGTCCACTGTGTTTTATCAAGTCCAAAGTCAGTGCAGCCCTCTAGCAGTAAATTCAAGAGCACTTCATGCTTCCCTCTGCTGACCAGCTTTATGGAGATGCGGATTTCATTTTCCAGCAGGACTTGGTACCTGCCCACACTGCCAAAAGTACCAATACCTGGTTTAATGATCATGGGATCACTGTGCTTGATTGGCCAGCAAACTTGCCTGACCTAAACCCAATATAGAATCTGTGGGGTATTGTCAAGAGGAAGATGAGACACCAGACCCAACATTGCAGACGAGCTGAAGGCCGATATCAAAGCAACCTGGGCTTCCATAACAACATGGCAGTGCCAAATGCTGATTGCCTCCTTGCCAGGCAGCATTGATGCAGTTGTTCATGCATAAGCATGTTCAAACATCTTCAAACCTCAGGAGAGACGGGTCACATTATATGCTCACTGATACTAGAACCGGTCTGTCAGGCCTCAGTAGTCAAGAATACATTGGTATTGTTTACTAACCATACCTAACAGCCCTGTATATACATTGGTTGCTAGTCATATCCTTAGGCGAAGTGGCAGCTCTCCTGAGATCTTGTTTTTAAATGCGGACATGGCAATGCTGTATATAGCAATGGAATCTATAAGGTTGATGCCAACCATACCCCTGAAGGAGCTTTGAAAGCGCCGAAACGTGTCGGGTGGAGGTCAATCCTTTATCACTTATTAACATAGCTCCTGATGATGCGTTTGACGTGGAACGGCTGTAGAGCTATTCAACGCCTAAGGTCTAGCCATCACTCCATACTTGAAGTGGTGGCTTTTGATGGGAGTCCTTTTATCCTTTGTTTTTATCCATTTACATTGTACTGGCTTGTTAGTGTAGAAATATTTTATTACATTTTTATTTTCGTACTATACCATGAGCTTTTTCCTTTTACTCATACTCCCTCATATGGCAAGTTGAGCTATCTACTCTGTTGGAGGAGAATCTTGTTATTGGATATCATCGGTTCTTCAGGCTTTCCAAGATCTTGAGTTCCATGGATACATACGATATTGCTGTCCTATAACTTTAGACAGCATTGGGCTCTGGTGAGTTTGAAATGTACCTATACGGTGGAGGATACATCTGCACGTGTGACAATAACGGATTATTACTGCACCGGGACACTTTAAATTAGCACCTGAATGGACTTTTTTTCCAGTTATTTTAACACATTTTATATCCCATCATTGGGATTTTATATATATGCGATATGTGACAGGCAGTCAGGAAAACCTGTGGGTGTTGTCACAGACGGGAGATAAATTTCTGCCTTGTTTAGACAATTCACCAATTACTATCAGGTGTCGGCTGCGGAGGTAGCCAGAAAGGTTTAAGGACGTTAGAAAGCTTCAGCTATTCAGAATGAGGCAATTAAGGCTTTGATAAGTTATCCAGAGGATGACTACTGATTGCTGCATCATAAGGCTTTTTGCGTTAAGGAGAGCAGTGAGCTGAGAAAGACTTCTGAAGGTGAGGTGGTGTTGACTTTTTCTGTGTGGAAAGAAAAACAAATCGACTATTGGTTTACTGCTGTATGACCAGCAGTGTCTGCCCAGCAGTAGGTTGGGACAGACTCCATAGGTAGGTTCCTGTGTTGTGAAGGTAGACGCCCCAAGTGGCCAGGGTTTATTTTAGGTTTTGTTTGATTTATGCTGTTTGGATGCTTGCACTTGTTTCCGGCAAATTGGAAGAATAAACCATAGACCGTTGTTTTCAACCACTCCTCGGCTGTCTCTCTGTGTCAGACCTTTTGCCACATTTCAGGCTTCAAACATAAAGATATAAAACTAATTTTTTTGTGAAGAATCAACAACAAGTGGGACACAATCATGAAGTGGAATGAAATTTATTGGATATTTCAAACTTTAACAAATAAAAAACTGAAAAATTGGGCGTGCAAAATTATTCAGCCCCCTTAAGTTAATACTTTGTAGTGCAATCTTTTGCTGCGATCACAGCTGTAAGTCGCTTGGGGTATGTCTCCATCAGTTTTTCACATCGAGAGACTGAAATTTTTGCCCATTCCACCTTGCAAAACAGCTCGAGCTCAGTGTTTGTGAACAGCAGTTTTCAGTTCTTTCCACAGATTCTCGATTGGATTCAGGTCTGGACTTTGACTTGGCCATTCTAACACCTGGATATGTTTATTTGTGAACCATTCCATTGTAGATTTTGCTTTATGTTTTGGATCATTGTCTTGTTGGAAGACAAATCTCCGTCCCAGTCTCAGGTCTTTTGCAGACTCCATCAGGTTTTCTTCCAGAATGGTCCTGTATTTGGCTCCATCCATCTTCCCATCAATTTTAACCAGCTTCCCTGTCCCTGCTGAAGAAAAGCAGGCCCAAACCATGATGCTGCCCCCACCATGTTTGACAGTGGGGATGGTGTGTTCAGGGTGATGAGCTGTGTTGCTTTTACGCCAAACATAAGGTTTTGCATTGTTGCCAAAAAGTTCGATTTTGGTTTCATCTGACCAGAGCACCTTCTTCCACATGTTTGGTGTGTCTCCCAGGTGGCTTGTGGCAAACTTTAAACGACACTTTTTCGGATAGCTTTAAGAAATGGCTTTCTTCTTGCCACTTTTCCATAAAGGCCAGATTTGTGCAGTATATGACTGATTGTTGTCCTATGGACAGAGTCTCCCACCTCAGCTGTAGATCTCTGCAGTTCATCCAGAGTGAAAATGGGCCTCTTTGCTGCATCTCTGATCAGTCTTCTTGTACGAGCTGAAAGTTTAGAGGGACGGCCAAGTCTTCGTAAATTTGCAGTGGTCTGATACTCCTTCCATTTCAATATTATCGCTTGCACAGTGCTCCTTGGGATGTTTAAAGCTTGGGAAATCTTTTTGTATCCAAATCTGGCTTTAAACTTCTCCACAACAGTATCTCGGACCTGCCTGGTGTGTTCCTTGTTCTTCATGATGCTCTCTGCTCTTTAAACGGACCTCTAAAACTATCACAGTGCAGGTGCATTTATACGGAGACTTGATTACACACAGGTGGATTCTATTTATCATCATTAGTCATTTAGGTCAACATTGGATCATTCAGAGATCCTCACTGAACTTCTGGAGAGAGTTTGCTGCACTGAAAGTAAAGGGGCTGAATAATTTTGCACGCCCAATTTTTCAGTTTTTTATTTGTTAACAAAGTTTGAAATATCCAATAAATTTCGTTCCACTTCATGATTGTGTCCCACTTGTTTATTCTTCACAAAAAATTACAGTTTTATATCTTTATGTTTGAAGCCTGAAATGTGGCAAAAGGTCGCAAAGTTCAAGGGGGCCGAATACTTTCGCAAGGCACTGTATATATATATATATATATATATATATATATATATATATATATATATATATATTTATTTCTGTGCACTTTATGCTTTTTGCACCTTATTGTCTTTTGAGCGCTGCAACTTTTTGTATTTATATTAATATTTATATGTATTCCATGTACAACCATGTCCATATAGCATTGGTGTTTTATGCTAACTTAATAAAACCGATTTTTATTCACATTTTTTAGTACTTACTCCCACCCAAAGGGGAATTGGGTTTATGGTCTATACAAACTACTGAGTACCATTTTGAGTTGTTGCAATCACACTTCAGCAAAATGGACTAGCCTGCTGCATATTTTTTCACTTTGATTTTTGGGGTGTCTTTGAATTTAGCCTTCTGTAGGTGGACAATTTACATTTCCATTAAACGTTACCCAGCATGATATTTTTCCCCATCGAGATCTGATGTGTTTCAAAGTGTTCCTTTAATTTTTGGAGCAGTAAATAATCCCTTATATAGATCTTCCCTCACCATACACTCTATGGTGTAATACTAGTACACTTCTTGGTAAGCTGGTAATAGAAGGCTTGACTTTCGAGGAAGCTCAAAAACTCAAGCCATGAGTAGCTCTGCAAGCAAACTCAGTTTGACAAGAGTCCATTTAAAAATCCACTAAGCCAGGAAGGAAAATTATTGGCCGAACAGGGACAGCATCCTATCAGTAAAATAGCTGTCAGTAGAGATTCCTCACCTACAAATTATTCTCTCATTCAGCCCATGGGAGGCCTAAATTCAAGCTGTAAATGGCAACCATTAGAACTGGAACACTACCTACATACACATGGGTTTAAACATTGGTGTGTATGCCACTCTATGCAACTCTTTATATTATAATTTGTCCACTGAAAGAATTCCTCCCAACATATCCAAGTAATTGTACTTGGCTGTCCTTAAAATTAATCATTTAAGACTGACTAGATCTTCAGGTATGAATTGCCATAAGTTTGTCTTTAAATTTCATGTAGCACGGATGGCTTAGCAGTTGGCCTGCAGCACTAGGGTTCCCGATTCTAATCCCATGAGCTTACAAGGGTTTCCTCCCACACTCCAAAGACATTTTGGTGGGTTAATTGGTTTCTGTCTAAACATATGTATATGTTTGTACATGAGGTTGGGACCTTAGACTGTCAGGTCTTAAAAGTAGCAGTCCAGGCAAAACCTAATTCTAAACCTGCTCTGTGCCACAATCTAAACCTATTCTATGTAACCCTGTAAAGCAAAAATCACTGTATTTACCCATTTTTTTTTTTTTTTTAAAGCCCATGTTGTGTGAACACACTCGAACACCAGGTGCATAAAAAAAAGTGCACACACACACAAACGTGGACATACAGAAAGTGCACAGGGACCCTGACCTTGATCCCCCGGGGCGCAAGACTCCTGACAGGGATTAGGGTACTCACTATGGCCTGCCCAGCCAAAACCAGGCAGGCCCCGTTCTCTGGGGGGACTGTCAAAACAGCCCACCCCAAGTACTAGGTGGGGCTTCCCCCGAAGGGAGACCCCATGAGAGAGGGTGAACTAAGCCAGAAGGCCATATCCACCCCCTCCCAAGACCTTTATGGTAAGCCCGAGGACCCACACCCTACTCATCGTGGAAAAAGTGAGAAACCAAAGGTGACAAACTACAAAGAAAAAAAAACACACGAACACACAGTGGGGAAATGGAAGTGGAGAAAGTGCGAGACCTTGACAGGCCCTTCGTCCAGGAATAAAAAATTCCTCTGGTCCCGGCCAAAAGGCCTGTCCCTAGAGGCAGGTGTGAAAAAAGTGTGTGTGGTGCAGTGACCAAGGTGCCAAAAACTCAAGATGAGCTCCCCCACCAATGAGAATTATGGCACCCCTGGGCTGCCACCCCAGGGCCACATACACCACAGGCTTCTTTCGGACCCGGCCTTCGGCCAAACCAGCGTAGTCCATCCCTGCCAGGAGGCATCGGAACTTAGACAGCTTAGGGAGAGCCTCAACTGGGGACAAGCATTTTGCAAGGCCAGATTCAACCCAGGAGGAAAGGCCCGTCCACCACCATCACCATTCCTTACCAATTACATCCAGGAGCAGTACTAACCAGTGGTACTAAGCCGACTTTCTCGCTCCCTTCAAACTAATAGGGGCAGATTCCATTCAAATCAGGAGGCAATGGAACCTTCCGGCTTTCTCTGACAGTACCTACTTCCCGGCCCCCCAGTTACGCCCAGGGCGCTCCGGTTCATTTCAGTCCCTGCCGATACTAACCTTCAAGGTCCATACCAACTGATAAGAACAGATACTACACTTGATCTTAGCCAAAAGGCAGAGAAGCAAAGTATTTACCTATTCTGCAGCCGATACAGTCCAGTCCCAGCATCAGCTGTCAGCATGGAGGTGGGTGCAGGAGAGGCCCCATAGTAAGACTATGGGTGAGGTCACTTCCCAGGCATTTCACAGCCATTGTTGGTCCTCTCCTGCACAGAGCTTCAGTCTGCTGGGGACCAGACCTGATTGGGTGCACAAAAGGTAAGTACAGCGATTTTTGCTTTACAGGGTTAGATAGATTAGGTTTAGAATGTGGCACAGAGCAGGTTTAGCGCTAGCTAGGTTTTGCCTAGACTTCTCCTTTAAGGGTAGGGACTTATGTCAATGTACAGCATGCAAAGTGTTATGTAAATTGTTGGCACTATATAAATACCTGTAAAAAGTAAATTGCCCTTTTGCTGACTTTATTATACCCTTTGCTAACAATAATACAAAACGCTAACTTTTGTTTAGGCTCCTCTATACCCACATAATCTTTTTATGCCTCTTAATCCCATAACTAAGTTATGTTGTCATAAGAAACAATGTTCTAGTATTTTAAAGCTGTTTTGTATGTGTTGAATTGATTATTCATTGTACAAAGAACTCCCCAAAGACTTTGCCTAGTCAATACAAGTTTAGCAGTATGTTGAATAAAGAATGTTTTGCCTGCAGATTGAGGATAAAGAATTGATTGTTGAATAAAGTTAATTTCATACAATTTCATCTATTTACATTACTGCCTGTAGTTCTACTTCACACAATATACGATAGGATTAATGAGCCAAATCCATATTCATAAAAAGACAAACAAACAAAATGTTTTGGAAGTGAGATATGAGCTTCAATGAAATATTTCACTTTTTATGATAAACTTCAACTATTTTTCCTCTTTTGTATTTCTAATAAATAAAGTAGTAAGCCTTGTGCACATGGATGTTTACAGGTTCAAAAAGTGCTGACGCACAAAATTCCCGACACTTCCCTGCACAGGGATCTTCAGGTAGCACATACAGCTGGCCATGCAAGTAGTAAAAGGCTTTATACAGCAGTATTTGTGTAAATACTGATGCTCCAGTGCATTGGTATTTACCCACGCATACGCTTACTTTTTTTCAGCGCAGCGTGGTGCAATTCAGTACACTGCATTTTGGTAGGGTAAATAAAGATGAATAAAATGTAAATTTGTGACATTTCTATAAAGTTGAAAAAAAGTAAACATTGTGATGTGTCATTTATGATGCATTGGCACGGCTCCCTTCACAGCAAACACCAGCAGCCGCAGTTTAACACAGCCACTGGTGTGAGCAAGCCCTAAATGAGATTTGATGTACTACTCCTATTCCTTCATGCATTCAATATTTTCAGACCACAAATGGATCCCTGTGGAAATCCCCCAATTAGGACCCCCCCATACAGTAAAATGAAAGAATCCTCCCCTCCCACAACCCTTTAGAAAAAAGTCAGGTATTAAAAATGCTTGGTGTACTAAAGATTGACCAAAAACAAAAAACAATGGTTTCTAGACAACCAATGTAGAGTATTGGTGTTTTGCATTGCCATATTTTACTGGCAAGTGGTTTGGCAATGCAAATCTACAGTTGCAGCACTCTCTGTACTGAGAGATAATGGTGTCTGCAGAAAAGGAAACCCCTCTGTATTGCTTTATACACAGACAGGTATTTTTACATTTCCTAGAAATGTTATTTTATAACCCGCTATTTAAGAAAGAAAAATTGAAGAGAAGTATAATGTTGGCATGTTCCTGCAGATTATCTTTTATTACTTGTAATATCAGCAAGCCTGACATTCAGGAGTGAACATGTGTTTAATCTGAACTGAGCAAGCTGCCCCGCAGAGTCAGGTCAATCACTACAGCTTTTTAATCACACATAATGAGCAGCAATTTGAACGCACAAAAAAACAAGTTAATTGATTAAGGATCAGCGTACCTGCCTTCTGCCCATTCAGGAAAGCAGGAGGAAATCCAAGGGCACAGAGAGTCCATTATACTAGACATAAGGGGAATAAAATCATGGGTATCTAGAAATAGATCAGGGGCTCACCTGCTGCTTGGCAACCAACAGCTTAACCAAAGACATTAATGCCATTTCAACTGCTCAGATACCCAGCAGTACAGGGAACCCAGTAAGATTCGCAATTATTTTCAGGTAGCAAGACCATCCTTCCTATGTTGTGGGACCACAACTTCATATGTCCACTGAAAGGTTCTGCACGGTATGAGGCGACATCCTTCATGCATGAAGCAACGATAGAGCTCAGCTCAGCCCTGCCCACCTACTCACAGCATGAGCCTCTTAATCCTCCTAGGGAACAATAAGCCATACACAGCTGTTCATAGGACATGCAAGTCTCAAACCTGTAAGGAAATCACTAACTTTAATTTCATTGCACACAATGAGCTTCTCACAGTGTGCATTAGAAGCGGCAGCACATCAGATAGAGCGTGCCTTATATTAGGGCTAGCGTACATCAGCATCATTTCATCCTTTAGTCTTTTCCCTCCCAGCATGTCAGTGACCCAACCTTTTCTTTTATTTGATTTCAGATGTTTCAGTCATTAAGGATGGCCACAGAGGCGTAACTAGAACCTTCAGGGCCCCGATGCAAGAAACCATGAAGGGCCCCCCAGACCCCTGGCCGGGGCCCTTCCCTTCAAGCCCGGGGCTCTTACCACTAATCCTGGGGCTCTTTAATCTCATTGCATGGCCTTTTATTATGGTCCCGCATCAGGATCCTTTCACAAGTTCTGCAGTGGGCCCCCTTCCTGCAATCTTGGAGCCTCCCCACAGTGGTGAAATGCCAGGGCCCGGTCGCAAGTGTGACCTTTGAGATCCTAGAAGTTCACCCACTGGTTTGCTACCGGGCCCCCTGGAGCATGGGGCCCGGTAGCGATTGCAACCCCTGTAGTTACGCCCCTGGATGGCCAGAGATGGGTAGAATTTTACATAAAAATTCTAAGGTAAAGAATGTTCTAACAAAGTTTGTTTTTCTAATTGTTAGAGAGGTCAAATCAACGTTTGTTTTTGACCGCAGTGATGGTAGAATTCAGAGGAAGATGGACATTTTTTTTAACAAATTAATTACTAACAGTGTATGTGGCTTTTGTTTCGTAAAGTCCATTCATTCCAAAATCATATGTTAAAGGCAAACAAAATCTTTTGAATAAAATTGGAATGCTCTGAGAATTTTCATTTGAAATTCCATCCATTCATGGCCAGCATCACATGTAGGTGTTACCCAGTGGTCTGCAAGCAAATGCAGTCCACCCAGGACTTTGCTAGACAGACACCTGTGGAGCACAGAAGCTGCTAGACATTAAGACTGGCCATATACTATTCAACTCTTGGCCGGTTCAGCAGGAACCAGCCGAGATTCGAACCGTCAATGGGCAGGCTGAATGTACCAAGTTGATGGATCGATCAACTTTGGCATAACCAGCCTGCCTGGATTCACTTGCGATTATTGCTAGTGGCTGCTATAGCTGCTACCAATAATCACTGTCTTCTCCTGGCAGTGATGGCTACCCCCCCCCCCCCTCCCGGGAGCAGACATTCGCTCAGCAGGAAAGATTCCCACATCAACACTGTGAAATCAAGCAAATTTCTTTCCTGCAACTCATGGTTGCAGATAATAAGTTTGCTCCCTGTAAGGCTGGCCTTAGGGTCCTTTCATACGGGCGCTCCGTATGTCCGCAAATCATCCTATTTTTTTGCTGATGATTTACGGACATAATGTAAGTCAATGGCATTGCGGATGTCAGCGGAATACCATCCGCTGACATCCGATTTTCTTCCTTTCAGTTCTGTTCCGTTTTTTGGAATGGAACAGAACCCTATTTTTCCTCCGTTCAAAAAACGGAAAGGAAGCAAAATCGGATGTCAGCTGACATCCGCAATGCCATAGACTTACATTATGTCCGTATATCATCCGCAAACAGATGGGATGATATGCGGACATACGGAGCGGATAACACAAGTGTCATCCGCTCCGTGAAAAAAAAAAAAAAAGTGCCGGAGCGGATCGCAATGCGGTCCGCTCCGTGTGAAAGAGCCCTAAGACAGGTTAGGTGTCATTTTATGTGGGTACTTTATTTGTAAATATTTTTTTTTTACATTTTTTTTCAACTACAAGCACACCCTATAGACATTTTCTATTTGGATAACTCCTCCTAAGAGCCAGTCCTCTGCTGGAAACAGGGCTGAGGTCTCTTGAGTGGAGTACTGAGGCAGAACCCCTTTTTGGCAATATGTGCAGTATGTGTATTTAATGTTTTTTGTTATTATTGTTTAGTTGATGTGTTATATATACACATACGCGCAGTTTATCCCACCAATAGTTTTTTTCCATTTGTTTGCAATATACCTTTGAATGTGGACATGTACCTTCTTATACTGATTTGCTTTCTTTTTGTTACACAGACATACAATATAAGCTCCCGATGAAGCTATTAAAATAGCGAAACATGTCAAGCATGTAAATTGTACCCTCCATATTTTGAATACAACATGATGGGATCCTGATGGACGGCAGATCCTTCCCTGTCACCCCTCATGAAACCCATCACATGTGATGTAGTATGTTAACAAGTCTCTACCAACTATAGGAATGTTCAACCTATGTATATTGTAATTTTTGTTGGATGCTTTTTTGGCCTCCTCCCCCTTTTTCCCCCCGTTTTCTCCCCCTGGGGGTTTATGTACCACTATTGATGGTGTTTTAACATGTTTATTAATAAATTGTTTATTTTATAAAAATTATTGTGGTGCCGTGAAAATCCTTGCCTGAACTATTCAAACATTTTCCTGAGGCAGAACCCTGCCAGCACCTCCAAACAGCCACAAACTGTCTGCATTGCTATGAGAAGCACAGAGACCTGGTAATGAGATCACTAGGTCTAAAATAAAGTAATGAAGCAAAAAGTTTTTATTAGAAAAAAATAATTAGCATTTTGCTTAATTGGTGGGGGGGGGGGGGGAACCAAGTAAGGCAAAACATAAGCAGATTAAAAATAGAACTATTGGCAAAACGTTTATTTTTCATTTTGAGTAGAGTAAGGGAGGGTTATAACCCCCGTTCAGATTTTTTTTTTCCCACCAACTGTGTCCTATTGCCTGAGATTTTACTTTGCTTCCTATCCAATAGCCAAACAGGAAAAGAGAGGAAATCTCTGTAAATTAAGGGAATTTCTTGGGGACCTCCAGATCACCAGAACCAGTGACCCCATTGGAAGATTTCCCCTCTTATTTTTCTGGGGACAACCCAAAGTTTGTGGTTTTCTTTTGCTTTCACTTTCAATGATAATAGTAAACAGGACAAATAGAGAGGGTGAATCTCCTTAACGGGGACACAGACAGCAATAAAAACGGACATGTGACATTCAGGGCATACCGGTCAGAGGGAGGGAATTTAAAATCTCAATATTCGCGGACAACATTATCCCTGACCCACCCTATGACATCCCTGCTAAATCCGCATGCTGAACTAGATAGTTATGGAGCTCTCTCGGGTTACAAAATAGACACGTCTAAATCGAAGGCCCTCCCCGTTAACATTTCTATGGGACAAAATTGGACACTTAGCATCCTGTTTCCCTTACTCCTGGAAATCCACTGCCCTAAAATATTTGGGGGTTTACAGTACCCAGACTTTTGCTACGCTGTATAAACAAAAACTTTTCCCCTCTGTATCAACAGATTAGATTAACATTGCAGCAGTGGAAGAAACATCTCTCTACTGGGGCGTATCACTTCAATTAAGATGTCCCATTCCACCCAAGCTGCTGTACCGGTTCCAAACACTACCTATTCCTGTGCCCCCTGCACACATTAAAAAGTTGAAAGCAGATCTTCTGCAATTTGTTTGGAATTACAAGAGGTATAGGATACCCCGTTTGGCTATGCGAATGGATGGCGGTTCCTAACTTTTTAAAATACTACTAAGTGGCCCCGCTACGTGCAGTTGCCTCTTGGTTTACTCAGCGCTCCTATAATAAATGGACTGAAATTGAAGAAACTTTGTTTAGCACCCATACACCCTAATAATTTTTGTGGAATGCGAAAGCAGGGGTAGACCCAAACCGACTGCTAGGGGCTATGTCCCAACTTAGGATGCTGTGGCGTGCATTGCCCATCAATACCCCTTTGGGTCTAAAGCCTCACGCCTGACCTCCTTCCTCTATAACCCCAAGGTGTCGGATAGCCTTACGTTCCCGATTTCCTTTACTGGGCGTCAAGGAATTTATTCCACTTTGGCCATTTGGTAGACCCTAGGTCTTGTAAGCTATTGCCATTAAATGAACTCCAGAATAAATTTGATCTGCCTCGCCAGGTGTTTTATGGATATCTGCAGATTCGTCACTATGCTCAAATCATAGCTCCGACTCTACAATTCTCCCCTCTTTCCTCCTTTGAACGCCTGATCCTGGAGGGTACTGCACGGAGAGGCCGGATCTCTGACATTTATCAGATATTGATTTCCTACTCCATCCAGGACCACGGTAAACACTCCTACATGCTCCTATGGGAGAAGGCGCTTGGTGAGGAAATTCCTCTTAAGACGTGGCAGACGGTCTGGTCTCAGGCTGGTAAAAGTTTCCTAGGTACCCTCTATAACGAAAATACTTATACAATTCTCTACTTTTGTTACTTGACACCGGGCGTACTCCACGCCATCTATCCCACTAGCTCTGACCACTGCTGGCGTTGCTACAAGGATAAATGCACCCTCTTCCACATATACTTGACCTGTCCGCTGATTGCCCCTTTCTGGCCCTCAGTACGACAATTGTTGGGTCGCCTGTTTGGGATACCTATTCTACGGTCACCAAAATTTTTCCTCCTAGACCTATCTCTAAACCCTATAAGAAATTGCTGCATGGCTTATGGCTGCATGCTGCCTTATAGCTAGTAATTGGAAAAAAAACGCTCTACCCCCTTCTCCTGATGCTTTGTATGCCAGGATCAAGGATGTGGAACTGATGGAGAAACAAAATGGAAATTCACAACCATGTTCGAAAGCTATGGCATCTTCAGGAGCATCCACCCTGAGAACCTCCACCCCCCTCCCCCCTACCTCTTTCCCTCTTTTTTGCCTTTTCCTTCCTCTATACCTTTTTGCTTTTTTTTTTACCTAATCCTTACTTTTTTTATGTCTGTTTTTTTTTTTCCTTGAGTATTGTCACTTTTCCTGCTATTGAAGATATTTGGGACTACATAGCCCCGGTGACTTATGGGGAAGGGGGGGGGGGAGGAGGTTCCATGTACCCACTGGCCAAGCATCTTCTCTCCTGCTGAGACTGCTCAAATTCATGTATGATGGTTGCCACTGCGTTGGCCGTTTCATCTGTATTTACCTGGGTGCTTCTCATTCATTATGAATGAGTCTCGTGTGGCTCATGTCTTCAAATGTCTTTTTGTCCTCTGTCATTAACAAGAAATGATCAATAAAAATTAATCATTAAAAAAAAAAAAAAAAAAAAAAAAGGATGGATGTGTTCTAATCTCTCTCCCTTTAGTTATACTTTAAATTCAGCTTTAATGTTAGGAAATGATGGCATTTGCATTGAGGACTTCATCCTTTTATATCCTTTTTATCACCATTTTTGTTGTATATAAAAGGTCTATAAGCGGATAATTCATTAATCTATACATATGCAAGCTGATAATACTTTCAAGACACTAAAACTCATGTTAAGTAAAAAGTGCACAAGCATTAAAGCACCTTTTCCTACTTCCTCCAGCAATTTCTGGTGTAAATCAGGTTGAAAAATGATAATTAGTGAGGCTGCCTATAGCAAACAGATTTGACACGGATTTACAAAGCCCAAAGCTTGAATCGCATTGGCTACTGGGACCAGTACTTCCACAGTTTAATTCCCCCATTTATCCCTGAAGAACAGCAAAAGCTTAGTTTCACAGCTTACAAAATCCACAATATTCTTCTGGGTACCCAATTACCTCACAAACAGGTGTTTTTCCTACAGCGAGTAAGGATTTTATTACCTCCAAATGAGCAACCCTGACTATGGGAATAATAGGCTAGGATTCTCTTATCTCTAAACTATAAAAATTACAACAGACTCAGTGTTGGCTTAAAAATTGGCCGCGGCCGTTTATTATTGGTTTTCCAAACAGCAATAAATAAATAAATAATAAAGACTTAAATAAATATTAAAAACATCCATAGACAGCCTAGCCATAAGAAGCTCAGGCTGCATAATAAATAACTTATTTTACTATCCATTAAAAGAATTCCCCAGCCTAGCCATAAACAGCACAGGCTGCATCATCACCTTGAAAACTTAAAACATAGCAAATAAACAGACTAGCCATAAACAGCCCGGTCTGTTAACCAACTCCAATTAGTCTTTATTATTAAAACATCTTTCTTTTCAATCAATAGTCCACCTCTTACATATTCGCAAGGGTGACACACCACATAAAAAACAGCCGCGACATAAGGGGGGGGGGGGTGGGGAGACAAACACTGGTGGTTTTCTTCAGGAGAATGAGCCCCTGAGGTACTGCACCCTCCTTAAATAGGCTTCCTGGATATTCCAGAAGTTTCCCTATCCTTAGCCTATCACCTGCCTGGATGCTCCTAACCCCACCTCCTGGAGTTATCTCCAAGCAGAGTCCCGCTTTATTCCTGAGGTAAATTGTTACCACTATTTTCCCTCCAAAACCTGACTAGAATTACCTGCCCTTTCCTGCCATTTTCCCATGTAGAAAAAGGGGCATATAAAATGCCCCTTTTTCTTGTCATGGGAATAATAGGCTAGGATTCTCTTATCTCTAAACTATAAAAATTACAACAGACTCAGTGTTGGCTTAAAAATTGGCCGCGGCCGTTTATTATTGGTTTTCCAAACAGCAATAAATAAATAAATAATAAAGACTTAAATAAATATTAAAAACATCCATAGACAGCCTAGCCATAAGAAGCTCAGGCTGCATAATAAATAACTTATTTTACTATCCATTAAAAGAATTCCCCATACGACAGAAGAAAGGGAGGGAGAAAAAACGACCAACCTCTTCTGTCCCTACCCCACCACCGCGGCCAATTCAACACATGAGCCTAGATCAGAATTAAAAATGTCCAGTCCTATATCAGAAAGGTGGACGCCATCGAATCTATAAAGGCCATCTGATCCATTCTCCAGTTCCGTGTGTCTAAAAGATATAATTCCAACCTTCTTAAGCAATTTAGCTACCGCTCTATTAACCCTTTTCCTCATCTTCTCAAAAGGGTGCAGAGACGGTGATACCAACCACCTCAGCCTCTGCACCACTTCCGAGAAGACAACTATTGACTTGGGAAATGCTAACCTAAAATTAAAAAGATCATCCCTAATCCTAAAGATGAGGTCCAAAGTTTTTACCTGGCCTATGTCGTTACCCCCAAGGTGCACTATCAGAATATCCGGCGCAGGAAAGACCTGTGACATCCTACCCACCTCAGACCAGAAATCCTCCCAAACCATACCTCTTCTACCGCACCAAAAAACTTTAAATTCTTGTGCGTCCAATCCTAGATTCTGGGTATATACTCTCTGCTTCGCCCTCTGGTGCGCCCAATATACAAAAGAGTGGCCAATAATCCAGACCACTCTGTGCACACCTGGAAAAGAAAATATTAACAGTTAGGCCGAACATACAATTTGAAGCAGTCTGACTTCCACCTACCCACTTGTTTTATGACTGCTGGCTCCAATCCCGCCCTAGCGGCTTCTGTCGCCGCTCCTATCCTAAATGAATGGGATGTAAATTTTTTATCACCCAAACCCAATTTTTCCATACACAGTTTAAAGACTCTGTCAAATTGATATTTTGACAACCCAGCTCCCGACTCATGAATAAAAAGGGGGGTAAAACTACCTATGGGTCTATGACTAATATAACTGCCCAACAAACTGACCGGACAAATTGGAGAGTTTCTCAGAGCCCTCAAAGTGATCCAAGCACCCCTCCTTAGCTGATCCGTTTTCGAACTATCCAAAAGGATCCTCACTTCCCTTTGATTATACACAACACCCTCCCGCCGAATACTAACAACTTCTGAAATCCTCAGCGCAGCAAAAAATGCAATTGAAAATGCTGCCCGAAAAAGGCACGCCTCAAATTTCGAAAAACAGATCTCATTAGTCACCGAACATAAGCTACCTAAAATATCAGGTGTAATCGGCATACGGGTATCTTTTGTAACATTCTTTCTTCTATACCCCTTTACTGCTTGTCTGACAGAAAAATACGACAGACAAGGCGGTAAATCATTTAACTTGAAAAAGAAAGAAACACCCGCCAGCACTTTTTGAATATGAGCAGCCGAATATCGTTCAATCATCAATTTTTCTAAAAAACGCAAAATAAGACCCTCGGAAAAAGCAGACCGCTCTTCTCCGATCTCATTCAGAAAAGCCAACCACGACATCCAGGCCGATCGGTACCCAGCCCACGTGGAGGGGGCAACTGAATTTTTAATGAAGGTAGGGACACAGCTCAAATGAGATTCCATAAAGTCGCAGGGCAAGGAATGCCAACTGGATCTGCCTCCGGAAGTAGACCAAAAAACCTCTCCATCTGCGAACGAGAAAGAGCATCCGCCACGTCATTGTCCTTGCCTGCTATATGCTTAGCTTTAATCCAGATGTTTAAACTCAGGCATTTAAAAATCAAATGTCTCAATAGGGCAATGACGGGCGGAGACTTAGCAGATAAACAATTTAGCGCATACATAACTCCTTTATTGTCTGTTCTTACTAGAAGCCGTTTGTTCTTAAATTCAGCCCCCCAAATCTCCACTGCCACTAAAATTGGAAAAAGTTCCAATAGTACAATATTTTTAGTAAAACCTTGCACCTTCCAGCGAAGCGGCCAGGATCCCATGCACCAATGCGTGCGCCAAATTGCACCGAAACCATCCGAGCCTGCTGCGTCCGTGAACAACAAGAAGTCCTTGTCCAAAATAAATTCTTCTTGGAACAAAGTTCTTCCGTTGAAATGGAGTAAAAATTGAGACCAAACCAATAAGTCCGCCTTCAACTCAGAAGTTATTCGCAAATGAGCCGAAGGGGACTTTAAACCTGAAATGGCTCCATATAATCTACGGGAGAAAATCTTACCTATGGGCATGACCCGTGTTGCAAATGCCAATTGACCCAATAGAGCTTGCATGTCCCTCAGGCATACCTTCTTCCGTCGCAGCATGACTGACAGCAGCGTCCTCAACCTCTCCACTTTCAAAGCCGGTAATCTGAATTCCATAGCGACGGTATCAATTGTGATACCTAGGAATTCCAGGGAAGTGGTAGGGCAAACAGTTTTTTCCCTAGCTAGTGGGACCCCAAAATCTTGACAGATCTGTACAAAAGTATCCAAAAGATACCTACATCCAGGACCGTCACTCCTTCCCATGAACAGAAAGTCATCAAGGTAGTGGATCAGATCATTACAACCTGTGACTTGACCCACTACCCACTGTAAGAAAGTTGCAAAGGATTCAAAGTACCTGCACGCAATTGAGCAGCCCATTGGTAGACAACGATCAAAATAAAACTGGTGTTGGACACAAAAACCTAACGAATTAAAACTAGCAGGGTGAATGGGCAGCAACCTAAAAGCGGATTGAATGTCTGCTTTGGACAACAGAGCGCCAGGGCCTAAACGTCTAATGATTGTTAAAGCATCTTCAAAGGATGCATATGTAACTGAACAAAATTCTTCCGATATCTGGTCATTTAAAGACATTCCTTTTGGAAAGGACAGGTGGTGGATTAAACGGAACGTACCCGGTTCTTTCTTAGGGACAATACCAAGAGGAGAAACTCTAAAGTTAGTAAAAGGGGGGGCTGAAAAAGGACCTGCAATTCTCCCTTCATTAATCTCCTTCGCAAGTTTCTCCAAAACCACACCTAAGTAACGGTCCACAGATTTCAGGTTGTCAAAAATCGTACAACCTGGACCAGTGAAAACCGGCAACTTGAAACCTTCCTGAAAACCCTTAGTTAACATGTGAGCTATCTCCCTGTCTGGGAAAGACTGGAGGAACGGGAGCATGCTTGTTAACCTCACTGGAGACTGAGCCTTTTGGAACCAGTGGTTGCTGTGTGTTGGCACTGGCCATCTTTTTAAAGCACTTGACCACGGAGTGCGTACCGGCGCAGAAAGCACATTCGTGCTTGTACCTGCACGCTGCAGCCCACTTGCATTGTCCTTCATTAAAATTAAAACATACTCCTTTGCGAAAGGAAGTAGTGTTTTGCTGAGTCAAGGCAGTAGGCTGCTTACTAAAGGATGGCTTCTGTGGGAGGAACAAGTTCAGCCACAGACCGACGTCCTTAACCCCCCATTTGAGCTGCTTGTGTATGGACAACTTCTGCCGAAAGGCCTCGTCATATGTGAACCAAGCAGAGCTGCTAAAATTTTTGTAAGCCTCAAGGATGATATCGACGTGCTGGAATAGACCAGCACTCTTCTCGGGGGACTTCTCACAAAGCACTGCAGCATATATGCAGAAAGCCTGCAACCAGTTATTAAAACTTTTTACCACAGGCCTTCTCCTATCATCCTCTTTATCCTCTTTCTTGTCACCTTTTAGCAAAAATTCTTTCGCTGATGGTAACAAAGAAAGGATATCAATAAACTCCCCCCTCCAGATTTTTTCTTTTAAAGCCAATGGCAGGTGGAAACCTAGAAGGGAAATGTCACAGGCTAACGCCTCCTTCATACACACTTCGGGGATGTTCTGTGACCTAGCAACTTCAAAAGAAGAGAATGGGGAACTTTGGTCTAAACTGCAGTTTGCAATGTTGCCACAAGATGGCAACCACACATCACTAACGCTCCTCTGTGCTTGCTGTCTATCAGACTGCAGCTCCTGCACATCTTTGCTAAGTTTAGCTAATAGCTCCAAGATATTGGACAGGACAGGTAGATTCAACTCACCCTGTCCCACGGACTGCTCCTCGATTCCTCCTGGTCCTCCCAGAACCGGGATGGAGCAACCTCCCATCCGGTCTTCTGTGCCACCCGCCGCTGCGCTGCTGGGCGATTGTCCCCTTGTCTGCCGAGCCTCCGCTGTGGAAGGGGGGTCCTGTTGCCTCGCCGCGCGCCGGTCACCGCTGCTTCTTCCTTCGGTCACCGCTGCAGCCGATCGTTCTTCACGCCGGCGTACGGGTGTACGTCCGGCGCCTTTAGCCGGACATGACCGCACCGGCGATGGGGACTGACGTCGCCTCGGGGTTCTCTTCCGTTTTCCCCGACCTTCGGAAGTGATGTCACTGTGACCCGGAACCTCCGTCACCGGCACAGGCAGTCCTCCGACATCCAGCAATGGCGGCTCGCTCCGCTCCGCTTCTCCAGACCGGCCCTCCGAGACTCCGGCGACTCCTTCCACTCCGGACATGCTGACACGGGGTAAGCTCAGGCAATGCCTCACCCAATCATCCCCTCCTGCCTCCCCAGCCCGCTCAATGAGCTGCCGAAGTAAGCTCATACTGAAAGGAATCCTAAGCGACAGGGAGACAAACACTGGTGGTTTTCTTCAGGAGAATGAGCCCCTGAGGTACTGCACCCTCCTTAAATAGGCTTCCTGGATATTCCAGAAGTTTCCCTATCCTTAGCCTATCACCTGCCTGGATGCTCCTAACCCCACCTCCTGGAGTTATCTCCAAGCAGAGTCCCGCTTTATTCCTGAGGTAAATTGTTACCACTATTTTCCCTCCAAAACCTGACTAGAATTACCTGCCCTTTCCTGCCATTTTCCCATGTAGAAAAAGGGGCATATAAAATGCCCCTTTTTCTTGTCATAATCTACAATTGTGAAAGCAAAACGTTAGCTGAGGGAATTGGGTTTACCCGTCATGGGACCTCTTCAAGGTAGAATTACTTTTCATAAATGAGGAATAAAACAATACACTGATCAGCCATAACAATATAACCACCCACCATATCCCATCAAGGCATGGGCTTCACTAGACCTCTGAAGGTATGCTGCTGTATCCGACACTAAGCAGTCAGTAGCAGATCCTTTACGTCCTGTAAGATGAGAGGTGGTGGTCTCCATGGATTGTTTTTCCAGCACATCCCACAGATGCTCAATTGGACTGAGACCTGGAGAACACCTCAAACTCTCGGTTGTGTTTTTCAAACCATTCTTAGATTCATCAGACCGGGCCACCTTTTCCATTGCGCCATGATGCAGTTCTGATGCTCACATGCCCACTGTAGGTGCTTTTGGCTGTGGACATAGGACAGCATGGGTTCCTTGACCGGTCTGCAACTACACAGTCCCATACACAACAAACTGCAATGCATTGTGTGTTCTGACATCAAAATTAGCATCAACTTTTACAGCAATTTTAGCTACAGTAGCTCCTATTTTATCCCATTTAACGGGCAATACTTTGCTACCTATGTGCACCAATGAGCCATGGCCAATCATGACCCTGTTGCTAGTTTTTCTTCCCGTGAGCACTTTTGATGTGTCCTAATCACTGCAATCTGGGAACATCCCACAAGAGAGTTGTCAAAGTCACTCAAATCCTTACGCTTGCCCATTTTTTCTGCTTCTCAACTTCAGGGATAACATGTTAACTTGCTGCTTAATGCGTAAATATCCCACTCACTTTCAGATGCCACTGTCACGAGATAGCCAGGGTTATTTAGTTTAACCACTTAAGCCCCGGAAGATTTTACCCCCTTCCTGACCAGGGCCTATTTTGCGATTCGGCACTGCGTGACTTTAACGGACAATTGCGCGGTCGTGCGACGCTGTACCCAAATTAAATTGACGTCCTTTTTTTCCCACAAACAGAGCTTTTTTTTGGTGGTATTTAAACACCTGTGCGATTTTTTGATCATGCGCTATAAACAAAAAAAGAGCGACAATTTTGCAAAAATACCAATATTTTTCAAAATTTTTTTTATATGAAATTCCCCCCCCCCCCCCCCCCCCCAAAATGTAAAAATCCAAATTTTTAACATTTTAGGCCAATTTGTTTTCCGCTACATACGTTTGGTAAAAAAAAAAAAAAAAAAAAATCGCAAAAAGCATATTTTCATTGGTTTGCGCAAAAGTTATTGCGTTAACTAAGGGAAAGATTTTTGCAATTTTTATTTTTTTTTTAACGAGTAATGGCGGCGATCTGCGATTTTTTTTCGCGGGACTGCGACATTGCGGCGGACAGATAGGACCCTTGACTGACATTTTTGACACTTTTGGGGGTACCAGTGACATTACTACAGTAATCAGTGCTATACATATGCACTGTTACTGTAAAAATGACACTGGCAGGGAAGGAGTTAACTTTATTTGAGAAGGAGGGGTTAAGTGTGTCCCTAGGGGCGTGATTCTAACTGTGATTGGATGTGGCTGTGTGTGTAACAGCAGAGATCAACGGTCCTACATAGCAGGACCATATGATCTGTGCTGTACACAGGGGAGAAAGAAAGGCGGCTTTGTTTACATTAGCCGCCTGCCTTTCTCCCGGTGTAACCGACAATCGCGAGTGACCGGCGGACATCAGGTCCGCCGGTCACTCGCGCGGGGGGGCTCTGTGAGCGAGCGGGAGCGCGCCTCCAGCAGGGCGTGCTCGCTCCCTAGAGCCTCACAGGCTAGCGACGTATACCTACGTCATTTTGCCTGTGAGGGGCTGACTGCCGACGTAAATCGTCGTTAGGCAGTCGGCAAGTGGATAATAGTCAGTGGTCATAATGTTACAGCTTATTGGTGTAGATTTGAGTTATGCTAATACGACAAGAAGTACTGCTTCCACTATATATATATATATATATATATATATATATATATATATATTATTTATTTTTTTAAACTAGGGGTCTATTTAGCATCACCCATCACCCATAATCTTTTAGGGTTTTCTAGTTATAGCAAACTTAGGTGGGTCACACATTTACCTGGCCATTTAGTATTTTTATACAGGATTTATATAGCACCAACAATTTGTGCAGTACTTTACAACATGAGGGCAGACAGTACAGAAGGAATCAGTGGGCCCTGTTTGTTAGGGATTACATTAAAATGTTCCTTCAAGTGCGGTAGTTAAAGAGAGATTTCTTATGAAGTTGATGGGGTGGATTTGCTAAAGACTGTGCACTCTGCAATTGCAGTTGCACTTAATTTCCCCAGAGCTTAGTGAATGTGGTGAAGCTCTGCCGATTTCCATCATCCAATCATGTGCCAGCAAAAAGGCTGTTTTTTTATTTTTATTTTCCTTGCACCTGATTGGGCATTCTTTACAAAGTGAAGCTTCACCACTTCAACTAAGCTCTGGGGGAAAATAAGTGCAACTGCACTTGCAGAGCGCATGTCTACTTGCCTTTAGTAACCCCCCCCCCCCCTCAATGTACACTAAGGCTCCATCCACACCTGAGTGTATCGTTTTCAGGTGTTTTGTTTTTGTTTGTTTTTTTGGACGTTTTTCATATGTGAAAAGGGGCCTTTGAAATGAATAGGATTTTGCTTGTTGGGCATTCTGGAACTTCAGAGAGGAACGTTTTATGAGCTGAAAAAAGCTCAGGTGTGAACAGGGCCTAAGCAAGGTTTAATGCTAAACAGATGTTTTTTTACGCTCTATACAGATTACAGTACCTCCCCTAACAATGATTTTTTCTGCTTTTCTTTCCAGAAGGACATACCCATCCTTGTTCTGGCATCAGTAAGTCAGCATCTACTGGTGCCTGCGTAGATTTTGGCTGTGTTTACAAATGTCTGACACTGAATCTTTTGAACCTCTTAGAACCCCTGATGCAGAATCACACCACGTCAGCTACTCCAGCTGATGTTAGAATCTCCACAGTGGAGGATTAAGGAAATGCTTCCTCCTGCCTGCAGCAGATTGAGATAATCTCAACCTGGGCAAAGACACTGGACTTTAAAGTGTTACTGAACCCAGGACCCTGCATTCACTATATCTGGTCTCCCACAGTACACAGAACATGGAAATGCAATAGTTTTAGTTAATATAAACTGCTAAATACCTTTTCTCATGAGCAGTATATAGCAGTCTTGTGACTTCTATTAGTGTTTGGTACAAGCTTGAAGGGAGAGTTTTCATTCTGTACAGACTGTCCTATGAGGCTGCAGGAACCCTGACCCTCTGTCTGGAGAGTGCTGATTGGCCCTGTGCTGATCACATTCAACCTCTCTCGAAAAAAAAAAAAAAATTAAAAACTCTTTGGCAACACACCATACTGAACATCTGCAGCCTGTCCCCTGGATCTGTATTATCAGGAAATATATTGGGGGCAATGGTAGAAGGGAAGGATCAGAGGAGACAGGATTAAACAGCCTTTTTACAGAATGTGGATAATTAACCCCCTAGGTTCCACTGAGTATAAAAAGCATGCTTTACTGCATATACAGACAGATTTTTACTGTTGCGGGTTTAGTAAAACCTTAAAGACTGCTTTTTATTGATAGCTGATAAAGCTTAAAAAAATATATATACCGTATATACTCGAGTATAAGCCGAGTTTTTCAGCACATTTTTTTTGTGCTGAAAACGTCCCCCTCGGCTTATACTCGAGTCAAGGAAAAAAAAAAATTCCCTGTCCGCTCCGACGGGCTTAAGCTTTAAAAATGGCGCCGCCCGTCGCATACATGTCACCGCGCACGTGCCGCCGCCGCTCGTGTAATTTCGGCTATTCCCGGCGCCGCTCGGGAGAGGCCGGGAATAGCCAAAAGTATACGAGCGGTGCGTGCGCAATGACGTGTCGGCGCCGGGCGGCGCCATTTTTAAAATGAAGGCGCCTCTGGAACAGGTAAGTGAAACAGCTTCACTACCTGCCATTATGCAGGGCTGCGGGCACACTACAAGGGATGCAGTGCTGCGGGCATGGTCCACATGTACCATGCCCACAGCACTGCATCTCCTGTAGTATGCCCACAACCCCGGATCCTCTTGTACCATGCCAGTACCCTGCATTCTCCTGTACCATGCCCGCCGCCCTGCATTCTCCTGTACCATGCCCGCCGCCCTGCATTCTCCTGCACCATG